>NC_135312.1:10540094-10845001 GCF_048772815.1 Callospermophilus lateralis
CCATTGTAACTTATATTCTTGCATTTATGGTTGATTCTCATTATTGCCTCTCGTTATTTTCTAACAAATCACCGTTCTTGTTGAACCTCTGCTCTTAGGCAAAAGAAAGGGCACATCACTGCAAGTCTCTGGTTACGTTTTTGTCAGCCAATCAATACGTAACCTTGCTGTACATGTGTTTATGCTTAAAGAGATCTTCCCTCTCTGTGACATTAATTCATTAACACTGATCTCAAGGCCAATAGCACTGAACCTCGTGCTTGAATAAAGCTTATCTAGCATATATATTTTCTTGGAAGGGGGCATCATAGCCTTCTTGCCTTCTTGTGCATAAAAACACTAATCAGCCCTTGAACTTTGTGCTTGAGGGGCATTTTAAGCAGAGAAACCACCAAAAAAGACAAGAAGATAAAAACATGGCAGTAAACAGACCTTGAAAAAGGACTTCTGCTTCGTGTGAGAGCTGAAACAGAAAGGCAGAGAGATGACTTGTTCAGCCTTAGCTGGGAATGAGTCTACAGGGTGACTCACGTATTTTGATGTTCTGTGCATAATCCTGAATGACCATCAGAGTGTCATAAATGCTGACTGGGAGGTTACAAGTGAATTTCAGCAAATTAATGAATTCACAAATATGGAATCCACAACACCGAGGAACGATGGCTTGATCTGCTATCCATCAGCTAGGCTGACACTGCATTGCAGTATGGATCTAAATGTCTATGCTGTCTTAACTCAAACTGCCTGAGAACAGAAATAGATCTCTTTATTGGTTTTTTAGTCCTTTGAACTTAGAATGTCTCCCTGTACCTTGCAGAGTGACTCCATCGCTAAGGTTTCCAGGGACCTGACTCCTGGGTCTAAGGATTAGGATCATCGCCAAACCCCATTTTAAGGTGAAAGCCCAGTAGAATTGCCACCCAAGCCAGATGCAGCTGCAACATCACTGCTGCCACAATGTGTTTCTCGTTTGCTGTGGCTGATGCTTCCGTACCCTCTTAGGGGACTTTCCAAATAGTCTACTCTCAAAACCTCAATCTACCCTCAACTCTCCTCTGCAGACATTTCCAACACTTTGGAGACGGAGGCCATCCGAGACAGAATCTTTTGTCATTTCCATCCATCTTATCTTTGTTTCCTTTTCTTCAAGAAACCAATTTCTCCCCTTTTGACATTTTCCCAATTTTCCTGTGCCCTTGATTCCCCTTTTCCCCTTTAAGACTGGTAAGTGACCTTCTCTCCATCATCCTTTTCTATGCACTCCCAGCTTCTGCCTTGACCTTCACTGAAACTGCTGTCTTCAGGGTCACCAAATTCTCTGGCCCCTCTTCAGCCCATAGCGACCTTCACTCTGGATATTTGCCCCTTTGTCTACTTCTCTCCTCTTGACATTCCCCCTAACTTTCATGCAGAAGTGCATTTTTTTTTCTTTTTGTCTCTAATTATTCTCACTGCCTCCTTTGAGTGTTCCCCGGGTTTCTACCATGTCTTTTATTTCATCTCATTTTGCAATAGACTTTTTGGTATAGTGGAAGGATGGGCTTTCCCAAGTGAACAGAACTGGGACTGACTTCCACCAACCCTTTCCCTGTGTTCAGGGCATCATCCCCCCACCCCAGGATCTTACCAACTCCTGATGCCTGTGCTTGTCTGAAAGGCTCACTTATCCTGAAGGAGGACTATTCTTTTGAAATAGAGGTCCTGGCAGCCACATCCAGCCGGAAAGGTCTACCACGGCTAAGATGGTTCATCTCTGAATCACAGGTGGTGGAGGAGAGCTCCAGAGCGATATGGCGCTGACCATGGAGGTTAAGAGAAGCCAAATTCATGTGATAAAGTGGGGACAACTGGCAGAATCCAAAAGAGACCCGAGTTAGTACTTTACTTTGGAGGTACTGGGGAGGTAATAGAACATGATTGAACTAGATGAAAGCAGGCAGTTGAGAACCTGAATCTAAGAATCCCAGCTTATCCAGCAGGACATTCTTTTTATTTGGTTCTTGGCCCTCTTGTCAGAGTGGTGTCTACTCTTTGGAAGGCGATGACCAGGCACAGTGCCCAGACCGTAGACATGGAATGAGACAGACCATACCTGGAATCCTGCCTCAGCACTTAGAGTTCGGAATTTGGGCGAGTCCCTTAGAAAAGTTAGGCAAAACAAGGAGATTAAGAGCATGCACTCAGGGTTTAGTAGCTCAGCCACCTACTACCCTTGGGATACTAGACACAGTTTCCTGATTCATCACACAAAAACAATGAGAGCACTCACCTCAGAGAGGTCTTCTGAAGAGTCAATGACAATATTTGTAAAGGGCTTAGAAGGTATCTGCAATGCTATTGGCATTATAAAGATGGTTTGTGACATAAATAAACTTAATTAAGTGATCAAACCAGGAAAATGCTTAAAACTACAAATAAAATTCTTCTGAAGAATTTTTTTGTACATTTTTACTTTTATTCCCAAACCCATTCCTAAGGGCTAGATACGTATTCCTATATGCTTAACAAACACACACACCCTGTCTTCATACAGGCTATGCAAGCTCGATGAATCCAAAGCTGAACTCACCTATTTTCTCCTTAAAACTTGCATTTTACTCCTTTTATTTTGCATTTTTGATTTATTTTTTTCTAGAAGACTCAGTAGCCACAATTATAGAGGCTCTGGGTACTCAGCTATAAGGCAAATAATCAAAGCATTTTCCTCAACAAAGTCATCTTGGTAAAAAGATTTGTTTTTCATGCCAAAAAAAGTGAAATTTTTCCTCCACGAAACTGATAAATGTTAAGGGATTTCTTTTTTTATATCTATTATTTTATTTAATAGCAACAAGCACTCTATGAGATAGGTATTATTATTCCGTTGTTTGGGAGCAGTGTCTGAATGATGGAATTTGAAACTGTCCTGTGACAGAGTCTATGCCCTCTGGGAATATTCTCAGTGCAAGGATGCTAATTGAGATGGCCAAGTTGCATGGTGATGCCCTGTTCTAAATGAAGTTCTGTGCTAACCACAGAGCCATTTGTATTGACCTAAATTTCAGATACCAGTTCCCAGGGATAGAGGAGTCTGAACTAACAAGATTGCTACAATGTTTCACCAGCAGGCTCTTCCTGTCCAACTGTAACTTTAGACAATGGCTTCCTGAGTGCTATAGGAAGCTCCAGTGGTTGCAGCAGTAGAATAGCTATGAAAATGTTTCTAGCCCTGTCACTTTCTAGTACACAAGGAACAATGGCCTCTTGATTATGAGACCATCTATACATAAACTTGCTGGGCCAACTCTTTTGTCACTGTTTCTGCACCAAAGAGAGTATCCCACCATATCTCAGCCTTTTATTCTTAATATCTCTGTGTGAGTGTTTTTCTTACTCCCCCATTACCCGTCGCTGGTTTTGGGGGTTGGACTGTGCAGGTCACAGCAGCAAGGGAAGTACAAACACATTGCCCAAAGTCTTCGAGAAGTGGTAGAGCTGGGATTTGAACCCAAAGTCTAAGTCCAAAGAATGAGTTACTAACTACTCTATTACACTGCCTCAATCCTGTTATATGTAATCTATTTTGACAATTATCTGCTTACAAACGACTTTGCTTGGCCAGCAGAGAATAAAATCAAGCCTTCTGAAATGACATTGGGACTTCTTCTGATCTACTGCCAAATTTTCTTTGCAGATTTATCTCCTTTACTTCCTTCATAAATGTTGTACTCCTGGTGCCCTCCCTTCAAGTTATTTCCTCCCTTCAAGTTATTTCCTTCATGCACTGGTTTGTTTGTACCGTTTCTTCCACTCAGAGTGCTTATTCTTGTGATGCAGGAGGTGCTCATGGTACCCACCTATGTGGACCACACACTATGCTGTAGTTAACAGAAAGAGCCAGTATAACAATTCAAAATTCACATAGTGGAAAAAGACCTAGAAATCTTTCTACACAGATACAGGTTCCTAGAGCAGGAGTCAACATGCTCTACTCCCTGTTGGAATTATGGCATCCTTGGCTCTCCAAAGACTCCACAGCAATGTCAGTACTGTATTATTGGGAGTATCCGTTATTCTTTGTGGGTGGTGTTTGAGCTACAGGAAGCCCTCCTATCACTCATGACCATGACTAGAGCCCAGGAAATATGCCACGCTGTTGAGAAAAATAAACATGCAAAGTAATTCCAATGTGTCCTTGGGTGTTTTCCTTAAAATTGGTTATTTAATCTGGGCATGGTGGCACATGCCTGTAATCCCAACAGCTCAGGATGCTGAGGCAAGAGGATCATGCTTTCAAAACCAGCCTCAGCAACTTACTGAGGCCCTAAGCAACTCAATGAGACACTGTCTCTAAATAAAATACAACAACAACAACAACAACAACAAAGAACTGGGAATGTGGCTCAGTGGTTAAGTGCCCCTGGGTTCAATTCCTTGAATCCAAAAAATAAAAATTTAAAAAAAAAAAAGGTTATGTAAGGGTTAAGCCTTTCTTGTCTTCAGTATTTGAATAGTCACAGGACTCAGGTATTTCTATATCTGTTCTTCTTTAACTCCTTTCTAAGGGTTTTTTCATCTGGGTGGTCTTTCTTTGAACTTGTTTGGAGGTCTATGACCCTATATCCATAGCCTAACAACATATTTTAAAGATAATCTTGAATTTGCTTTGTCTAGCATAGAACTTTCTTTTCCAAAGCCCCCAGATCATAAATCAGCTCTTCCTCATGTCACCATTCTACTTGTAATATTTTCGTATTTTATATGTAGAGAAGGTAGATATTTCCTGACAGTGCCACACTAATGAATATTTCAGGAAATAACATCAACAAGATGGTGGGACAGGGGATTCCAGCCACCATCCCTCCATGTGGAATCATGATTGGGAATAAATGTCCTTAGGAGAAGCTGGTAGTCTGCAACCTACAAGAAAGCCCTCACCAGAACTCAACTATGCTGGCATCTGGCATCAGAATTCCAGTCTGCAGAACGGTGAGAAGCAAGTTTATGTTGTAGAGAGGCCTTTAGTTTATGGTTTTTGGTTTATGGTATTAGCCAAAATGGACTAAGCCTACACAAAGACAACGATCTAACAACTATCAACAGGTGAAAACAGCCCCAAGGGAGCTCTGAAATAAGAAAGGCAGCAACCCAGTGGAGCACAGAAACTGAAATGGCTATGTGGAAAAGTAGAGGGGACATATTATCTTTGTCACCTCATCCCCCAAAATACACTTGACTGTGATAGCCCCTTAGATCAAAGAATGAAAGGAGGACCCCACCAGCCATCATTGACAAAGACTCCCACAGTCTGCACCAGCATGAACCCCAGCTGATGGAGCTTCCCAGAGACCATGTTGCTAAGCTTTCCTGGATGTAGTGCAACCACACACACACACACACACACACACACACACACACACACACCTGCCCGTGGACCTGCCACCACCACCACAGCTTCTGGATTAAGGGCCTCCTCATGTGCCCTAAACCTTAGTAGCATCTGAACGTTCATAACACAGCCTCACTGTGTGCCCCAGGAGGCTCCATGCAGACCTAGTGCCACAGGTCTCACCAGATTCAGCCCTGCTACAAACCCCTGACTGGACAATCCTGCACCCTACCAGAGCCAGCTCTCTCACATACTCCTGTGTCCCCATGGCTCCCTGGATTCAAGACCAGACTCAGTGCCCTGTGCAGCCCAACCAGCCAGTGCCCTTATGCCTACATGCAGCCAACCCTGTCAAAGTCAATCTATAAGAACAAGAAGAGGGGACTGCTTCAAATGTGCAGACACCAGTGCAAGCCTACATTTAAGAAAAAATATTCAGGAAAACATGACACCATCAAAGGAACACAATAAATTTCCAATAAATATCCAAAAGAAATAGAGATCTAAAAATTGCCTGACAAGAAATTCAAAATATAGATGGTCCCCCAATTACAATGGTCTGACTTACAATTTTTCAACTTGCAGTGGTGTTAAAATGATTCATAGAGAAACGTTATTTTTATTTTTTAATTCTTACCATTTATTCCTTTTCCTGGGTTCATGCTATAAAACTTTCTCACAATGCTGGACACCAGAGTGAGTCAGTCACACACTCACAAGGTTAAACAGATCTACTCTACACTGTATTGTGTTGCTTAGCTATGATGTTCAGGAGGTTAGGTATGTTACACATATTTTTGATGTATGATATTTTCAATGCACAAGGGATTGATCAGAATGTATCCTCATATTAAGTCAAGGAGCACCTGGAATTGTTTTTATAAAGCTCAAAGATGTACAAGAAAATATATATTGGCAACTCAGCAAAATCAGGAAAACAATACATCAACAAAATTAGAAGTAAAAAAAAAAAAAGAGGGCTGGGGGTATAGCTCAGTTGGGAGAGTGCTTGCCTTGCATGCACAGGCTCTGGGTTCAATCTCCAGCACCACAAAAGGAAGGAGGAGAAGAAGCTGAAAGATGAACAAATATCCCTATATCTATAAAAGGGGTGAGGACACAGTATCAATCACTGCCCCCAAACCAGAGAGGCAGATGGTTGGATGCAGGGAGTAGCAGCTTTGCAGAGCAGAGTCAGACAAGCAGAAACCTCCTCAAGAAACGTGCCAGAGTGGGAAAAGCAAGCATAAGTGAGGATCCCTGAAGGCTCCGTGGGCAGGTCTGAGGCTAAAGCCCCGAGGGCTCAGTCCTGAGGTAGCCCCCCATTTTTTTTTTTTTTTTTTTTTTGCTGGTTAATTTTTTTTATTTTTTTTATTTTTTTTTTAATTTTTATTGTTGGTTGTTGAAAACATTACATAGTTCTTGACATATCATATTTCACACTTTGCTTTACCTAGAGGAGCTCAACCAGGTTCTCATGGTAAGTATCAGAGAACGGGTCCTCAGGTTTCCGTCAGCAGGAGACAGGAAGAAACCATTTTAAAATGCATCTAATCCCTGGCTTCTTCTTATCAAGGCTTGCCCTCAGGGGCAACTATTCAACAAAAACCTAACCTGCTGAGGTTTAATCAGAGTCTGTGTGACCTGCAGGGAAAGAAATACCCAGCTCCAGCCATCCTGTCCACCTAAGGGGTTTCAGGGAGACGCGGAGGAGCACTTGTGAAGTGTCAGAGGCCAAAAGACTGAGACTTGGCCTTACCACTTCATTACTAAGGACATACTTCCAGCTATCCCTTGACCCGGGATATCACATCTGACTATCAAGAAAAGAACACAATGGATACTAAAAGGCAATAAAGATAATTTAAAGAACAAAGGAAGGTAATATAGAAGAAAATCTAGATGACTTTGTTGTGATAACTTTTTACATACCACAGAAAGGCATGATCTAAAAGAGAAATAATTTTAATTAAAATTAAAAGCTTTTCCTCTTTACATGTGAAGAAAATGAGAGGTAAGACATATAATTGAAGAAAATATCTGTAAAAGACACATCTGATAAAAGATTAGTTATTTAAAATAGACACAGAACTCTTAACACTCAGAAATAAAGTAATCTGATTTTAAAATAAACTAAAGACCTTACCAGATGTCTCTCACACACACTAAATGATGACAAATAAGCATATGAAAAGATGACCCATATCACCTATCATCACCATCATATCTATTAGAATGGCCAAATTTCAGTTGAGGGAAAATGTCAAACTCTGATGAGGCTGTGGAACAACCAGAGCTCCCATTCATTGCTGGTGGAAATGCAAGGTGACACACTTTGGATGACAGTTGGCATTTTCTTTAAAAACAAAACCTGCTCTTATCACATGATACTGAGATCATGCTCCTTGGTACCTATTCAAAGAAGTTGAAGCCGTGTTCACACAAAAACATCTAAAACCTAGATGTTGATAGCCATTGTATTTGTAATTGCCCAAACTGGGAGCAATGAAGATGCCCTTTAGTAGGTACATGGGTAGACTATGGTCCATAGACAACAGAATACCAGTCAGCATCAAAACAAATAGATATCGAACCATGAAAAACATAGAGGAATCTTAAGCTCATATTGCAAAATAAAAGCAGTCCATCTGATAAGGCTACATATTGCATGAGTTCAACTATATGATATTCTGGAAAATGCCAAACTATGGAGACAGTAGAAAAGATCAATGGTTGCCAGGTACTGAGGGTGGGGGAGACATGCATAGTTGGAGTTGGATAATTCTTAGGGTAAAGAAATAGGTGATATTATAATGGTGAATATATTTGTCCAAATCCTTAAAATGTAAATGCCAGGAGTAAACTCTAAACTATAAATTTTCTGTGATTATGTTATATCAAGATAGATTCATCAATTATAAAAAAAGGTATCATTCTGGTGTTAGCTGTTAATAATGGGGAAGACTGTGTGTATGTGGGGTAGGATATATTTGGGAAATCTTTATATCTTCCTCTCAATGTTACTATGAGCCTAAATCTTCTCTCATGCACCCCCCCCCCACCCACCCCAATTGTCTTTAAGAAGTGGACAAAGGACAAAGAACATAAATAGACATTTCTAAAAAGACATACTAATGGTCAATGGGTGTGTAAAAAATGTTCAACATCATTAATAATCAGGGAAGTACAAATCAAAACCACAAGAAGATATCACCTCATACCTATTAGAATAGCTATTATCAAAAAAAAATAGATGTTGGTGAGGATGTGGATAAAATGATACCTTGTACACTCTTGGTAGGAATGTAAATTGGTATAGCTGTTAAGGAAACTAATATAATGGTCTCTCAAAAAATTAAAAATAGAAATACCTCATGATCTTGCAATTCCAATTCTGGGTACCTATCCAAAGAAAATCAATATTAATATCTCAAAGAGATATCTGCAAACCCCTGTTCATTTCAGCATTATTCACAATAGCCAAGCTATGGAAAAGACCTAACTGTCCATTAGTGAATGAATGGATAAAGGAAATATGGCATCTACGTAGAATGGAATACTATTTCAGTCTCCAAAAAAAAGAAAATTCTGTCATTGTGGTAATATGGATGAACTTGGAGAACATTATGCTAAGTGATATAAACCAGATACAAGAAAACAAACACTATGTTATCTCATATGTAGAATTTAAAATAGTCAAACTTCTAGAAGGAGAGAGTAGAATAGTGGTTGAGGGGAGAGAAAAATGGGGAGAAGATGGTCAAAGGGTGTTAAGATTCAGTTATGCAAGATAAATAAGTTCTGGATATCTAAAATACAGTAATGTGACTATAGTTAAACAATATCGTATACTTAAAATTTGCTGAGGGTAAATCTATTTGATTATTTATCTAATTCTACTTTTATTAACACATATTCATGTGCTTTTCTGTGATATGTCCGTATACCTTTTCTAGTTCCTACTTTACCATTTGTGTTAGTCATATTTCCATTGCTATGACAAAATTACCTGAGAAAAATAACTTAAGAAGAGGAAATCTTTAATTTGACTCATGGTTTCAGAAGTTTCAGTTCATGGTCGCATGACTCCATTACTGAGGGCCTGTGGTGAGACAGAGCATCATGGCAGAGAGGGCATGGTGGCACAGAGATGCTCCTCTCATGGCAGCTAAAAAGTGTGTGTGCAAGGAAAGATCAGGAACAAAATATACTCATAGAGCATGCTCCCAATGTTCTGCTTCCTCCAACTAGACTGCTCCCTCTGCGGTTTCCACCACCTGCCATTCAATCATGAGCCCATCAATGGATTGGATGTGGTCAGAGCTGCAATGATCTGATCCCTTCCCAAAGCCCTGCCTCTGAACATCGACACCCTAGGGGCAAAGCTTTCAACACATGATCCTTTGGAGGACATTCTGGATCCAAACCATAACATTATTCTGCTTTCAGATCAAGCTTTTTACCCTACACAGGAGAAAGAACATGCAGTACTTGACTTTCTATATCTTGTTCATTTTGCTTAACGTGGTGTTAAGCATAGTTTCATCTGTTTTGCTGCAAATGGCAGGATTTCATTCTTCTTCTATGGCTAAACAATGTTCCATGGTATATGCCATATTTCCTTTATCCATTCATCTGATGGTGGGCAGCTAGACCGATTCCATATCTTAGCCCTTGTGAATAATACTTCAATAAATATGGGCACAAAGCTCTTTCTTCTGCACGCTGACTTCAGCTCCTTTGCACATACACACAGGAGTGGGATAGCTGGATCAGGTGGTACTGCTGTTAGATTTTTAAGAAACATGCATACTGTGTTCCATAGTTGCTGTATTAATTTACATTCCCACCAACAGTGTATGAGAGTTCATTTTTTTCACATCTTTGCAGCATTGTTTGTTTTTCAGATAATGGCCATTCTAACCAGACTGAGATTGTTTCTCATTTTGGTTGACATTTCCCTGTAACTAATACTATTGAGCATTCTTTTATGTATTTATTGGCCATTTGTATTTCTTCTTTTGAGAGTGTCTATTCATATAATTTGACCATTTTTTAATTGAACTGCTTGTTTTTTCATTGTTAAGTTTTTGAGTTCTTTATATATTCTGGTTGTGAAAGCTCTGTCAGATGAATAGTTGGAAAATACTTTCTCCCATTCTGTGGGTTGTCTCTTCACTCTGTTCATTGTTTCTTTTTTATGTAGGAGGCTTTTAGTTTGCTATGATCCCTCTTGTCTATTTTTTATTTCTGTTGCCTGGGCGTTGGGAGTCCTACCCAGATAACCACTGCCGGTATCAATATCTTAGAGTTTCCCCTGTGTTTTCCTTTAATAGTTTCAGGTCTTATATGAAGGTCTTTGATTTGTTTTGAATTGATTTTTGTACAAAGCAAGAAATAGCAGTAAAATTTCAATCTTCTGCGTGCATATGTTCAGTTTTCCCGGCACCATTTATTGAAGAGGCTCCTTTCTCCAATGTGCGTTTTGGGTACATTTGTTGACAATCAGTTAGCTGAAGACGTGTGTGTTTGTTCTGGGTTATCTGCTCTGTTTCATTGGTCTACGTGTCTGTTTTTACGAAAACACCATGCTGTCTTGTTTTCTGTGGCTCTAGGACGTCTTGATCTCAGGCATTGTGGTGCCTCCATCTTTGCTCTTTTGTTGAACATTGTTTCTGCTATTCAGGGTCTTTATTGTTTCCAAGCAAATTTTAGAAAACCTTTTTTGTTCTCTGAAAAATGTCATTGGTATTTTAATGGAGGTTGCATTGCATGTGAAGCTCGCTTTGGGTAGTATGGGTATTTTAGAGATATTAACTCTTCCAGTCCATGAATATGCGAAGTCCTTCCATTGTATGGTGTCTTCTTCAATTTCTTTCATCAGCATTTTGTGATTTTCATTGTAGAGGTCTTTTACTTCCTTAGTTTAGTTTATTGCCAAATATCTCTGTGTGTTCCTGTGAGTGTCGTAAATGGAAATGCTTTCATGATTTCTCAGCACATTCATTATTGGTAAGGCCAGGCACAGTAGTGCACGCCTGTAATCCCAGTGGCTCAGGATGCTGAGGCAGAAGGACCACGAGTTCAAAGCCAGCCTCAGCAAAAGTGAAGCACTAGGCAACTCAGGGAGACCCCACCTCAGAATAAAATACAAAATGAGGTGGGGATGTGGCTCAGAGGTCAAGTGTCCCTGAGTTCAGTAAGCAGTACAAAAAAAAAATTCATTATTGGTGTATAGAAAAACTACTGGTTTTGTATGTTGATTTGGTATCCTGCTACTTACTAAACTTTCTTATTGATTCATATAGTCCTTTGGTGGAGTTTTTACATTTTTCTTTGTGTTGAATCACATCATGTGCAAATAGAAATGATTTAACTTTCTTCTTTCTTATTTGTAGATCTTTTATTTTATTTTTTTTTCTGGCCTAACTGCATGTCAACATGTCATATGCCATGATCAAACTGACTTCATTCCATTCAAGGATGGTCCAAAATATGCAAATTTATAAATATAACACACCATAGAATGAAGGCTAAAAATCATATGATCATCTCAATAGATGCTGCAAAAGCCCTTGAAAAATTCTACATCATTCCTTGGCAAAATTTCTGAACAAATTAGGTATAAAGGGTTTATACTTCAACATCATGGAGACTATGTTCAACAAACCCATAGCTGACTTCATAGTGAATGGGGAAAACTGAAAGCATTTTTTTTCTAAGATCAGGGTCAAAACAAGAGTGTCCACTCTGGCCACTCTTATATGGAATAGTTATAGAGATTTTATCCAGAGCAATTAAGCAAGAGGGTAGATCTTTTGTTCTTGCACAAAGAAGGAAGAAAGGGACTGGTAACTGTGTGAGGTGGTAGGTATGTAAATTCACTTTATTGAGGTGATTATTTCTCTATGCATACAAAAATCAAAAACATCACATTACACAGTTTTTAAAAAAGAAATATTTTAAATACATTATTCTCATGTAAATCTCACTTCGATTTTTTCTTCATTTTATAAACAAGGAAATATAAGACTTGATGAAGGAATAAAAAAAAAAAAAAAAAAAAGGGACACACACTCCAGTCCACATAGGTACAAATGGCAGAGTTAGGAATTCTACCATGACATTAAGCAGCAACATAAGTCCTGTTGGTTTCTAGGCATGGTTCCAGAATGCGGAGGCTACACTTAGGGCAACGTAAGGCAAGCTCCCAGCTACCATGGAAGAAGAAGATATCCATCACGTAACCACATAATTCAGCGTACAGCTGGAGACTGTGATGAGTGGAGAAGGAAGCAGTACCGTGTCATGTACAAACCCTTGAACATGAACTAACCCGGGAGGCCCCAGAAGCTCATTCCCTAAGCATGAGCTGCTTCTGCTGCAATCAAAACAATGAGCTGGAAATAGAAAAGGAGTGGAAACGGCAGTGGACAATTTCAAGATGCACTTAGAAGGCCAAATCCTGTGGTCTCCTAATGAGCGGGTACAGGACTGAGGGAGAGAGGGGTGGCGGTGCAGGAGGACCCTGGGTTTCTGGGTGTCCTAGATAGGCTTTGTGGTCAATCACCGTGAGCATAGTGGTGGGAGGGAAATCCTGAGTTCAGATTTGAACACAGCAAGATTAAGATGCCTTTGAATAACTCTAGTGGAGAGGTTGAGTGAATTGAAAGGAACAGTTGACTGATATACATTTGTAAGTCATCAACCCTACTATGAAACTGAAGCCATGAGGATAGTGCAGTTGTATAAGGAGATATCAAGGAGCGGGGAAATTATCCATTATGGAGATTAATGAGCTCCAATTTGTCATGGAGAGAAAGAGTAGAAAAAGTCTGTGAATAATACTGAAAACAAGGATTATAGTGTATCATTTAAAACAAAAGGCGATCATCTCAAGAATGCAGAATTCTGTGGTTAAATGAGATTATTGTTGACAAATGTTTTATAGATGCAGCAGTTTATGCAGCATTAATGGTGTTTAGCAAGACCTCCTCTGATGCATGATGGTGATTCATCCAGATTAGAGCCATTGGTGAGTAAATTGAAAGGGTGATCGTAGATTGAGAAGAGTGCAAGGGGCTGGGGGGAGGTAATGGAATGTTCAACAGCAATGGCCATAATTGCTCCCACCCTCTCACCTCCCTCTGTAAAGCAGTGAAGGCATTCTAGTTTGCATTCTACCTCCTCCAGCTACTTCATCGTCTTTGGCTAACCAACCCACTGGGTTTAGACCATAGTCTGACATGTTGTAGACAGTTAATTGTCAAAAACAAACATCTAAGCAATGAACTGCAGAGGATGTCTAAGTTGCACTCTCTTTGCCAAGGTTTTTTTTCTTGCTTAAGAATAAAAAATAAATACCTTTAGGTGAAAAGATACACCAAATTAATTTTCATGAATAACTGGTTTTGTTATCATGCGATGTAAAGTTAGTTTTGCAAAACCAATTTGGGGTGGATCATCATGTTAAAACAATTATGGCAGTAAGAAACAATTTTGTGGGGAAGCCAAGTTCTTGAAAAGGTGCCGGATGACTGTGAACAGGGTGATTTCTTTCTGTTACCAAGATACAGCATTGTCTTTAGGGTCCTGGAGGGCTGATTCTGTACCTGAGATACTCCTCTGCTCCCCTGTGCACCTGTCTCCAGATTCCACTGAAGTAACACCTCATCAGCGCACGTGGGAAAAGTTGACTCACTCTCAAAGGTCTTCATGGATGTGTTTGCCTGGTTTTTCAAAGCTTACACCCTTTATGTCATTGCTTCAAAAACTGAGTCTTTGCATACCAGAGAGAGCATACATTAGCCGATGTCATGCTTTTGGCCCGGCTGCTCTGAACCCAATCATCGTACCTTTGTTTATGTGGAGTTTATAAAATCTCATGTTACTGGGTTGATTTCACTGAAACCATAAATTATATTCCTTTTGTTTCAACAACCCTTGAATCAAGAAAACATTGTCCGGTGGGTGGAACTGTGTTTGTGGTTTGGCCAGATGATGTGAAGCAGATTAGAACAACCTTCAAATGGATTAATGTATTCTGGAGAAGAAAAAAAAAAGCATCAGAATTATTTTCCCAACAACTTTGTCAGAACTGGTGTATTCAGTCCAGACTCCTTTCAGGAGACTGATCTTGATTCATCCAGATTAAAGCAGTTGATCAGTAAATTCCTGCTCATCTGCCTATTGTCTGAGAAAAAAAAACAGTGTTGGTTATCTATCTAGTTACTTTTGTTTTAAGAAGTGAGCGGCATGTGGTATGCAGTGCAGATGCTTGAGTGAATTAAGGTGGACTCGTAGCTCACCTTACTGAGAGCCTGGGCTTCAATGTGCTTCTAATTTGCTTCATACTCTGATTCCCACACCTCATCACAGTCCTTCACCCCTCACCTCTTTCTTATTTTCAGACTTTTAAACCACCTTAGATGTGACGCCTTAAAACCCTTCTTTAGCCCTGACCTTCATTTTCCCTACTAAATTAGTAACTTAAAATGGATTCTTAGCTCCACTAACTCATGAGCAAATGTCAAGCCCCCAGCCCAGCCCAGCCCAGCCCAGGAATGTCCTCTTTCCCCTCCACACCTGGAACTGAATCTCTCCAGACTTGCAGGATGGGACCGAGCAGATACAATCCTAGGGAAGAGCCATGGACTTTGAAATGATCTGCAATAATCATGTCCTCAGCACCTACTGGTCCAACCCCACCTCTGTAGATACACAAAAGCGTTTGCCAAGGAAGGACTTAGAGCGATCTGGGTTGGACACCACCCCGTGAGCAGGCTCCTGGCTCTCCAGGACCCTGGGCATCTCCAGACTTATGGATAGAACACTTCTAAGGAAGGAGTGGGTCATTGCATCATGGAATGGATTTTCCTGAACCACAGGGCTGTGCTTTGTAGAGAAGCATAATATGCCTCCTCTTCCTCCTCCATGCACATACTGCCTGGGGAAGGAGAGGTCTGCCCAGGAGGCATACAATGGCTGAGTGCATGGCTCTGTGCTGGGTGCAGATGGTGCATTGTACTGCAGCCCTAACCTTCCAGCTCGATTTGCTTCACACCCTAGGAGAGATGTAGCCGAGGGAGCAAGCCCTCTCCTGGGGCAAATGACCCTTCCCCCAGCCTTTCTGAAAACACTACCAACTATTTGCTTATTCCTTCCAGAAGGATGACGGTCAAATGAGTGAATAAGTTCCAAGTCAAACACCATTAGCTCTGAGACTTTTATATGTAATGTAACAACCCAGTATTCAACTTTAATAATGATGATGATAATAGCTAACATATTCTGGGTGTTCTGATAGTCTACAGAAACAAGAGGGCCCCCACCACCCAGAATGCATTTCAGATGTCGAGATCCGTGACACCACACATGCCCAGAGCTTATGAAAATGCTGGTCATTTACACAGGGAGGCTTCCTGGGGAGAGCAGCCCAAGATCGCCCCCCAGGCCAGGAGATGGGTTGAGAGAGTGAGGAGAAGAGACCAACGTTCACTTTGGCTGGGCAGCAGGGCCAGAAGAGGGCTTCAGAGGCTCGTCCTAATCTGCCATTAGCTCCCTAGGAGGGAGCACCTGGTCTTTCTCACAATGTTCCCAGATGTCGGGTTAAAGGCTTGCAATTTGGGCCATCAATTTATGTTCTCATTAGTACAAGGGCTGGGGCTAGCAATTATTTTCAGTAATGAACTTGGTGGAGTCGGTTCTAGATCTTGGGCAAAGGGGTCACAGAGCAAGACCAAAACCACAGGATATGCTATCTACAAATCAGCTCCCTCCCATAGGTGACAGATACCACTTCCCCTCCATGGGCACAGTGGGTCAAAACAAAGCACAGGCAGCCTGAGCCGAACATCATTCCTGATACAGGCTTTGCTGGTAGACAGTCTTGCAATTTTCTAAGCAGCCCGATACAATTTCTTCAGTGAATTGGATAAATAAAAGTGCAAGTTTCATTTAGCCAGAAAAAATGATAGAGTGTGTTGCGTTTTTTTTTCCCCAATATTTGAAAAGTGGTGACATGTTATAGCCTTGGCCCACAATCTCATGGAAATTTAACTAATAATTCCCTTCCTCTCCTAAGCTATTTCCTTCCTGACGGGCTTAAGTGGATGAGCGATTGCATCCCTGCTGTCTTCTTCAGGGTCTGAGAGAAATGTGTCTTGGAACCAGTACCGCAACCTTGGAAGGTTGTCCGCTTAGATCAGTGGTGAAGATGTAGGCTCAGCCTCTGATGAGCACCTACTCTTCAGACCCGGGGTGAAAGGCTAGCCACAGCTGGGGGTGGGCAAATGTAATGACTAACTTCCAAAAAGTTATACGACCTACTGGGAGAGCAGTGTGACTCTCGAAGCCCTGGGACAAGTGGCAAGATCTTCCCTGGCAGAGGATGACTTATGCTATGGAAGAAAGCTTCCGGGGCAAGGAGGGAGGTTGTCCAGAGAGCTTTGCTGTGCTCAGCTTCGTCCAGTAGGTCTGGGGTGCGAGGGCAGATGGCCCCTCATCCTCTAGCCCCAGGGGCCACGTTATCAGCGATGCACGCAGGTGTGCTGTATCGGAGGGAACACTGGGCTAATCAGAGCGGTCCCAGGGAGCAGCGTGCATGTGCGGAAGGAGCCTGACATCAGCCTTCCCCAGGGATCCGGACAGGGAGGCCGGAGGATGTGCTTGCCATGTGGTCTATAGTTCTGTCATCAATGACAAGTCACCGATCAACTTTCTCATGATGCGTTCTGCCCTGGCAGCTCTTTGGTGTGAATCTAACTATACTGAAATGGAAAAATGAGGTTCAGGAAAGCAGCCCAGGCTGTCAGCTATGACTGATGGCTTAGAGGGATTTTGTATCATCCAGGTTTACCATTGTAATTGAGTAACAGCGAGAGGCGGACATGGCGTCATTTGGGCCCTGAATTCCCTACAGTGAGGAAGCGCCAAACAACAGATTGAACGAGACAGGTTTAAAGATCTCCAGATAATTTAAATACGTGAAATAGCATAATAGTAATGCCCCAGCGCACGGCGTAAGGCCTCAAACCTGGCAGGTACTTGCGAGTGTTTGTTATTTACATGGGGGCCTGTCCATCTCTTCTTAAATGTCAGACAGGGTCTCACAACCACAGAACGTTTTCAGGTTTAAACTAATTGACCTTTAATGACATCCTGTGGGTTGCTCAAAAGGGCATGTGAATTCTTTTCCTCTTGATCACTGAGGAATCTGAGATATGAAGAAGCTAAGTGATTTGGGAAGATAACGCTGAATAAATCATGGATGAGGTCAGAAGAAAACCTGTCTCAAACTTCCTGCTTCCCTTGCAGAGAGCTTTCGGACTCCGTCACTGTTTCCACACTCTTGCTGCTAGAAGACACTGTGGCACAGCAACACCACTAAGAACCTTGAGGTCCAAACAGTGACCGGGAGCAGGAGCGCTCCTGGTCCATTAATGAGGGATGAGGCTCTGGGTAACCTTTCCAAGTCCCTGCCTCCTACCTTCTGCCCAGACAGGTGTGCTACTAATTAAAGATTCTACTAAATGGACAACTTCTAGAGGACTTTCGGCTCTGTCAACTCCGGGAAAGTGCCAAAACCCATCTGCCCAGCCCAGGAATATTCACATCTCTCTCTCCACACAAAACCTGGGAACACAACCAATCTGAAACCCGAGGGAGAGAGTCACAGGCTCTGAGAAAGACAATCAGCACCCACCTCTCTCAGCTCACCTTCCGCAGAGGAGCAAGAGTGGCTGTCAAGAGCAGAATACCCCAGGCTCCCCCAAGGACCCTGGGCACCTCCAGATTCACAGAGAGAAGACTTCCAGGGTAGGTTGGGCCCAGCACCCTGGGCCATGCGCTTTGTGATGTTGAACTACTCTCAGCTGTGTTTGAGATGAACTCAATGTCCAGATTAGGTGGAAAACAAAACTTGGGGATTAAAAATGGAACAGTCAATGGTTTGGCTCTTAAAAGTCACACTTAGGGAAAAGAGTCGGGAGGCGAAAAGCCTCCCTGCTGGTAGAGCAGCACTAACTTCCTTGCATCCTGAGTCATTTTCTCTACTGTGGCGAAGATGCTGGTTGAGCAGCTGGTCTCTTACCAAATAATCGCCACACCTTCAAAATTGAAGAACCTCTGGACAAAATAGGTATTTTGAAAATCCCTCCATTCAAGTACAGAGGGATTGTATGAGCTTGGACAAATGAATCTCAGAGTCTGACCGGCTTCATCTGAAACATGATCTCTCAGCTCTTCTGGGATTGAGGATCAAAGGAAATAAGACATGCGACAAGCCTAACACAGTCCCTGGCACATATTACGAGCCCAAGAGAAGCTACTTCCACTCCTCCCTGTGTGGCTGGTTTTTCTCTGACTGGTCTGCTATGCTCCTGATAAGACTTCTCAAGTTGCTGTGTGATGCTAACCAAGTAAGCAACCTCTCTGGACCTCGTTTCCCTTCTTCATAATGAGGAGGTGCCGCTGAGTAATCTCTGAGATGGTTGTAGGCTCTACTGTTCTGATTCTCTCTAGAGAGGATGCTTGTCTTGCTGAGGTTCTAAGCAGCTTGTTACTTCCCATGTCTGTTCTTGTCCTTCCATGTGTGATATATGACAAGGGTTTTCTGCTCCCTGCGACCATGATACTGCCTCAGTTGGCATCATATGAAGGGATCAGGCAGGTGTCTGTTGCCCACCATAAGCTCATGCAGGAACTCTGGCTGCTTCTGTGGGGAAGGCCCCCTGGTCTCTGGCTTCCACCTCAGTCATCTCTACTCCTGGGGTGCTCTGGGAATCTGGAGGAAGCTACATCGCTAGCAAACCAAATGCAGAAAACCACTGCTTGTTGTTTCATTTGCTATGGCAATTACGCCAAGCATTCACTATCTGCAGACCGGCTGGGACCATAGATAGACCTGCAGCTTCCTCGCTCTGCGACCTTGAGCAAGTGACCTGACTTTACTTAATATTCTGATCTATAAAAAAGGCATAAGAGTACTTGCCTCATAGGGTTGTTATAAAAATTAAAAACCTTATTGATGTACAGTGCTTCCAAGAACTCCTGGCATCTGGTAAACAGGTTAACTGTTGTGTTCGCTCTTCTCCTGTTTTTTTTACTTGCTCTGTGCCAGCGAACACAACCAATGTTGAGTAGACACCGGCTACAAAAGTTGCCACCCTGCTCCTGAAGAGCTCCTGGCCTCACAAGAGCAAACCTGCATGTGCTCACTTCAGTACTAGGTAGCGTGCTGGTCAGGCTAGAGTTCTACCACTCACTAACTCAGTGCTGAGTGCTCACTCACAAAGATGGACACCGCACCGTTCCTGACCATATGTGTCAGGGGAGTCAGGAGCAGACCCAGCCAGAGTGGGTCCCTTGATGCTGTGACCTTCAGCAAGTTACTTAACGGGCTGCAACCTTCCATTTCCTCATCTGCAATGGCACTAGCCTGAGGCCGTCAGCATGAACCTTACTGGGCTGTTGTGAGCTGGAGAGGGGATCCTATGCCTGCTGTCCTGGCACAGCATGAAACACACTTGGCAGGTCCTGCTGGGTACTTACAGTACAGGATGGCAAATGCCATGAAAGCAGAGACCCTGGGTGCATGGAAGCACGGAGCAGAGGCCCCCAATCCAGATCCGGCTAGGAGAACGCACCAGGGATGCTTTCTGGAGGACCGATCCACCTGGGATGATGGACTGTCAAAGACCAAGCCAGGTACTGTCCTGGAGAAACTTCCAAGCGGAGAAAACGTGACAGCTGGAAATGCAGTGCAGGTGGGGTTTTCCGCAGACTTGGAAGGAACTGCAGGAAAAAAGAGCTCCCCTGCCTAGTCCAGGTCAAAGGCATTGGAATCAAGTTGATTTTAAAAACAGTTTTAAAATCAGGATCTTGAGTTAATTGCCCACAAGAGAGCAGTCTAGCTCCAAATGCAGAGCCAAATCCCCCAGATTTGTTTATGACAGTGGAACTTAGTGGTGAGGATGGAAGGTCTGTCCCTGGAGCATCATCAGCCCTTGCCACCTGCATCTGATGGAAACTTGAAGTGAAATAGAGCTGTAGTTTGGCAGAGCCAGTCCAGAGTGGTCCAAGCTCTTCCCTACCACTCCATGCTGCTTCTCTAAACAGCACAATTAGCACAGCATGAGGAAGGCCAGCAAGAACTCCACCTAAGAAATTAGCAGAGTTTCAATGCTGGCAGCTTCTCCCCAAGCCCAGGAGAATCGTCAGGTCAGAATGCAGTGCCAAAAGCAATTACATTTCACAGACTTCCACTGCGGGAGAGGGGTCTGCCGTTCCACAGTGCTTAGGATGCCTCTGAAGGCAGAAAGCAAAAGTTTTCTGCAACAAATGACTCCATGAAGTAAAGCCAATCCTCAGATGCCTGACCTCTGCAGATTTTAACCAGAAATCGCATATCTTTGAAAACATTTCCTATCTCCCTAGTGTAGGAAAGGGAGTCAGAGAGACAAGAGAACATAAGCCTCTGTCTCCCAGGGGCTTACAGGACAAACAAGTGATCATGAAGAAGAAGATGAAAAGAAGGACCAAAATGGATGGTCTCTGAAGCCCCTTTTCTCAGCTTTATGGATGCCCTGTTTACATGAAAGGTGTCGCAAGTACCTGGGTTAGTTTGTCTGATCTGTACACCTTCCAACTGATTCTTCAGTAAATTTAGCTTCCTGGTGAGGTGACCCAGGAAAACCCAAAGGTGTCAGCTTCTTCCCTTGGAGTAGCTCGGTACAGATGAAAACCATCCATCCCTATCACATATGGATTTATAGAGGAAGTTTAGGATAGGCACAGTTTTGATCTAAAGATCTGCCTCTATCATGGCAGCTTCTCATTGTCTACCCAATTTGTAAATGTTAGGATTGCCTCTGACTCTTTCCTGGGCATCTTTTACACTTACCTTCTCTCTTCAGGTAAGATCATCAAACTCCAGGGCTTCAGCGGCTCTGTTTTCAATGTCTATACTTGTCAGTGGGAGTTATGATGTGCTGCAGTAACAAGCAATCCCCCAACCTCAGTGGCTCAAAGCAATAAAGGCTTGTTTCTCTTTCACATCAAGTTTGCTAGGGGCCTGGATGACTCTGGATTGGCTGTTCTCCATGTGATGTCTTAACGTTTCTCCTTCATGTCAGGAGGAGCTTTCAAGGTTCCTGTGATGTAAGAATTTCCACCATAGGCAAGTACTTGATTTGCATGGAAGTAACGTCCACTCACCTTTGACTGGCCAAATCAAATCAGTGGGTCCTACACACAGCTATCTTCTCATCATTGCCTCCTACCACTCACAACTCTCTGGGTCTTGCTGTTTCATACTCTGAAGATCTCCCAAAACAGGGAGATCACTTCCTGGGTCCATGGCTCATTACAGTTTCATCTCATGACTTGCTTTGGGCATAGGACAATAGAAAATGTGACGCCAGCTCCTACTTAGTTACTGGGGCTTGTTGTCTCAGCTGCTGTTTGCAACCTGGAGAAAACAACGTGAAGAAGCTTAACAAAACTACCAGAGGCTGAGGCTCCACTGAGGCAGTGATGAGGCTTCTCATGAGAGGCCCACTAGACAAAAGCCCCACAGCCCCTGGACAGAAGAACAGACCCACCCCAGACCTCCAGTCCTACCAAGATGCCAGCTGACCTTGGCGATCAGCCAGCCCTAAGCAAGAAGCTACCCAGTTACCCGCAAGGACTGTGAGACATAATTTATGCTCATCTTGGTGATGGGTTTGCCAAGCAGTAAAGAGCTAACTGATGCACAAGGACCCTTCTGTTCACAGGTTGCCCTCTCTCAACTCTGCCTCATGAGCTTCCTCTTTATCCTTTAGGTTTTATGTGAAATGTCAACATTTTTAGACCCTAATCATAATGACATTTTGACTTTCACAAAATCATCAGCAGGAGTGCCAATAGTTTTTGACTGGCTAGGGGCATCCCATGGACATTGTGAAAACCTTTGTACTGATCTATGCAAGACATCTATTATGTCCATTGTGTAGTTCAGCTCCATTCCCGCTAGGGAGTAAAGCCACTGTCATTCCAAGATTCTGACCTTGCAGCTTCACATTTGGGACTTCTACCTGCCATGTCAGCAAATCTCCCCAAGATATTGAATTTGATTTAATTAAATGCTTCTGAGCATGCTAGGCGAGGCACTGGCCATTTCCAGATGAGCAGGCCGTGGTCTACAGTCACTGAGCAAACAAACAAGAGAAGACGTGGAAATCGGGCAGCACAACGGCCAGGCCCAGCTGGAGTGCAGGGAGGGAGGCCCAGGGTGCCTCAGAATAGACCCCAGGAGGAAGTGGAAAGATGAGAGGTGAACAAAGCCGGGCAAGTGCATTATGAGCTGATGAAAGAACAGGAAATAAAAAATGCAGACAGCACAGGGTGTGAGGAACCAGGCTGGGGCTGGACCCCAGGCTGCCTGTGTCACTGGAAAGGAAGGGTAAAGGAACGAGCAGGCTGAGCAGGCAGGGGACATGGTGATGACCTTGCAGGCCATCTCAGGAATGTGGATGCTGCTGGCAGCCTCTTCCACTTCCCTTAATCACTTGAGGTACTGACCTTGAAGCCAGGCGTCATCCTTGTCTCAGCCACCACTTCTACCCCTCCACCTTCTGGCATGAAGGTGTTCCAGGCTGACTTTGGGAGAACTACTTCCTGCTTCCTGCCCCTGTCCTTCCTCTTTCTTCTCTGTGCCAACACCTGCCCCATCGCCCCAGCAGCACATTTCACCACACATACGTGGCATTCCCCTGGCCCTTGGTGGCTCATTACCAACTCTCCCTTTTCCCCCCTCTGCTCTCACACTAGCCTGTATCACAGATAGGATGACCTGCAGAAAATAGAGGACCTCAAGTGCCGCAGTCTGGCTGGGCACAAAATCACGAGCCACTCACAGCCTTGCAGATTCAAACAGAAATTCTTTATTCCCGATCTCACACCGGCCCTCTACACACGTTCTGGGGAAATCCACGTTCTAGGCCAAATTCACACACTCCACCCGGCTCTGAATCCCAAATATTCTCTGAATCCCGCGAGAACTCAACGGGAACTCTAGGAGCAGGCGGGCCTGAGGCAGCAGGATACGCCCTATTCCCAGCAGGGTACACCTTAAACCTGGAACCGCCCTAAACCCAAGGAGCCAGATACTCCCTAATCCCAGCAGGATACACCCTAAACCTGGATCCACCCTGGTCCTTGAGCAAGGTCACCTTACATGCGATGTCACTGCAAATGACCTGGGTCCAATATGGAGAGTCCTTCCTCTAAGCAACATTGGGTAGACTGACAAAGAAATTGTCATGCGTCATTCCTACTTGGCAATGGCTCTCAGCACTCAAGCAGAGGACAAGGTGTGACACAAAGTCACACTTAATCCCAACAGGAATTTATTTACTGGTCTGAAGTCATATTTGGGGAGCCATGAAAAGAAGCCTTCAGTCCAACATGGTAGACTTCAAATTATAGGCAGAGGCATCAGGAAGCCCCTGAAGAAATTTCAACAGCTGGTTCTGGTTTGCTGGATGGCTGGGAGAGGGTTAATAAATGACAGTGGCATAGACTGCGTAACACCAGGTTAAAGGAACCTGCTATTGCTACGGAGCTGGGCCTTCCTGGATCTGAGGCAAACAGAAGGCCTTCCTTCAAACCCCAATTCTTGCAATCAAGTCAGAAAGATTTCAGACAAATCACTCAGAGTTAAGGCATGATTTCATTAGAAGGGATTGGAAAGGAGAAAAGGAGAGAGAGTGAGTCCTCTCCTACCCTCCACTTTTATTGGGGTCCCAGGGAAGTTTCCAGAGAATCCTTCCCAGGAAGACCTCTGACATTTTACTGACAGCAAGATATCAGACTTTCAAGTCCCTGATGCCATGACAGCTCTAGGTCACTTTTGTCTAACTGCAACCTATTCTTATAGATTTGGGGGTTAGGGGAAATTATCTTTATTTCCCTGAGTTCCAGGATCTAGTCTGTGTAAGGGTCACAAAAATACCCCTCTCACACACATAGGATAACTTGTGTTGCTCTTACCAGGCTTTCAGAGCCTGCATTCCTCCTGCAGATAACAGGTAATTCACTGAGGAATGTCACATGTCCTGTTGTCTTAAGCCAAGCAGAGCTGCAAGTATATTGCTTTTTAAAAGCTAGAGCATGTGGAGGTCAGCACGGTGGGTCCATTCTATAGAATTATCCCTTAACCTCATATTCTCACCACTCATGTCTGTCCCCATCACCGCAGGACCCTTAGCAGTCAAATACAAGATAGAGGAATCCTGAAAGAATGGACCACAAGGACAGTGGTCACACTCTGACTGTGGATCTGCTGTCTGCATGGGGTGTCAATCAATTGATCAGATCTTCACATATGTTCAAGTCCAGACTTGTCTACAGCACTTGGCTGCACAGGTCACATGTAGGTGTTGCTTGTAATCAACACCCCACAGTAACCAAAAAGTAACAGGGGGACTTTAACAGGCAGCTCTGGCCCTTTCAGGGTTTCCATGAAGCCCTCATTTAGATAAGTGTTTCCTCTTCTGATAGCTCAAATAGAAATATGTGCTTGGAGGCCTCCCATCTGCAATTCCACGTCAAAATAAATTGTATCGCCACATTCTCTTCTTTTGAATCCCACCCTCCATTTCTGTCATGAGTTTTCAATTTTAAGTGACCACAGGGGCCTCCTTTGCCAAGAACTCCTCTCTGCTTTTGCACTTTGGTTATTATGCTTTACTAGTTGGGGCCTCCCTGATGGTGGCAAGAGGGGAGGGGACCTCTTCTCGAGAAGATGCTGATTAAGCCCATTATTGATTCCCGTGCAGTTCTGTGCCTCGCGATGCCCTCTGTCCTCACACTTAAGCCACTCTCTCAGCCTGTCCCTGAAGGCTAGTCCTTCTGGTGTCCTCTGTCCTCCCCTCTATCAGGAGTCTTGTGCCCTGGCCAAACTCCCCCTACCTCACCCTGGATGCTGCTCCTCCTCCTGTACGGCCCAGGGTCACCTTCCAGTCCTCACTTGGTCCAGATCCTCTTGTGGAGATTTCCTCTCCCACCTGGATATTTCCCACTTCCTCACAATGTTTCCTTGTGACTTATGGACACTTTACTCATTATCATTGGAGGTGGACAGACCAAGGCCCCCAAACACCAAAGACTTCCTCATCTCAGTCCGCAGTACTTCTGAATATGTTACTCTTATGGTGAAAGAGAAGACAACGGTGAGTAAATGATGGCCCCTGAGATCAGAAGGCGATCCTGAATTTTCTGGTTTGGCCCAGTAACCACAGGGGTCCTAGAGATCAAGGGGTCATGAGGACTCAAACTGTAGCTGCTGGCTTGGAAATGGGAAAGGGAGCCATGGGCCAAGGAGGGCAGACAACCTCCAGAAGCCAGAAAAGGGGCCCCTCCTGGGGTCTCCGGAACAGACGCAGCCTACAGATACCTTGACTTTCAACCCAGCGAGAACCGTTGTAGAGTTACTGACCTGCAGAACTGTAGAATAACACCACTATGTTGTTCAAGCCGCTAAGCTTATGGCAATTTATTAACAGCAGCTATAGAAAACCAACACCGTCCCTCAATAAGTCTTCTCAGAGATTAAAAATGGAGACTAGGTAAACTGAAATTCGTCCAGAAACAGAAACTGGGAGTTTTCTTTGATTAACTGAAGGTTGACCAGATCACACAGGGCTATTTGTCCGTCTCAGGGAGCTGAGGGTTTTCTGCATTCTGACTACTCAGGATTAGGTGCAGGGACCCGCCGCCTTAGTAAGGAACTTAATGGAGTAAGAAATAATGAAAGGCCCCCTGACTGGAATCTGCATGTTAATAAGATCTGAAGATGATTCAGGAGCACGTTCAAGTTTATGGTACTGCTCTCCATATCTAAAAGTGAGCCTAAAAATAGTCACATTGATTGGTTGCTTCCCTGGAGCTGGTCAACATCCAATGACACTGGTAACAGAATTCCTCAAGCCAAGAACTAGACGGCAACCTGAAATTGTCTCAGCTGATGGCTTTAACAAGAACTATAGCTAAACGGTGGAAGCAACCTAGATACCCTTCAATAGACACATGGAAAAAATATGTGGCATATATACACAATGAAATATTACTCATTAGCAATAAAAGAGAATAAAATCATGGCATTTGCAGGTAAATGGATGGAGTTAAAGAAGATAATGCTAAGTGAAGTTAGCCAATCCCCCAAAAAACAAATGCCAAATGTTTTCTCTAAGGAAACTGATTCATAGGGGTAGGGAGGGGAAGCATGGGAGGAATAGATGAACTCTAGGTAAGGCAGAGGGGTGGGAGAGGAAGGGAGCAGGCATGAGGTTAGAAATGATGGTGGAATGTGATGAACATTATTTTTCAAAGTACATGTATGAAGACATGAATTAGTGTGAATGTACTTTGTATACAATCAGAGATATGAAAAATTGTGTTCTATATGTGTAATAAGAATTGTAATGCATTCTGCTGTCATATATAAATAAAAAAATAAAATAAAGGCATCCTCCCAGAAGCCCAGTATATATAAAAGTGTAAGTGGAACTTTCCAATTAGGAGGAGGGTATGGGGTCCACAGAATCCTACCTCTCACCTCCCTCCCCCTACCACCAGCCCCAGAGTGAACAGTAGTATCTCTTTGAAACCTTAAGGGGTCCTTGCTGCACAGTTTGAAAGCAGATTACAAGCTAAATCCTTCTTGTTATATCTGGGAAAATGAAGACTTGGAGAGAAGAGACTTACTCAATTGTAGATACAATTACCAAGTTGGCAAAGGTGGGCCTAGAAAACCAGAAGCTTCTCAACATGATAATCTGTTAATCAGCACATCAGATTGTGCACAGCCTCAAGAGTGTTTTCTCTTTCAAGTGTCTCTCCGGGAGACTGAACTCTCCTGCTGAGGTCTCAAAACTCACTTGGAATGCTTCTGCAGCTACCTGTGGCTAAGTTCAAGTGTTCAGATTTTTTTTTAAATTCATTATTTAGCTAACTGTTTCCCACAGTAGCTCAAAGCCAGGGATCCCTGCACTTCACTGCGTCTGCACAAAACAGAAGCATTTGAAACTTGATGGGGGAAGGGAACTTGATGGAGGGGGCGGGGACACACTTGCATCTTTGAAAATGGGCTACAGCTAAATCTAAATTGGTGAGTGAATATTAGGGAACCTACACCCTCTCTTTCATATAGCAATGTGACCAAAGTCTCTGGAGACTAATTGGTTTGTGATGAGTCCACTGACAGAGGGAGGTCGCCTTTATTGAGCACCTTCTCTCCGCCATGACTCTCTGGGATATGTTAGCACACCTCATCTTGTTTGATCCTGACTCTGGCCTCATGAAGGAGCGTCTCTTCCATTACTGTTGAGATGATCTTCCCCACGTCCGAGAAGAAGAAATTGAGACTGTAAAGGTCGGGCGAACGTCGGAGGAAAAGACCACCAAGAGACTGTCTCATGCAACAGCAAAGGGTTTATTGGGGGTCCAGCATGCTGGGGCTCCACGCCTACCTTGAAGAGGTAAAGAGCAAAGAACAAAGAGCCCCCAGAACAATTTAAGCAGAATTTATATACATTCTTTGGAGAGGGCAGGGACTTTACATACATCATAGCATCCCTTAGCAAATCATCACATACCACGGGAAAATCAAATAACAACTCTAAAACATGATTAGCACATTCACTGGCGGGAACAAGTTGGGTAAGGGTGATTGGTCAGTACAAAAGGGGTATTCGTTTGAACTGATTGGTTTAAGCCAAGAGAGGTATACGTGCTGAACTACTTAGTTTCCCAACACCATAAACTGCTGGGAGGGTCATCTGGCATCCTAGGTATTTCCCTGTCTCATGCTGATTGGTGGTTGCTAGGGGGCTGCTATGGATCCCCACCTAGCCTGACTGAGTCAGGGACACCTGGCGCAGCAGATCTCTCCTGTAGATAAACAACTTAGCAGGGTGAGAATGTGCCTAGGAGAGCTCTGTGGGTTTTTCCAAGGACAAAGGTCGTGTCCCTTCTTTGGACAGGCTTTGCTCTGAGGTAGAGGCTGGTTTTTCAAGACCACATGGGCAACAGAGGATGAGGGAGACCCTTCCTACCTCCAAAACCTGTGTCCTTTCTATCACAACTTACTATTCTGGTAAGCTGATTGGAAAACACACAAGCCCACGTGTGCTAGAAGAGGCCTTGGGCCTCCTGGAGAACCTCAACTAGGTATAGGCGCTTCTTATCTCTTACCCATCTGCTAGTCATGTGGTGTTGAATGTCTGCCTTGCTGGCTCTGGGAGGTGTCCTGCCTCCCTGGGACTTAATGCAGTCATCAGCAGTGCCCACAGATGTTAACTCGATGTTATGGTCTGACTACTGGTTTCTCCCCAAAATTTATGTAGAAATTTAATATCCACTGCTATAGTATTGAGAGGGGGCTTTTGAGAAGTGATAAACTCATGAGGGTTCCACTGTTCACAAAGAAAGCTCATAAATAGATTAGCAGGAGCATGCTTTCCTGGCCTGCCAGGGCAGACGAAGTGTTCCTTCTTCCTGGTATAGGAGGTTGCAGTAAAAGTTTCTACCCATGAAGTGGAGAGTGAACCCTCCCCAGACACCCAATCTGCTGACACCTTGATCTGGGACTTCTCAACCTCCAGAACTGTGAGAAACCGATTTCTACACTCTGTAGATGACCTAGTCTATGGTATTTTGTTATAGCAGCACAAAAGGACTAAGACCCAGATACGTGAATAATAATAGCCAATTCTTACACAGGTTCACCTTATGTCAGTCCCTTCCTGTTTCATTTTTTTTTCAGGCCTAGTCTCCTGCTTTATAAAATGATGGATGATCGACTAGACACATGGTGGTGAGCTGGAAGGTTGGATGGATAAATGTTTAGATGGCTAAATACTCAGAAAGGAGATAAAGTATCTTAATATCTGGAGGATTTTCATCAAAATATTGACTCTGGTTGCAATTCCCCGCCTGCTGTGTCTGCAAACAAGGTGAGCAGAGTGAGGAGCTGGCGGTGATCTCTGGATGCCCTTCAGCCTTCCTGGAATTAACAGGTCCTGCCCACTAAGCTCCGTAAGCATAGCATCAGCAGGAAGTTTCATGAGGAAATAGCAACTTAATTGCTGGAATCCATGACAATATACAGGTATCTCTTTCACGGCTTTTGAAAGATTTTGAATATAGAGAGTACATTAGTTTTTCATTATTTTAACAAATGCTAATTTAAAGGCTGATGTCCTTGAGTCTATATCTTGTCACTGTGAGGGCAGTAAAAGATATGAAACAACGTCAAGGCAGACATTGCCAACTGCAATTGCATGTGGATAAATCAGCTGCAAAGTTCACTCAACAGGTATCTATTGGCCGAGACAATGTGCCAGTGGGTGGAGGCCACTTTGTGAAGATCCTTGAACACCATGACAAAGACTGTGGGCATCACCCCAGAGGGCATGCACTCCAAGGTGTTGGAATTGAAGCTGACCTGCAAAAAGAGTAATAGCTGAATCAAGAAAATAAGAAAAAAAGCTACTATGAAATAGAAAAGTAGCTAACATTCTCTCCCATAAATGTGTAGCTGTGTTTGTGTTTGTTGAGCTTGGTTTCCATTTTAAATCTGAAATATAAGAATATTGCATGGTAATGGAGAAGATGTTCCAAGAAAAACAGGTGTGATTTTGAGTCCTGGCTGCACCTCTCATTAAGAGTGTGACCTTGGGAAGGGATCCAAGATGGCGGGCTAGAGGGAGGCTGCATTCTGTGTTGCTCTAGGACCTGGGATTCAAGTAGTCGGAATACTGTTTCTCTACAAGTTAATAGAGGACCCAACAGATGCTCCCATGCAGGTCTCCAGACCTCAGCATCAGTGCAGGACTCCCAGACACTTGACCATGCAAGACCACAGGCATCAGCACCCCCAGGACCCCTGGCCACCCACCCATACAGGAATCCCAGCTGCCATTGCCCACGCAATGCAAGATCTCCAGCCGCCACTCCTGTGAGGACCCCCATCTAACAACATGGGGCTCCCCTGGTCAAATCTGGGGACACTGCAACCACTGCTACAGTACCCTACATGCAGTAGCCTGCACCTGGGGACACCACACAGGGTCTATAGACAGCCGTCAGCCACAACACTGCACACCACTGAGCTTCTATGCACACACCACCCAGCCCAACCCCACCCAACACCCCATCTCTGAAAATAGTTGCCTCCATTTTGGGACACCTTTGTCACCATCTTTAGTTGGGGCAACTCCCAGCTTGGGACACCTATAAGGTCCTTGCTTAGCATCTGGACTGCCATCTAAGTGACAGCTGCCATTCTGAGAAAAAAGTTTTGCTCTCCAAATAAAGGCCATCTCCACACCCGTTTTGCCTCTCTCTGCTGTAAAGAGATGGCTTTTATTTGTCAGCTCTGACAAATAAAATCTTGTGTGTATCTCCTCCTGGTCTCTGTCTTTCATTTCTTGCTTACCCGTCTCTCGTTCCTCGCTTTCCCTTCAACACCGGCTGGGGCCTACAAACAATGTAAAGGTAGTGAAAGTCCCCAACTCCCTATTCTCCCCTGCAGCCACTAACCTAGCACAGTGCCTGCTGCTACATGGCCAGTAGCAAAGTCACGTAGCTCAAAAAGCCTGGCCCTGAACTGCCTAATACAAAACAGCTCTCCATGACAGATGCACAGTCCCCAGAACACAGCCCACAAGACCCAGAGAGAAAAGTTTCTGATTGGGAAGTAGAAAGGGAGGGGGTGAGTGAGATACTGTTTAGAGACTAAATCAGAGACCAGGAATTTTGAGGTCTACAGGTGATATAAGGAGATAAGACCAGGCACCCACATCACATGGGGGGGCCCCAAAGAAGATCAGTCTCCCATCAAAGACTGGCTCCCATCTCTAGGAGCTCTGCCCCCAAGACCAACCCTCCCACCCTAATAGCCTTCACAATCTTGAGGGTGGAGATGCCATCAAACAACGGTGGAGATGCTGGAAACCCACCTATTCTATTGGATGAGAAGGGAAGCAGAAAAGATACTGAACCCCAACAAAACAACCCTTGTATCTTCCTTTGAGAATTTTTCTTTTTTTCCCTTTTTCACTCTCTCTCTTCTCCTGCCCTCACATCTCCAACATTTGTGAAACAAAATATTTTTTCATGAATCAGGCTACTGAAGACTGGGATGTCTGAATAGTACACTACAGTTGTGTTGTATAGTACTTTATCTCCTATTTTTACATTTTTTATTTTTCTTAATTTTTATGTTTATTTGTTTTTTGGACTCTCTCTATTGTCTTCCCACATACTTGTCTCCCCCAAGTCACTTTCTCTCTCTTCTCCTGCTACTAACCAAGTTCTTTATCTTCCTCTCTCAACCTTCCTAGGATCTAATAACTCTATATCCTCACCTCCTACCCCCTCAACATCTCATCCTACACCTCACCCCCAGTTCTCTTTTTGTCCACCATCAGAGACCTTAGACCCTTTGCAAACCTAGCTTATATATAATATAATTGAACTCAATATTTCTGTATATTGTGATTCAAACCGTAAACATCTTAATAGCAGCTATTTCTTTCAGGCTGTATATTGTTTGTATTGGGATCTCTTAATATTGTTCTTCCCCTTAAAGGAGAGGTATTGGAACCTGGCAGGGACACCATAAGCCTATAGGGCAAAACCGTAACACCTCAGATTTACAGTGCTAAAAGGGAAGACACACGAACAACATGAGAAAACAGGGGAAAAAATGCCTCAAACAAATCAATATATTACATTATTAGAATCCTTGGCCAGCACAGCAGAAGAAATGACAGAGAACAAGTTCAGGATGTACATAATTAAAATGTTCTGTGAATTAAAGGATGTAAGAGAGCAAATACAGGCAGCAAAAGATCATTTCAATAAAGAGTTACATAAGCAAATACAGGAAGCAAAAGATTACTTAATAAGGAGATAGAGGTTCTGAAGGAAAAAAAAAAACAGAAATACTTGAAATGAAGGATACAATAAACCAAATTAAAAACTCAGTAGAAAGCATCACCAACAGATTAGATCACTTGGAATACAGAGCCTCAGACAATGAAGACAAAAATATATAATCTTGAAAATAAAGTTGACCACACAGTGAAGATGGTAAGAAACCATGAGCAGAACATTCCATAATTATGGGATAACATAGAAAAATTAAAGTATTATTGGGATAGAGGAAGGCATAGAGTTACAAACCAAAGGAATGAATAATCTATTCAATGAAATAATATCAGAAAACTTTCCAAACATGAAGAATGAATTGGAAAATTAGATACAAGAGGCTTTCAGAACACCAAATGTACAAAACCACAACAGGTCCACACCAAGGCACATTATAATGAAAACGCCTACAAATGCATACAATATGAGGAGAGAATATTAACAGCCACAAGGGGGAAATCAATTAGGATTTCTGTAGTCTATTCAACCCAGACCCTGAAAGCTGGATGATCCTGGAACAGCACATACCAAGCTCTGAAACAAAACAGATGCCAATCAAGAATCTTATATTCAGCAAAATTAAGCTTCAAATTTCATGACAAAATAAAAAGCTTCCAAGACAAACAAAGGTTAAAGAATTTACAATTAGAAAGTCAAAACTACAGAACATCCTCAGCAAAATATTCCATGAGGAGGAAATGAAAAACAACAATGAAAATCAGCAAAGGGAAGTATTACACTAAAGGAAAAGCCAATCAAAGGAGAAACCAAGTCAAGTTAAATTACTAAACACAAACAAACAAACAAAAATTACAAGGAATACAAATTATGACTCAGGATGCTCCATTTGCACAGTTAATGTGCTATACTTATACAAATCATGTCTCAATAATATCCCTGAATGTTAATGGTTTAAACTCACCAATCAAAAGACCTAGACTGGCAGATTGGATTTTTAAAAAGACCCAACAATATGCTGCCTTCAAGAGACTCATCTCATAGGAAAAGACATCCACAGACTGAAGGTAAAACGTTGGGAAAAAACATACCACTCACATGGACTGTGGAAACAAGCAGGGGTTTCCATCTTCATATCAAATAAAGTAGACTTCAAGCCTAAGTTAATCAAAAAGTATAAAAAAGAATATTATATACTGCTTAACATCAATAAGACATAACAATTAGAAATACATATGCCCCCCCAAAACGGAGCATCTACGTTCATCAAACAAACTTTTCTCAAGTTCAAGAGTCAAATAGACTACAACACAATAATTCTGGGTGATGAACACACCTCTTTCACCACTGGATAGTCCTTCCAAACAAATGCTAAACAAAGAAACTACAGAATTCCATAATACAATCAATAACATAGACTTAACAGATTTATATAGAGTATTTCATCCATCAATGAGTAAATTCACTTTATTCTCAGTGGCACATGAATTTTTCTCTAAAATAAACCATATGTATGCCACTAAGCAACTTTCAGCAAATACAAAAAAGGAGAGATACTACCCTGCATTCTAACAGGTCATAATGAAATGAAATTAGAAGTCAATAATAAAATAAAAAGTAGAAGCTACTCTAACACATGGAGACTAAATAATATGCTATTGAATGAACAATGGGTTGTAGAAGACATTAAAGTGGAGATTAAAATATTCTTAGAGGTAAATGAGAACACTGACACAATATATCAAAATCTCTAGGACACTACAAAGGCAGTACTAAGAGGAAAGTTCATTGCATGGAGTTAATTCTTTAAAAGAAGAAAAAGTCAACAAATAAATGACCTAACATTATATCTCAAAGCTTTAGAAAAAGAAGGATGAATCAACCCCAAAAGCAGTAGAAGACAGGAAATAATTAAAACCAGAGCTGAAATCAAAGAAATTGAAACAAAACACACAATTGAAAAAAACTGACAAAACAAACACTTGGTTCTTTGGAAAAATAAATAAACTTGATAAGCCCTTAGCCATACTAATGAAGAGAAGGAGAGAGAAAAACCACTAACACCTGAGATGAAAAATGAAGTTTTTCTTTCTGTAGTGACAGACACTACAGAAATCCAGAAGAAAATGAGAAACTGTTTTGAAAATTTGTCCTACAATAAAAGAAAATGTCTAAGGCAGCCATAAATTTCTAGAGTCATATGATTTGCTCAAACTGAATCAGGATGATATATACAAGTTAAAAAAATCAATTTCAAGCAATGAAGTAGAAGGTGTCATCAGAAGCCTACCAACCAAGAAAAGCCCAGGACCAGATAGATACACAGCTGAATTACAAGACCTTCAAAGATAAACTAATACCAATACTCCTCAAATTATTCCAAGAAATGGAAAAAGAGGGAACACTTCCAAATTCATTCTATGAGGCCAATATCACTCTCATCCCAGAGCCAGACAAAGACACATCAAAGAAAGAAAACTTCAGACCAATATCTCTAATGAACATAGATTCAAAAATTCTCAATAAAATTCTGGCAAAACTGAATACAAAAGCATATTAAAAAGAGAGTGCACCATAATGAAGTGGGGTTCAGCCCAGGGATGCAAGGTTGCTTCAACATAAAGAAATCAAAATATGTAATTCATCACATTGATAGACTTAAAGATAACAGTCATATGATCATCTCAATAGATACAGAAAAGTATTTGACAAAATACAGCATCCCTTCATGTTCAAAAACACTACAAACTCTAGGGATAACAGGAACATATCTAAATGTGGTAAAAAAAAGCTATCTATGCTATGCCCAAGGCCAACATCATTCTAAATGAAGAAAAATTGAAAGCATTCCCTCTAAAAACTGGAAAAAGACAGGGATGTCTCCTTTCACCATTTCTATTTAGCATAGTTCTTGAAATTATCCAGAGCAATTGGACAAAAGAAATTGAAGGAATATGGATGGAAAAGAAGAACTCAACTTATCACTATTTGCCAACAACATGATTCTATACCTAGAAGATCCAAAAAATTTCATCAGAATACTTCTAGAACTAATAAATGAATTCAGCAATGTATCAGGATATAAAATCAATACCCACAAATCAAAGGCATTTCTATACATCAGTTACAACTCCTATGAAAGAGAAACTAGGAAAACTACCCCCATTTACAATGGCCTCAAATAAAATAAAATAAAATAAAATAAAATAAAATACTTGGGAATCAACTTTATGAAAAATAAGAAAGAAAGATCTCTACAATTAAAATTATAGAATGCTAAAGAAAGAAATTAAAGAAGACCCTAGAGAGATGGAAAGATCTCCCTTGCAGAATTAGGCAGAATTAATATTGTCAAATGACCATACTACCAGAAGCACTATACAGATTTAATGCAATTCCAATAAAAATCCCAATGACATTCCTCATAGAAATAGAAAAGGCAGTCATGAAACTCATCTGGAAAAATAGGAGACCCAGAATAGCCAAAGCAATCCTTAGCAAGAAGAGTGAAGCAGGAGGCATCACAATACCAGACCTTAAACTATACTACAGAGCAATAGGAACAAAAACAGCATGGTAGTGGAACCAAAATAGACTTGTAGATCAATGGTACAGAATAGAAGACACAGAGACAAACTCATATAGAAACAGTTATCTCACACTAGATAAAGGTTCCAAAAACATATATTGGAGAAAGTTTGGCCTCTTCAACAAATGGTGCTGGGAGAACTGGAAATCCATATGCAGCAAAATAAAATTAAGCCCTTATCTCTCACCATGCACAAAACTCAACTCAAACTGGATCAACGACCTAGGAATTAGACCAGATACCCTGCACAAAATAGAAGAAAAAGTAGGCCCAAATCTTCCTCATGTCAGATTAGGCCCCAACTTCCTTAATAAGACTCCTATAGTGGAAGAAATAAAAATCAAGAATCAATAAATGGGATGGATTCCAACTAAAAAGCTTTTCCTCAGCAAAAGAAATCAATCAGTGAGGTGAAGAGAGAGCCTTCAGAATAGGTGCAAATTTTTACCACATGCACATCAGATAGAACACTCATCTCTAGGGTATATAAAGAACTCAAAAAGCTAAACACCAAAAACCAAATAATCCAATCAATAAATATGTCAAGGAACTGAACAGACACTTCTCAGAAGATGATATACAATCAATCAAGAAATAAATGTAAAAATGTTCAACATCTCTAGCAATTAGAGAAATGCAAATCAAAACTAAGATTTCATCTCACTCCAGTCAGAATGGCAGCTATTAAGAGTACAAACAACAATAAGGTGAGGATGTGGGACAAAAGGCCCACTCATACACTGCTGGTGGGACTGCAAATTGCTACAACCAAATGCAAAGCAGTATGGAAATTCCCTGGAAAATTTGGAGTGGAACCACTATTGACTCAGCTATCCCACTCCTTGGCTTATACCCAAAGGACTTATACCATAGTGATGCAGCCACATTAATGTTTATAGCAGCACACTTCACAATAGCTAAATTGTGGAACCCAACTAGATGTCCTTCAGTAGATGAATGGATAAAGAAACTGTGTTATATATACACAATGGAATATTACTCAGCATTAAAAGAGAATAAAACATGGCATTTGCAGGTAAATGGATGAAGTTGGAGAATATCATGCTAAGTAAGCCAATCCCACAAAACTAAATGCTGATCCATATGGGGATTGGAGGGGAAGCATGGGAGGAATGGAGGAACTTTAGATAGGGCAAAGGGGAGGGAGGGAAAGGGAGGTTGCATGGGGGCAGGAAAGATGGTGGAATGAGACGGATATCATTACCCTAAGTGCATGTATGAAGACACTAATTGTGTGACTCTACTTTGTGTTCAACCAGAGACATGAAAAATTGTGTTCTATATGTGTACTATGAATTGAAATGCATTCAGCTTTCATGTTTAACAAATTAGAATATATAGATAATTTAAAAAAAGAGTTTGACCTTGGGCAAGTAAGTGTCTCTCTGGGCCTCAGTATCTGCATCCACCAAGTGGGGTTATAATATTACCACTGGTAGAGAGTTGCAGTGAGCGTTAAATGAGGTTATAGATTCAAAACACAACCCTCTGGGCTGGGGTAGTGGCTCAGTGGCAGAGTGTACACCTAGCACATTTGAGGCCCTGGGTTCAATCCTCAGCCATATAAAACAACAAATTAATAAAATAAAGGTATTTTTAAAAAGTGCATCTTTAAAAAAAACACAAAACAAAAAACACAACCCTCTACATGGTAACCACTCGGTGAATACCACAGAACCTATGCATTATAGCTTCTTGGGAGAGTGGGGGCAGCCAGTTTTGGCCGCATAATCTGTGAGAGACTCTCCACTTGATGTTAAGCATGTGTTGATCACATGCTCTATTAGGACTGTCCTGGTAGCAGGCACTGTCCTAGGGGCCAAGGCCTGTCCTGACCACTGTGAAGGTTGTCAGGTGTACACAAGGACTCCAAGGAGTAAAGGAAACAGAATATGAACAAAAGCCCTTGCCCTCACAGGGCTGCCCCTACTGACACTGCCTAATTCTCTAAGTGCCTGGCTTTCTCCATCTGTGGGATAGTGATAAGCTCTATTGGAAGAGTGTGACTTCTAAATATGAAGCTCTTCAAAGAGCATCTGGTATAGAGTTGGGACCACCAAGGAATTGCTGTTGAAATAGTTACTATTATTTTTGTGGCTGCTATTATTATTGTAGAGAATGCCATGTCCTGTTTGTACTCTGGCAACTTTTACAGAGTGAAGTGAGGGGATTATCTATCATTTACAAAGAGGTTGAATCGTTCTGCTAAAATAGTAAAGAGAGAGCCAGAATTTAAGCAAAACTCCATGTCCAAAACTGACACTCTTGCTCTCCACAAACATTCCCCAGTTCCCTCTCCTCCGACCCTTGAGAAAAATTTATTTTATATACACTGACTAATATAAACAGTGGTGCCATAGGCTTCCTTCCTGGAGTCATTTAAGCTCCTAATAGATGGGTTTTCCTGGTTTTGTCAAGATGAATGACTAAATGAGCAGTACCTTTGGAATTCTGGCTCCCAGGCCGACCTCATTAGCCTCGTTTATAGACAGGAAGGCCAGACAAGGTTGTGTCATGTAAAACAAAGAAGGAGTGTCGTCCGTGGTGACAGCTTGCTTTGTTTACCCCATCTGCACCATGGAAATCCTTAGAAGTGATTTTTACTGAGTATTTTAATACAAAACAGAAAACAGTAAGATGTTTCTAGAGTTCTAAGATACAGGCAGGGACTTTTTTTTTTTTTCCTGAAAAGTGACTTTGAAAGTCATTTCAAATAAGTAAATTTGGTATTCTTTCTTTTAGCAATGAACATTCTAGATGTCCTCTAAAGACAATTTGGAATCCTTTTTAATCTACAGATTAACACCTAGTCGGAAATTACATTCTTTCCCTGATAAAAGGAACAAATCAGACAAAGATCAATATTGTGTGTGGCAGTGTTTCTCAAAGAGCTAAATTCAAAGTCACAGTTAGACTCTTCAGGGGGAAAATGTGAAAAGGATACAAGAGTAAAGCCGAAAGATAAAGAAGAAAAAAAATGGATTAATAAAATCTATGCCAGGACAGGAAATCAACCTAGATATATTTTACTTAGGCTTTTTGACTTTCTGCTTAGATTGAATTTCCATGGCTTTGAACTCTGCCACCATCCACCCACCATTTTTTTTTTTTAATGTGAAGATGCGGGCTGGGGATGTGGCTCAAGCAGTAGTGCGCTCACCTGGCATGCATGCGGCCCGGGTTCGATCCTCAGCACCACGTACAAACAAAGATGTTGTGCCCGCCGATAACTAAAAAATAAATATTAAAATTCTTTCTCTCTCTCTCCCTCTCTCACTCTCTCTTTAAATAAATAAATAAATGTGAAGATGCTTCTTCCAGAAGGAGAAGCTTGGTGTGACTACAAGCATTCAGTGACAGCTGTTAGCTATTTCAGCTACCAGTCCTTGATGAGGTGTCTGGACTCTCCTGGTCAACCAGCCTTTTCTGCTACTCACAATGCACCAGAGAGGCTCCCTGCAATTACAAGCCTCTGACCTTACCTGAACACCCCCGAATTAGACGTCCAGGTGTGGTGGGGATGGGGGACTCCTGTGTTCAGGGAGACCACAGGCAACTTGAGTCAGCAGACATGGCCCCCTGGGCTCCCTTGCTGGCTCAGTGCCAGCCACCACCTTTCTCCACATGCTGACAGGAAAACTAAGAACAGGGAAGGGAGGAACTCACACCTGAATTTTGAACTTTTCCATAGTGAATAAAATAGACATTAAATGTACAATGTTAGCCATTTTTAAGATTTATTTATTTTTTCTAATTTGTTATACATGACAGTAGAATGCATTTCAATTCATAGTACACATAGAGAGCACAATTTTTCTTGTCTCTGGTTGTACACAAAGTAGTCCCACAATTCACGTCTTCATACATGTATTAGCATAAAGATGTCCATCTCATTCCACCATCTTTTCTACCCCCATGCACCCACCCTTTCCCTCCCTCCCCTTTGCCCTATCTAAAGTTCCTCCATTCCTCCCATGCTTCCCCTTCACACCCCTATTATGTATCAGCATCCATATATCAGAGAAAACATTTAGTTTTGTGGGATTGGCTTCCTTCATTTAGCATGATCTTCTCCAACGCCATCCATTTACCTACAAATGCCATGATTTTATTCTCTTTTAATGCTGAGTAATATTCCATTGTGTGTGTGTGTGTGTGTGTGTGTGTGTGTATATATATATATATATATATATATATATATATACACCACAGTTTCTTTATCCATTCATCTACTGAAGGGCATCTAATTTGGTTCCACAATTTAGCTATTGTGAAGTGTGCTACTATAAACATTGATGTAGCTGCATCACTGTAGTATAAGTCCTTTGTGTATAAACCAAGCAGGGGATAGCTGGGTCAAATGGTGGTTCCACTCTAAGTTTTCCAAGGAATCTCCATACTGCTTTGCAGTTTGGTTTTAGCAATTTGCAGTCCCACCAGCAATGTATGAGTGGGCCTTTTCCCCCCACATCCTCACCTTATTGTTTTTTGTATTCTTAATAGGTGCCATTCTGACTGGAGTGAGATGAAATCTTAGAGTAAATTAAATGCAAATTTAATTTACTTAAATGCAAATTTTGATTTGCATTTCTCTAATTGCTAGAGATGTTGAACATTTTTTCATATATTTGTTGTTTGATTGTATATCATCTTCTGAGAAGTGTGTGTTCATTTCCTTGGCCCATTTATTGATTGGGCTATTTGTTTTGTTGGTGTTAAGATTTTTGAGTTCTTTATATACCCTATAGTTAAGTGCTCTATCTGGTGTGCATGTGGTAAAAATTTGCTCCCATTCTGAAGGCTCTCTCTTCATCTCACTGTTTCTTTTGCTGAGGAAAAGCTTTTCCGTTTAATGTCCCAAGATGGAGGCTTCTGCTTTCATTGAAGGCTGTCAGGTCGGATGGGGCCAGGCAGTGGTATTGGGTGGCAGGTTCAGAGATGCAGCTCTGTGGCCTGCAGTATTGTGGCTGGTGGCTGTCTCTGGACCTAGTGCAGGGTCCCCAGGTGCTGGCTACTGCATGCAGGGGACTGTGGCAGTGCTTGCAGTGCCCCAAGATGGAGGCAAGCAGATAGGGGTTCCACACGGGAGTGGCTGCTGGAGTTCCTGTGCATGGGCTGCCAGGGTATCCTACGTGGGTGTTGCGGCCGGAGTTCCTGCGCAGGTGCTGATGCCAGTGGTCCCACGCGGCCACCCCTATGTTAGCCATTGTTAAATGTGTAGTTCAGGCATTCAGTGAGCCCCACTGCCATGCAGCCAGGACCCTGCACCCCCAGAACTTTTCTATCATCCCAACTGAAGCTCCCCATCCACTTGACTCCCTGTTCTCCCTCAGGTGATGGGGGCCACCATTCTATTTCTGTCTCTGTGAACTTAAGTATTTTAAGTATCAAAGTAGAATCAGGTAATATTCATCTTTCTGTGTCAGGCTTATTCACCTAACATACCTTTAAGGTCCATTTGTGGTATAAAATGTATCTGAATTCCATTCCTTTTTAAGGCTAAATAACATCCTACTACATGTATTTATAAATGTAGAAAGGTATAGTTATAGATACAGTGACTCCAGAGAGGCTCTGATTGTTGGGCAATTTGGTGTCTGAGCCGAGAGAGAGAGAGAGAGAGAGAGAGAGAGAGAGAGAGAGAGAGAGAGATCACATTCTGTGATTCTTACTCATGAATTCAGACATGAAATTTTGACTTTTAGCCACTTGGACCCAGAACATGACATCTCATCTGAAAATCTCCTCTCATTCCCACGACAAGATTGCCAGATTTAGCAAGTAAAAATATAGAACGTCCAGGTGATTTTCAGCCAAAGAAAAACACTATTTTAGCATAAGTCTGTCTTATGCAATATTTAAGATGTACAAAACAATTATTCATTCTCTGAAATTAAAAGTGAGCTGGGAGTCCTGTATTCTGTCTGAGAGCCCTGTGGTCCACACTGAGTAAAACCACAAATAAATATATCACTGTGTGTTTGGCACTTTGAGTTGCCAGAACTCTGGCTTTTGAACCACATCTTAATCAAATCTAATATAAAGCAAGCAAAAGTACAGTCAAAGCAGGCAGCACTCACCCACTTCTCTTGTTCCAAAGATCTGTCTGATGCGTTCCATCTTCCTTTCATCTTGGAATCGCCAGCTCTGTCTTCTAGAAGAGGGAAATGAGGCCTGCCCAGGCCATTCTGACTTCCAGCTTTGTGCAGATGGCATTGGGCAAAATCTGGCCTAAACCCAAGACTCCCAGATTTCAAATCCAGTCCTATTTTTTAAGCATTTTATTTTAAGGTATAACAACATGGTAGAGAAAGTTATAACATCAAAGCAATTCAAATGACATAATCTTTATTAAGCAAATAACTGAATCTCCGTCATTAAGCACATAGCAGTTGCCCCAAATACTAGGTAGAGCTGAGTGACTCCAGAGATGCTCTGATTGTTGGGCAATTTGGTGTCTGAGCCACACAAACAATTGGCTTTGATTTTCCACTTCACTGTGACCACTGAGACACATAATGGAGGACCATGGTGTCCACAAGCTGGGCTCTGGCTCTTCCACCCTGTACTACCCTATTTCTTCAAACACTTACTACAGCCAGACACATTTCCTTATTTATTTGCCATATTTTGTCAAATCTAGGATTCCATAGCATGTAAGATGTGTCATTACGTCCCATAAAGCAACAAACTGCTATCAAACTATGACATCATCAGTATTATATACACATTTCACGGATGTCAAAAATGTGGGGGAAAACTTCATCTAAAATCTTAAAAAAAGAGATCTAAAAATACTCTTAAGCATATAGAAATGTTATATGCCCAATTTTATTTATAATAAGACAAAAGTGAATCGGAACCACACTGGTCCCGTGTTTCTCACCCATCATATTGACAGGAATCTCAAAGCTTGACAACTTGTGAGGATGCAGAGAATGGGTGATCTGATACCTGACTGGAGAGAGTACAAAATGACAGGCACAAACTATGTAAAGGAAAATTTGGCAAAAACAACATAGAACAATTATCCATCAACCTGGCAATCTCATATCTGGGAATTTACCCCAACATACACTTTCAAATGAAAATACACAGGCACATAATTGATTATTCATTAATGGTTATTCATTGATTTACTGATAACAGAAATATTAGAAATGATGTAAATTTTCAAACACAACATGCTGGATGAAAAAAACTATGGTGAGTATACTCCCATGAAATACTTACTCTACAGCTGAAAAGAAGCAGGGACAAGAGCTCTAGGAAATAATACAGACAAGTTTCTTGAAGACAATATTAAATGACAAAAGCAAAGTGCCAAAAAAAACCACAAAAACCCTACCAAGTACCCTATCTCTTCTGTACAATTAAAAAAAAAGGTAAGAAAAGAGACATAAATAACTGTGTATCTTTAAAAAAAAAAAAACAGAAACTTAGGAAAGATCAAGCAGATAATACTTAAGTCGGGGACTACCAGGGTAGGAGGACTGCAAGAGAGGTGCATTTTTTATGAGTTTTTGTATGAATTTGACTTTCAGAAGCATGTTGATGTTCTACATATTTCAAAATATTTAAACCAACATAGGATGGGAGGGAGGAATGGAAATCTAAATTAGAAAACAAACTAAAAATAAATAAACCCACATGTATTTTAAATGAATGCAAAAACCATAGTGCTGGGTGGAGGGTGTAACAAATCCAAGTAACTGGCACAGTGAGGGGGTGCATCCCCTTAGTGCTGTGCAGTGGAGCCTGGGGGAGGACCCACTCCCTGCACGTTTGCTCTTATAAGTGTTTGGCTGGAGCAAATGGCATGTGTAACGGGGCTGAGTAAATGAGCACCGTGCTGGTGATGTTGCTGGGGTCCAGAGCTCCCTCTGACGAAGAAAGATCATTGAGATACACAATGAGGAAGGCAAGGAATTGTTGTCCAGATAGGAGTTGGAGGTTTCAGTCACCATCAACTCATGATTTCCAAAAGTGCGCTTACGTGTCTATGAACATGTGTGTGCTTGGCTCACACATGTGTGCGTGTCAGCAGTGAGCTACAGATAGCTGCACTGGCTCGTTGGAGCCTATTTTTATATTTTGCAGAATTTGTGAGCTGATTGTTCCACAAAATCACGAATATTTATACCTACACACTGGAAATCAGTAAATGCTGCAAAGCAAGACAAAGGTCTTTTCACCAAGAATCTGGCTGTTAAGCATGTGTCAGAATGTCTCATGTACAAGTGTCTGTATCTGCATTTTCTCGTTCTACTCTGATTGCAACCTTTCTGAGTTTAAAGTTATTTCCAAATTGAAAGTTTTAAAGATGCACATCTAAGAATTGGCGGAATCTGGTCTATGTTCCCTTCTCCTTTATGGTCTGTCTGGGGGAGGCAAGGGAAGAGTGGGACCTTCCTTATCTTGAGCATCACTGTGTCTAGCGCCTGGAACCCAGCCTTCCCCAAGGTGGGTGGGTGGTAACCTTTCACAAAAGGACAAATGTATGATTGACCATTCTCATTTAAAAGTTTAAAGACTTATCATAGATAAATCAAAGATTCCTGATTTATCATAGTCAAGTCAGGATGAGCCAACCAAACAATCCCAAAGTATAACCAGTTTGGGTTTAACAGACTGCTCTGTCCAGCATGTGACTAGAGAGCCACGGTCTGGCTTCAACACTGGGCTGGAAGCTGACCTCCCCCTCCAGGAAGACAGAGGTACAAAGGGCTATTCTGCTCACTTCCTAGATTGCTGCCTGGCATATAGTCGTGTCTTGATGGATGAAATGGGATTTCTTCTGGCAGCTATTCTACAGGAAATGAAATGAACCTCTTTCCCTCTTGGATCAGCACCTCTCTCCTCTCATCAGCATTCACGCACAGAGTCACCCTTCCTTCCTTGACAGCCATGTGACTTCAAAAGAATTGAAGGAAGTTATTCTCAGGAGCGAAAGTGAAGAATCCAATTACTCAAACCACGTCATTAGTAATAACATTTTTTAAACCAGAGAGATTATTCCTGGAGAGCCTTCTGGGTCAGTGATACAGAGTGCCCACCCTGTGATGCTGTGGTCCACCATCTACTTAGGAATTCAGGCTGCAACCTTCTCGAAGCAAGGGGTCTATGGACAAGTGGTGCTCAGCGCCTTCCTGTCTGAGCATAGCTCTGACCTCTGATTTCCTTCTGCTGCTTTCTTTGCAAATCCTTCCAAATCCTGAATCTCCTCCAAAAGGTTGAAGAGTTCATCCACATCCAGGACCCTGAACTGCTTCTATTTGAGAAGGGCTCCAGATGCCACGCTCCCTCACTCCCTCACTGTCCTTGGAAAGAACCATGGGGCTAAGAGGAGGAAAATGTGATTGCAACGGAGTACATCACATTCCATGCATGTGTGATTTTGTCAAAATAAACCCAACTACTATTTATAACTATCATGCTCTAATAAAAAAATGTTTACTGTTCAAAAAAAAAAAAGAACCATGGGGCTTAGAAAAGAAAAGGAATATGGAGAAATTTCAAGTCACTGAGCATGAGAGCCTCCATCAGGATCATGAGACCTGGGGAAGCAGTGCAGGGTGGACTCTTGGAGTGCATCCTCTGATCACTCGCTGTGTCGGGCACCGTAGCAGGAGTGGGCACTGTAGTAGGTGTTCTGAGCATTAACTCACTCGGTTCTCATAAAAGCCCTCTAAGTTAGTCATTAATTACAGCCTCCAAATATTTCTAGGTCTCCACCTTCCAGGTAATTCCTGGAGTGGGGCAAGGTCACATGACTACTTCTGACCAGTGGTTTGTGATCAGAATGTTCTAGGTGACTTCCAGGCTGAGCGGTTGATTGCCAGGCCCTCCAAGTTCTCTTTTGCCTCCACCGTGGGCACCAGCAACATTCACATGCTGGCTTCTCCATTAAGAAGCAGTTGACCTTCTTACCCTTGGGCTCTTATCCCCTCCTTTTTGCACTTGAGAAAACGGGCATGTTAACTCTGTGCCCACAGGCACACAGTAGTGAGCAGTGGGGCCAGCATAGACCCAGGTGGCCAGGGAGGGAGTAAGCCTCCCTCTTCTTTCACAGGGCTACCGCCCCACAGATGACGCTCCCACTGCCCAGGCAGCCAGTGCTGCCTCCTCTGAGGACCACGGGGCATGTGTTAGTGTTCCAGGGCCGCTGTAACAAGTCACCACAAACCAGATGGCTTTAAACAACAGATGTGTATCCCCTCAGTTCTGGAGGCCATAAGTTCAAAGTCAAGGTGTTGAAGGCCACAGGGATGGTCACTTCCTTGCCTTTCCCAGCTTCTGGTGGCTCCAGAACTCTTGGGCTCCTAGTCACATCCCTCCACTCTGTCTCCGTCAGTCTTCTCCTCATCTCCTTCTCTATGATTTAGGACTCACTGGATAATCCAAGATGATCCCCTTGTGTCACGATCCTTGATTTGATTACATTTGTAATCAAATTTACGACCTATTTACAAAAAAAGGTCCGATTCTCTGGTTCCCAGTGGACATGAAATTTTGGATGACTATTCAGCCCAGTACAGGAGGAGACTGTCAGACGCCTACCCAGAACACTGCCTTTACAGAGTTTCCCAGACATAAGTCCTGTTCCAATGTCCGGCTACATGTTGTGCACACCCCCTCCAATTCACCCAGCCCCCAAAGTGATGATATTAGGAGGTGGGGATTTTTTTTTTTTTAGTATATTTTTTAGTTGTAGATGGACACATATCTTTGTTTTATTTATTTATTTTGATGTGGTGCTAAGGATCAGACCCAGTGTCTCATGTATAGGAAGCAAGCGCTCTACCACTGAGCTACAACCCCAGTCCTAGGAGGTGGGGAATTTTGCAGATAATTAGATAATATGGAAGAAACTCACATGAATAAAAATCAGTGCCCTGATAAGAGGAACCCTGATGACTCTCTTGCTCTCTTCTACTCCATGAGGACATAGGGAGAAGTCAGCAGCCTGTAACTCAAAAGAAAGCCCTCACAAGAGCCCAGATACGCTGGCTCCCTGATCTCAGGCTCTCAGCCTCTAGAACTAAATTCGTCATTTATAAGACACCCAGTGTGGGACACTTTGTTACAGAAGTCCTCAATAATTAAGATGGTGGTTCTGGAGCTAATAATATTTTGAACTGCAAAATAGTTCAGAAAAGTACTTAATAGCTATGCAAACTTAGATATCATGGGTAGGAGGCTACAACATAAATCAGGGGGAAGAATCGAGAGCTGAGCCTTTGGCTTGGTTGATCTGTCCATTCTTTGGTGGCCTGCAGGTGACAAGCTGGCACTGCTCAGACCTCTTCCACTTTAACCCTTTCTTGCATGGAGCACAATTTTCTAGCAATGAGCTTCTACTTGATATCAAGGGCTTCTCTCTCCTCCAACTTAGAAGGGAGTGCAGGGCTGTAGCTTCTGTTCTTCCAGGTTCCCAGGTAGAGGGAACATGAACTTTTACTTTCTGATTAGGGAGGATATTACTGTTTTGTCCTAGAAATAGGAATAGGAGACTAGTGTCCTCAAGAACTTGCCCTGAACATGTCTTGTTTGGCCAGATTCCTCATTTCTCCAGAATGACCTTGACTCTGTCTTGACCTGTACATAAAGAAAGAGAATTCACCATTTTCCTGCCATCCTCACCCCTGGCCTAAAAATATGAGTTTGAGCTTCTCCAACATTTGTGTATGTATCTCATCACCAAGAAGATTTATTTCTTTTTGAGAATTCTTGTTTGGTCTATATTAAAAATCCCTAATCCTCTCTTTAACATAACTAACCTCGTTTCTGGAGCACTAATAACCTCAGCCTTGTCAGGCATTTCCTAGTCCCCATCCTCCACACCCTCCCCTCCTCCTGCTTCCTGCCCTGGTCATAAAACAATGCCTCCAACAACCAAAAGCCAGGTGCCCTTCTAGTTTCTCCCTGATCATAGGTTTCTTCACTTACCCTAGAAAGGAAGATCAAAGGAAAATGTCTGTCATCCCTGGATGCCAATGATTTTGGTAAACCCCTGGGATATGGTGATAGCATAACAAGATGGCTACAAGATGTTACAGAGGAAAAGGGCTGGTCCCCAAACCAGACAGAACTGGGCTCAATCTAAGGTCTCCATTTGTCTTGCTGAGTAAACTTGCAGAAAGGATGCCCCCATGCCCTGATTACAAACGGAGATAGCAATGCTGTACTGGGAAAAGCTAGATGAGATAATGAAAAACTTCTTACACTGCAAAAGCTATACAAATACACAAGATTGCTGCTGTTTTTCAACGTGGGCACTTCCAATTTCTTCCTACATGAAGCAATTGTTCTATCTGCATCCAGCACTGCCAACCCACCCTTGGTTTCTTTGGTTTGCAAAGCTGTTGACAAGCCCATTGGAAGGCAGATGTGGACAATCAGAACAAGGACTTCAAAGTGGACAGCCAGCACCATTATCATGATGATGCTTGGCATAATTTCAGGAGACGCACTTCCTTCCTGACCATCCTTCCTCAACAATTGCTTTCAGGTCCCCTTAATGAATGATTATAACCTGATCCCCAATTTGGCTGCATGCCAAAGATAATCATCTCCACCAGCTATAATTTGGGAAGCCTGTCGAACCTCCACCACACTCACCCTTTGAATAGGGAAAGGAATTGAGTGCATCACCAACAGATGTGACCAGATATGTGGCATGAAATACTGGAATCCATTAGGAATTCCTATCATTTTATTGGACATGGAAAATACTAATTAAAAATAATAATGAATATCTATTAACACAGAATAAGTATCCCTAACCCAAAATTCTATAACCAAATGCTCCAAATCTAGAATCTTTTTGAGGGTTGGCATGACACCAGTAAAAAATTCACACCTGAACTAACATGACAGGTGTCATCAAAAAGAAGACACACTAAGTATTGTGTAAAATTACTTTCAAGCTGTGTATATGTAAGAAGTATAGGAAACATGAATTTGTATTTAGACTTGGGTCTCATTCCCAAGTTATCTCATTATACATATGCAAGGATCCCAAAATCTGAAATCTAAAACACTCCTGGTCCCTCGCACTTCAGATAAAGGGCTCTCAAAGGAACTTCCAGCGCATGCCAATATTCTCTTTAACTTCTGTGAAACAATCAGAGTTCTCCAGAGAAACAACCTAGGAGAGGGAGGGAAGAAGAGGGAGGGTGGGAGGCAGAAAGAGGGAGAGAAGGGAGAGAGAACTTGAGGAATTGGCTCAGATGACTGTGAGTCTGGCAAGTCCAGATTCTCTGGCTTGGGCCAGCAGGCTAGACGCAAGAGCAGGATTTCTATCTTACTATCTTATGACTGAATTCCTTCTTTCCTGGAAAATATTCAGTCTCTCCTTCTAAAACCTTCAACTGACTGAAAGAGGCTCATTCACATTATCAAAGCTAATCTGCTACGTATGCTTAGAGTCAACTGATTATAGATCTTGAATCAATCTGCAAAATACACTCCCAGCAATATTTAGATTAGTGTTTGACCAAACAACTGGGCAACGTATCCTAGCCACATGGACACATAAAATTTACCATCACATCCTGGGAAAGGCTTTTGTAAGCCCATTTATATGAGGACATTGAGACTCCCAAAATTTAGATAATTTATCCAATAGGAGATGGAATTTGGCCCCAGGTGAAGGACATTAAAGCCCTTGCTCTCTCCACTCCATCATATTATGTTCTGGAGAGACAACTGAATTTGTTAAATAATATAAATATAAAATGTTCCTAGGGAAAAAAAGGTTATTAGGAAAAGATAATACTTATTTTCTACATAAAATATTATTAGTGGAAAGAAAAGAGTTTGACTAATGTATTAGTCAGCTTTCATCACTATAACAAAATAGCTGAGAAAAGGGTTATTTAGACTCAAGGCTTTGGAGGTTGCAATCCAAGATCAAGTGGCCCCATTTCATTGGTTCTGTAGTGAAGTGGCACATAGTGGGGTGAAGAGCAGAGAGACAGAGCAGACTGCTCAACCTCCTGAGCCAGGAAGCAAAGAAAAAACAGGAAGAGAAAGAGACCAGGGTCCCACAATCCCCTCAGGACCTCCCAGGAGGTCTCATAACAGTTCCACGACCTCCCCAAAGTCCCACCCTGAGAACCAAGCCTTCACATCTGGACCTCGGTAGACATCTATCCACGCCATAGCAACTGACTCCACTGTAATGCATGTCTTCAGTCTTGCTGCTGAGCAGCATTGGTACCACCTTGGAGGTTGTAAGAAATGCTGAATCCCAGACCCCATCTACACCTACTGAGTCAGATCCGCCTTCCTGGCAAGAGCCTCAAGTGTATTCATTTTCTTTATCTGTGTAACAAATTACCCTAAACATAGTGTTTGGATACAACACTATTTATTAGCTTGCGGTTCAGTAGGTCAGTGTTGGGAGCAGTATGGATTCAGAGTTGGCTGGATTCTGTTCTCAAGAATCTTACAAATATGAAATCAGGGTGTTGGCCAAGCTGGGCTCTCGTCTGAAGGCCTTGCAGAGAAATCAGTATCAGGCCCATTGAGGTTGCTGGCAGAATTTATTTTTACTGCCTCACATTGCAGAACTGAGATGCTTCCTTCTCCGCTGGCTGGGAGCCGGCTCACTTGTCTCCTAGAGACTGCCCACGTTCCTTCTCATGTGGACCCCTCCAGGTTCAAAATCACAACGCACACTAGGTACACTTGCCTCGAATCCTCTGCTTCACATCTCTGGGACAGCCTGTGTCACCAGCAGCTGGGGGAAGCTCTCTGCTTGTAGAGGCTCATGTGAGTGTGTCATCCCCACCCCGTGTCTTTTCCCTCCTGTGAAACCAATGGTAGCATATATAATAAGACATCCCTGGTGATAATTCACAGGCTCCTGGGATTAAGGGGCAGCCCTTCTGGACTCCCCAAAAGATGTCCTACCCTAATTCCCTGGGAGTCTGGAAGGTTACCTTTGAATTCCATCGACCACATCCATAATTCTCATGAAAGCTTGAGATGAGCTATTTTACAGTGTTTAGAATCATTGATTCATCCACACTGTCAGTTCTTAAACCGCATGGCACAAGAAGCCATCACAAAACAGGTTACCAATGCAGTGCAAAGACTGAATTTGTGTGTACCATCTCATTAAGTGCTCCAAGTTGTGCCCAAGGTTACCTGGCTGTGCACAGAACAGCTGGTATTTAAACCAAAACCCCGGATTAAAAATCAAGCGTATTTTCTCCCTTTCTCTTTCCTCCAAATATCATTTCTACATAATCTAGAGGTATTAAGTTCATTTTTATTGAAGCACAAGTGACTGGAAGAATAACCTATAAATTTTTTCAGTAATTAGGGGGTGACTTGCTGTGGGACAGGCTTCTCCTAATGAATGAGATGAACTGAAATCACTGTCTACACTGGGGTGGCATGTCAACAGTCAGGTGGCAGCTGGACACTCCAGGCGCTGATGGAACACGTGACTGTGGCTGGTCTAGAGGTCCAGGAAACCCTTCCAGAGGGGTGTGCCATTCACAGGAGCAAATAGGCACAGCTGGCATTTAAATGACTTTTGAGGAGATATTCTTGGATCAGGAACCTTTCTGCAGAAAGGCCTCAAACCACACCCTAGGGCGACGTGGGCAGGAAACACGGACTCCAGACCTGGCCTCAGTGCCATCACTGGGAATGTCACGTACCACTTCTGAGCCTCAGATTTTGGGAAACCTCGTTGGAGTGAAATAACGATGGCCCTTTGGTTCAAGGATGCAGCCAGAGAAACCGCAGTGAGAGGTGAGAGGGAACTCACGGAAGGGGAGTCCAGAGAGCCGGAAGCCATCTCGTAGCAGGAAGGCTCAGCTCTGGGAACTGGGGCCTGTGGGGCGATCCACAGGGCTGGGTGAGAGCTGGACCCGAGCACTGGGCAAAGGCTGGTGGCATCAGTGTCGGCCAGGAAGAGGTGGCCAGGATGAACTCTGTGTTGACAACTTTCTACACAGTCCCACCTCCTGCCTGGAGGGCAACTGGGCTCAGTAATGGACTGGACCCCTCCCAGCTTCAGACTCAAGTCCCGCTGAGAAAAGGGAAGCCGATCCTTCACTCCGCCATCAGCTACTTTCTCTTTCGACATTTTAACAGCTCGAATGGAAAGCTCGTGGGGACCCAGTTTCTGAAGCCTGGTGAGTCACGTCATGAAGCTAAATGATGCCACCTGCATACTTTGTTTCATCTGGAAGACTTTTAAAGTCTTTTTTTTTTTTAATGGAATCTGAGCAGCTGGTCACCAGATGCCAGTCTCCACCCTCTGAGTTATGTTGGCAGCTTATAGTTGGGATAATTTAATGACCAATCCTCACAGAATTTGGTGCTTAGTTACTTCGAGGCTGCACTTTTACTGTTATGTGGCATTTAAATCCAAGACAAGTGAAAGCTTTTAAAAAAAGGATAAAGGTGATCAGAAAAATAGTCCCAAGGACAAGGTGACAGGACGCAACAAAAGTTTTGGAATTTTCAGTATTAAACATTGTGCCTAGGCAAGTACACACATTAAATATATAAAATGAGACCATCTTACAGGTAATAATTCAAAACAGCTTGCAATGGCACAATTCAAGACTTTCTAACATTTTTCAGACATATGTTTGTGGTAAAATGAACCGAGGGCACCCCAAGTCATGTTTGGAGATCAATACATAGTTACAGTTTTTGCCAACAATCGTAGCCTTCCCTGTTCAGGAGAGCATAGGCAAGCTGATGAGAAAGGTGAGAATTCTCAAGATTATTGCAGAAATTATCCCCAAGAATTGGGTTTTTTTTCTTTCTAAATCAATTTTATTTCACACATGATAAAACACGGCCATTTCACATGTACAGATCCATGAGCTGTAACAACGTCTACCATGATAACTCCAACCAATGTCAAGACGTGGAGTGCTCCCACAACTCCAGAACCTTCCTAGAGCCCCTGACCTTCACCTCCACCCCAACCTACTCCAGACAACCACTGACCCCTGTGTCAGTAGGGACCTGTTTGACCAGTTCCAGAATTTCATGTAATTGAGTCATTACATCATATTCTTTTGTGTCTGGCTTCCTAGTGGTTTTAATTCATCCAAGTAACATACAGCAAATATCAGCTTTCTTTTTTTTTTTTTTTCTTAGTACTAGTCCATTGTAGGGATTGGCCTTAATTTGCTTATCCATTCACCTATTAATGAATATTTGTGGGTTTTTTTTTCTAATTTTATTGCCTAACAGTGTTCTTTCGTACAGCTATAATATGAATGTATTACAAATCATTTATTCACTTAAAGAAGGATATTTTTATTTCCAGTTTTTGTTTTTGCTATTATGAGCTAGGGAAAAGACCTCTTAAAGTCCTGCCACTGCACAGTCTTTGACATTTTACCATGAAAGGAGGTGTGTAGTGTTACCTTCACAATATTTTTAATTTGCATTTCCATGATGGCATGAACATTCAATACATTTTCCAAGATTGGAAGAGGGGAGACCTGGAGTCTCACAAAGAGAGAAGCTGAGTGGGTAGAGTTTCCATACTCCAATGTGTCCAGAGCAGTCCTAGTTTATACCTAGTGGCCTGGTGTTATTACCAACAGCATCCTATATTAATCAGAGTGGGCTGCCATAACAAAATACCATAGACTGAGTGACTTCAGCAACAGGAATGTATTTTCCATATTTCTGAAGCAGAGAGGTTCAAGGTCAAGCTACCAGCTGATTCGTGCCCCTAATGAGAGCTGTCTTCCTGCTTGCAGATAGCTGCCTCCTCTCTGTGTCCTTGCCTGTCAAAAAGAGGAAGCAAGCAATTCCAGTGCTTCCTTTTACATGGGCACTAATCCCATCATGAGGCCATCCTCACGACCTCATCTGAACCCAATCACCCCACAAAGATCCCATCTCCAAATGCCATCACAGTGGGGGTGCAGGCTTCAGCATAGAATTTGAGGAATGAACACAATTGAATTGATTGCAGGCTTGTAATGGCAAACTTGGATTAAATTTTGTTCTTTAGTGTGTGCCTTGGTCAGCTATTCCTTATCATAGCAAAATACCCGAGACAAGTTAACTTATGGGGAAAAGAAGTTATCTTTAGCTCAGAGTTCTAGAGATTCGAGGGCATGGTAGCAGCCTCAAATTGACTCTAGGGAGGACTTTGTGGCAGATGGTGGAATTTGTGTGGGAAAAAAGGATCATATGGTGAGGTAGGAAGAAGAGAGGGGCAGAGGCCAAGTTTGCTCCTTTTATAACCATCCTCTCTTGTAAAGAGGCTGCTCAAGAAATACCTTGATCTTTTCCAAGGACAGGCTCCCAGTGACTTATGAATGCCCCAAAGGCCCTGCCTCTTAAAGTCCTGCCACTGCCCAATAACACCACCCTGAGGACCACGCATCCTGCAGGGTGGTGTTATTGGAGGACTCCCAATCCATATCCAAACCATGGCCCTGTGTGATGCAGCCTTTGCCAACATTTACCCTCAAAACTTTTCATAAACGTACCTTTCTTGTCAATATGCTCGAAGCTGGATTTTAATTAATAACTTAAGTTCCAAGAGCAGAATTTACCCAACAAGAATTCATCATATTCACACTACAAGTGGATAACATTAAAAAGGGTGCATTATTGTATGCTTTGTATTGTTGAATAATTGGCTTTCTCCTAAATACAGTCGAGGACTTTGGTTTAAAAAATGAAGCTTGTACCATAAAATATGATGCAAATTTAAAGAACCTCTGTTATAAGTGAGAATATATTATACCAAGGCCTGGCTAACCCTAAAATAAGTTTGAAGATTTATCCTCTCACACATTTGTGTAACATTTTATTTTGACCCTTTGTGAATTGAAAGAATCACACTCCATAATCAAGTCTAAGTTTATCTGTGAAAGCAAAACAAAAGTTAAGCCAAGGATTCGTCCATCCCTGAAACCAAATCCAAGCAACAATGTTTTCTTGACTTTCTTCCCATTTCCTCTTTCATTCTGGCAATAAACTACCATCAAAATGCAATCATTTCAATCTCTCCTGGTCTATCTCTTTCCTTGTTAGGATTCATGATATACAACATCCTGTCCCAAGCACTGTATCTGGTAGCATTTAATGATTGTTTGAAAGTGGATAAAAACCTGCATGCATGCCTTCAATTTGCTGAAGTTTGACCGCATTTTCACAACATAACTTTTGCAGCTTCGTTTGGTTATTTTTTAAGTAGGTATATAAACACAAGATCCTATGGGAGGCACCACGGGTATTAGAAAGCTATGAGGAAGTTCAAGACATGATTCCAGCTCTTGAGAAACTTATACTTTAGGACAGGGAAAAAAAAGTCTCATGCATGAAGAAATATGACATAAAGCAGAAAACGGTAAGTACCCTGTGAGTGAGATAAATGACTGCAGCCTGAAAGAATTGAATGTCCTTGTAAGCAATGCTTCACTCTGCCAAGAGAGCTATGCAAACGAGAATTAGTAGCCAAGTGAGGAATAAAGTCATGCTTTTGTTAATAGCTGAGAGAGTGCCCATTAATACTACCCTCTGGATGTGGGGAAGAGCTAGTCTCTGAGAATAGTGTGGAAACACAAAGCTCATGCTTCAAAATAGAAGTAAGCATGGCCACCTCAGCTGTCCATCCCCAGATCTGTAAAGCCAATGCAGAACCCAGGTTCTTTCTTCCTTTCATTTTTTCTTTCTTTACTTCTTTCTTTTCTTTTCTTCCTCCTTTCTTTCTTTATTTCATTTCTTTTTCAATTTTCTTTTTTGATTATTTTAGCCATACATAACATTAGGGTTCATTCTGACATAATTATAAAAGCACAGAATATAGTTGGCTCTAATTTGTTCCCCAATATTTCCCTTTCCCTTCCCTATCCCTCTCCTTGTTCCCTTCCGTATACTCTACTGATCTATCTTTCTGCTATTTACTCTTATCCTTTTTTATATAGTCAGTGTCTTGTGCATCATGGTGAGATTCAATGTGCATAGAAAAGTTAGATCAGATTCATTCCACTGTTCTTCCCTTATCCCACCCATCTCCCTTCCCCTAATCCCCTTCACCTAGTCCACTAGTCCACTGATCTTCTATTTTAATGGACGCCCCCCACCGCCTTTATTCTTTCCTTTCTCCCTATCCCCGCCCCCTCCTTATTTTGGTCTAGTTTCCACATATCAGAGAAAACATCAGATTTTGGCTTTCTGCATCTAGCTTATTTCACTTAGCAAAATAGCCTCCAGTTCCATCCATTTACTGGCAAATGCCACAATGTCATTCTTCTTTGTGTCTGAGTAATACTCCATTATGTGTATATACCACATTGTATTTACCCATTCATCTATTGAAGGGCACCTTGGTTGGCTATTGTGAATTGTGCTGCTATAAACATTGATGTGGCTGTGTCACTATAGTTGCTGATTTTAGATCTTTTTGATATACACCAAGGACTGGGATAGCTAGATCACTTGGTGGTTCCATTCCTAGTGTTTTGAGGAATCTCCATACTGCTTTCCTGAGTTGTCGAACTAATCCATAATCCCACCAACAACATGAGTGTTTCTTTCCCCCCACATCTTTGCCAACACTTACTGTTATTTGTATTCTTGATGATTGCCATTCATCAACTCTATAGACCCAAATCCTGAAGCAGAATTAAAGGATTGTGAACTCACCCTGTGGGGAGAGGGTCTGCCTCTTCCTGTATGAAAGCAGAAAATGGAAAACTCGCCACATTAGAAAACAAGAGTGGAAATGCAGATGAGAGGAAGGTCCAGCCCGAGAAGACAGATCACTTCTTGGTCTACTACAGAAGAGGAAGAGAAGTCAATCAGGGAAAGCATGAACTTTCTGTGGCCAGTGAATTCCGGGTTTGGATCAAGCAAATTCTAACTCCTCTTTTAGAGGAAAACTACACAAAGGAAAGAGAATCATGAAAAATGGAGGCAGTACCCATGTGTGGTAGTGCATGCCTTCAATCCCAGCAGCCCAGGAGGCTGAGGCAGAGGGGTCACAAGTTCAAAGCCAGCCTGAGCAGCTGAGTGGGACCACGTCTCAAAATAAAAGATAAAAAGAGCTGGGGGTGTGACTCAGGGGTTAAGCACCCCCAGGTTCACTTCCTGGTACCAAAAAAAAGGGGGGAGGGTTTACCATCTTACTTTCCTGTGGCTGAAGATGAGATGTGAGAGGGAGATAGGGAAATCTTCCCTCTCCCATGAGTTTCTTTACCTTAGAGACCCTCCTTCTAGTCATGCACAATGTTTGTATGATGTGCTTTCCAAAAAGAAAAAAGAAAAAAAGTCTTTTGGAAAACATGGGCTGTTCCTTAGCAGAAGACTGAATGTTTCCAGGGAACTAATTTCTCATGCCTTCCTGTACCTGTGTCCTAAAGTTTAAGTCTGTCCCCGTAAAGTTCAGATGTTAGAACCTTGGGGCCAGTGTGGTGATGAAGAGGTGGTGATATCTGCAAAAGGTGAAGCCCAGTGGGAGACAGCACCCTTAGAACAGATTCATGGAGTTCTCACAGGACCCTCCTCAGTTCTCATGAAAATGGGTTGTCACAAAGAGACCCCAGCCCACATGCTTGGCACCCACTCCCCTTTTGTTTCTCCACCATGTTGTGATACAGCCAGGGAGCCCTCATCAGGACATTTCCATGAGAGAAATAGGAAGGTGTCCTGCTCTTTGGACCCTGCAACCACCAGAATCATGTAGCAGATGAACCTGTTTACTTTATAAAGCCCTCAGCCTTTTTACTTTATAAAAATACGAAGTGTTCTGTTACGGTAACAGAGAAGAGAGTAGACACCATGTCTTCCGGTAGACTCTTCCACCCTGACTCTGGACAGGAGCATAGACTTGGTTGGCCAGTCAACAGAAAACTTGTTAGAAGCAAAGACTTGAAAGACCACTTGCATATTTCTACCTCTTCTCCTGGACTCTTACAACTGCCTAAGGGCATGTCCAGATTATCCTGCGAGAAGATGAGACAACATGGAAGAGAGCCAGTTGCCCTGACCAATGCCATCACAGATCCACTGACCAGTGGGAAGACTGAGTCAGTCTCCAGAAGACCAGAACTGCCCAGCCCAGCATGGCCAAGGCAGCAGACTGTCACAGAGCCCACAGATTTGTTAGGAATAAAAAATTGTCACTGTCATAAGACACTAACTTTGAGGGAATTTTTAAACATAGAAATAGTTAATTGTTACACCTTTCCTGGAGATTTCCATATAGAGCTAGTATCATTCAAACTTATTTTACCATGTGCCCTTTCCATAGAACATTTCCAAGATATAATTCCACAGAAAATACCCCAGGGAAATACTGAGGTTTAAAAATAATTGTAATAAATAGAAATGCCCCAGGATGCCAATTTTAAAGATATAATAAAGAAAGGACATACAAGATTTGATGATGGAATATCTTGGGAAAGAAGAGGAAATAAAACCAATAACATATGTTCAAAATCCTAAGCACTTGAGAGAATTGTGGTATTAATGACGAAACTAGGCAGCTCAGGAAGAGTAGATTTGAGGGAAATTAATTTTGCTTTAGGGATATTAAACACGAAGGGAATGCACTATTCCAGAAAGCGAGAGCTAAGAGGCATTTAAAAAGGATCATGCCAGGGGAGAGGCTGGATTGTCCTCTTGGTGCTAAATGGGGAATGGCTGACTCACGAGAGGAGGTCCTGCAGGGAGATGCTGGTGAAGGTGGCCACATACTCAGAGGCCAAGAGTGGAAAAGTGACTTCTCAGGGCTGGTAGCACAGTGGAGATGGTAACTCAGATGGCTGGTCCCGGTCACCTTACCACCCTGCTCATGAGTCATTTCACCATGAACTGGGTATCAGTTCACTGGAGTGCAGCCAACCAAGTTGGTAACTTAATTGAAATCATGCTGCATGAAGAACAGTTGAAAAAGTCAGAATCACTGAACTTGAAGAAAGGAAGACAAAGTTTGTAGGGAGGGGAGAGGCTGAAAGTTGCCCTTGGGTATTTGAAAGGCTCTGACATCCGGAAAATAGAGCAGGCACATTCACTGATGCCCAGAGAACTATTTTAATGCCTTGTGAAGTCGTGGCTCCCTTTCCCTGGGAACAGTCAAGCAGAAGTGACGTAGCCCTGTGTCAAGGCTGTGCAGATGATCGTGAACAGAGTGAGAATATGAATTAGAACACTCTCAAGTCTTCTTCCAAATATATGGTCCCAAATCTACAAATAGATCTTCTCTACTCTCTTTTTCTAGTTTTTAGTATCTGCAATGAACTGATCTGCTGCCTTAAGTCATCAAGAAGGTAAAAAGATACCTTTATATTTGCTCACTATATCAGTCAGTTTTCCATTACTCCAACAAAACACTTGAGATCATCAACTTATCGAGATAAAAAGTTATTTTGGATCCCAGTTTGGGAGGTTTCAGTCCTGGTTGCGGGGGGGGGGGGGGGGGGGCGATGGCAAGGTGGGGGAATGTGGTAGGGCAAAACCTCTCACCTTGTGGCCAGGAAGCCAAGAAAGGGAAAAGGAAATGTCTGGGTTCCCACAATTGCCTTTGAAGCCGTATCTCCAGAGACCTTAAGACTTCACACTTGGCCCCACCCCTTACAGGTTCCACCACCTACTAAAAGTGCCAAATTGGGGCCCAAGCTTGCAACATGTTGGGTTGGGGGAATTCAAGATCCAAACAATAGCATTCACCATGACCAGTATCCATGAAGGATGAGTCAGAAACTACAAAGAGAGAATCAACTTCTGCCTCTTCTGTGTCCTCAATACCCCACAGCGACAAGCACACAGGGGCATCGTGCATCTGCTGACGTGGAGCAGGGGCAGCATCTTCTAAGTGGCCTCACCTTGCAGCTGGTTGGTACATCCCACCTTTCTAAGTGGAGATCATTTCTGTGAATCTCCAATCTCCAAACCTACAAAATGCCTTCCAAGATGAAGATGAAGTTTCTCCACAAGGATTGTTTCTCTCTGGGCCTCTGCTTTGATGTCTTCACATGTTTGATAGAATGTAGCAAAGACTCTCTTATAAAATCCAGATGAAGCCACCTGGGTCTCAAGATACAATTTGAAACTTGGCTGCTGCCTGTGAGCCAAGGAGAAAATATAATATTAACCATAAGAGAACAAAAGTTTAATATAGAAAGATGTTCAAGCTTTATAATTACATTCAGATAGGAGCATGCACGCTTTCCAAGAATAACAACCTGCAGCAATGTAGAACATCTCTCAGAAGTAATCCATAGTCATCTCAAATGTCCATCTGGCCATCAACGCTGAGGAAAGTGCTTATTTTGAGAACCTTCTCTTCACTTGGCATGTAGTATGTGTTTTCACCCGCATTTAAAAGCTTGGATTACTGGAACCAGACAGCATAGGATTAGCTTCTTACTAACTGTGATAATAAGCTCATCACTGAAACTCTCTGGGCTTCAGGTGACTTATCTGTAAAATGAGGGTGATGTTAGCATCTGCTCTACGAGACTGTTGAGAGAATAAAATGAGTTAATATGCTTGTTACCACATAAAACCATGCATAGTGCGTAGTGAATACTTGGTGAATGGTTGCAGTTATTGTCTCTTTTGCTTTAAAATGCTAGAAAAGAATTAAGCCCTGCCCTTTGGGTTTGTGGAATGAAGAAAGCCACTTTCCAGTGGAAATGTTCCAAATAACTGAGGTGAAAACAAAAATGTCTGAATTGGACCCTCTGTCCCTCTGTTCCAAGAGCTCAAAGCCAGTGCAAAAGACACGTGGACAGAGTGGAGGGCATTTTTAGAAAACATATCTCTCAAGAGTATTACTAGGGAATTTACCCTATTTCCACTGAAGAGCAGCCTGTAATAGTCAATGTCAGGACACAGTAAAACAAATGTTTGGGCTAGGGGGGTCACAAGAGCTAAATGCAAAGGAGCAAACTTAATGCACACCTTGGAGTTTCCAGCTCCCTTTAGCCCTTGATTTGAAGATGGCTTATGAAACCCGATGGTAATTCCTGAGGTGGTCTTGCATACCTTTATATATGTTTAAAATATGGGGAGTAAATTTTATGTTCCACATCTGTTTCTCTCACTAATCTTTCCAGGGTTTTCAGTTTGCTTAGCCTAGTAGTAAACAATTTATAAACTTTGTGTAAGGATTCACATTTGGCACACGGCTGTGTTATCTTTGTAAGAGCAAGAGGAAGGAGATTGGTAGTAATCAAAAAGTAGCTATCGAAGGGTACGGAGCTACAGTCACACAAGAAGGGCAAGCCCTGGAGATCCACTACACAGCAGAGCACATGCAGACAACTTTGCTACCCATTTAAAGAATTGCCACGAGTATAGATCTTAAGTGTTTTTGTCACAAAATAGTAATGAACAAAGCAGGTGAGAGTAAGGCTTTGGAGGAGAAGGAGATGTTTATGACATAGAATGTGCTGAAGGTTTCACACGTTTGTACTTGACCTCTAAACTCATCAAGTTGTATACATTAAATATGCATAGCTTTTTGTATGTCACTGATACCTTAAAAAGCTGGTTTTTAAACTATCTATCATTTATGGAATACTTATGATGGTGTCGGGCCCTGTTCTGATTCTAGGTATCTATGTCTATATCTGACTGACCTCCTTTACTCATCTAAGAATCTTTTTAGGTGGCTCTATTAGTAAGACCGATTGGCACTTTTAACTCTGACAAAGGTATCCCAAAATCCAGTGGAGGGGCCCAATATGAGCTTATATAGTGTCCAACAATGTCCGAGGTGGGGAGGCGGCTCCCCAGGCAGCAATCTGCTAAGGAATGCCTCAATTTGGAGGTTCCTTCTACACCTCTTCTGAGTCCTTTTCTTCCTTCCAGGTGGATAGAGGAGACAGAAAGAACAGGGAGCAGGTACCCCAGATCTGAGCTACTTCAACCCAGATGTACCTCACTACTTCTGCTTGAATGGCATTAGCCAGAAATCAACTTTATCCACCAACCTCCCTGGAAGGAAAGTTGGGAAATGTAGATCTAAGCCAATGCTAAAGCATTTGCACAGTTTACCCTCTGGCCACCAAGGGTCCATTTTCTTCTCTCTTCCCCGACACAGAGCAAGTCTAAAACATCCCCTAATGCCATTTGATCACAGCATTCATCCCCCAGGCAAGGGCTTCTGGGTTGCAAAGGTCTCTGCATGGTCCAAATGTGACCAGCTCTTGGTCCATTGACCTATAAACTGAAAGAGAAATGATCTATGAACAAATCAGGCAAGCCACCTTCCTCTCCCTCCCCCTCCCCGCTCCCCTCCTTCCTCCCTCCAACGGGTGTAACAAGAAAATCACAATAAATATTCCCATTCAGAATGGGAAATACATGGCAGCCACTGACCCCTGACTGTCCAGGCAGAGTGAAGGCCTGCTCCTGTGGGTGGAGAAGGTCCTAGGCCTGGGCTTGCTCTCGAGGGAAACTCTCTTGAAGGTTGTTCTCTGCAGCTTCCAGTTCCCCTGGAAGACCCATGCACTGCTCCCCTTGGCCACTAAGAACAGGCATGTCCGGGAGCATCCTCCACATTCCCACAACACACCTCCTGTTGGTGGAAAAAGCGGTTTGGGGTCTTGAAAGACATTTTGAGTATAGGCTTATAGGAAATGTGAGCAATGCAGTTTTATCAATGTAGATGTTCAGCCCCTCAAGGAATTGGTAGGTTCCTATAAGTCATCAAATGCCCTCTCTCCCTATTTCCATTCCTGTTTATGATGTAACCATTTCTTTCCTGGGCTTGTCTCACCCTGGAAACACCTTGACAAATGCAGTCACCATAGGCAACACACACAGCTCATGTTTTCCCCAGCCCCTGCCATGGAGCTACTGAGTTACTCAGCACATATCTTCTTTTGAGCTGTCATGACTGTCAAAGCCACCCAGTGTTATACCTCTGTGAAATGTGGAACTCCACCTTTCCAGCCTCTGGATCAGCTCCCTGGCCACTCATCTATGACTATTGGGCCAAGGCCACTGAGTGAGGTTTTGTTAGAGCAGCATTCATACCCATTATCAATATTGGTATTAGTCAGGAAAAGGCATGTTAGCTGCTGTGACAAACATTCCTCAATGTCAGTGATTCATAAAATAGGTCTCGCTAAGTACTTAATACATAGAAAGATGCCTAATTAAAATTTGCTGAAGAAATGCTTTATGATATATAAGCAAATAGGTTGTTTTAATATATTTAATCTGTTACTGTTAACAAAATCAAGCTTCAAAGAATAAATTCACACATAGAAAGCCATATACTGTAGATCCAGGATCTAGATCCAAACCCATGACAGTTGCTTGAGCCTACAATTCTCTCCTCAGTAGCAATCAGAGCAAAGGTAGATTCTATCTTATTCTCTGTATTTACAACAAAGAAATCCTAAAGCCTGACCATCTCCCTGTAGTTTTACATCCTTTCTCTCCTTCAATGATTTCAGTCAGAAATATTATATTTCCCACTATACATTGCATAGTAGTTATTTTAGGTGACTCAAAAAAATATAGTGGGAAAGAATCTATAGTTTTTGAAATAATGAGGGTTTGGCCTGAAACTTGTTTGTGTAACTTTGTGCAGTGAGTATATTTAATGATTTGAGCCCATGTCAATATTTCTAATCTCTACTGAATGGTCTGTTTATTTAGCCAATGTTTCTATTCACTTAGGGAATTTTATTACTAGCTATTTATTAAGTCCAGCACAGGCATACATTGTCCTATGATTATTTCTGTGCAAGTTTTGACATAGTAACCACCTCTATTGCATCTACATATATGCAAGCCAAAATTGTCAAAAACTGTTGACTGGTCTGAACATAGGCAATACTTCATTCATTCAATATTTATTGAGTACCTATTGTGTAGCAGATACTGAGCAAGATATGTTTGGGGATATACTATTTTTTTTTAATTAACTGTGTTTATTGACCACACTTCACATTGTTTATAATCTGAATTCACAAACGCTTGTGGGAGTAAGGCAGTCAAAGAAAGGATGGAAATAGCAACATTTGTAATACATTTACAGACTGAAATGTCGGAAGATTTATTCTGATTAGAGACTGAAATGTCAGAAGTTTTATTCGACCCGCACAGAGACAAAACTTGCAAAATAAGCATCCTTCCTAGAATTATGATTCACATATGGAATGAAACTTAACCATAACATCATCTCAAGTACTTTCCTGTTTTATAAAAACATCAGGTACAATTATTTGACATTTTCAAACAGATAAATTAGGGACACGATGCACAGAAATAACTCAGCACAAAGAAGATATAAACACAGTTTCACTGGTATCTCAGTTTGTGAGTTGAGGCAAAAACTTTCTTAAGTGCTTTATTTCTTTTCTTCTTCCAGCAAAATGATGCCATTGGGTCCTTAGGTAACACTTTAAAAGGCAAAAGCAATGTGGAGCATTGGGGCGCATAGAGCCACTCGTGGGAGAAAGAGTGCGCAGTGTTTAGATACCTGAGACCCTGGCTTTTGATTTGCCTCTGCCTGGGGTCTGCACATGGTGCTTGCTCCTGCTCCTTCCTAACGAGTGTATAGATTGAGCTCTTTGAAATGTGAGTATTATGGGAAGGATCGCAGTTGCTTTAAATTATAGGAGTTGGCAAGTGCCTGGGAGAAGGAGTGGGAGGCTGTTTAAACTGAGGAAGACAGTTGGAAACGCTGTACACCAGCATGAGCGCCACGCTTCAAACGCCTTCCCCTGCTCAGAAGAGCACTTTATTTTTCATCAAGTCGTTTTGGGGGTTGTTTTGGAGCAGCTCCGAGTAATCAGCATATTTCTGCTTTGCATTTTTTTAATGGTTTCTAAATTCATGGGACAACCAACGCAAGAAATCCTCATGTTTGGGGGAAAAGTTTGATACCAGCAATGCCCAGAAGAGGTAAGCTACCATTTGCATTATAGCTTTTCTCTCTCTCTTTCTCTCTCTCTCTTTTTTTAAAAATTTTATTTTCCCTCCTCTTTGGGTTTTGTCGAAATATTTACTGGAAGGACTTGAAATAGCTACTTGTAAAGAAGTGAGGGAACTTGAAGAAAGAATGTCAACAAATGATAAATCAGAGGTCGGAAAACCTCAGCAGCGAAGCTTTCTCCTACTTTCTATTCTGCTTGATGCGTGAATCTCTGTGAAATATCTTTGACTATTTGGAAATGCCACTTCTTTTAGAAAATGCTGGGAGAGGGTCTCCAAAGTCTCCCATCTGATAGACCTAGTGTTGGTCAGTGCAGCGATGGGCTGATTTAGGTTGAGGTCAGAGCATCTATGTTTTCTTATCCCATTATGTGCAGCTCAACTTCTGGAGCTGATTCCTATAAGTCAAAAAACTTTCCCGTGGATTTTAATATCATTCCTAAACTTCTCTTAACTGTGGTTGTAATGACTTATTATAAACTTGTTTTGTAGCCTATGTCTTTTGAAGTTAAATAAATCATTTGAATTTTCCTTGTAATGACACGGGAAGATGTTACAGATATTACACATCCTTGGAGGAAAAAGGAACAAAGAAAAACATATTTAGATTCAATAATCGTTAATTCAAGTCACAGTGGGCCGACAATGTTGTTATCTCTGTAGGGTGACTTTGCCTGGCCAATTGTGCCTTGTAAACAGGTAGGGAGCAGACAGCCTCAGACATTTCCTTGTCTTTCTGTGCATCCGTCATAGAAGCAGCATCTGGTGATTTGAGGTGCAGGGGCATTAATTATGGAGTGTGCTGTTTCTACTTGCCCCAGAAACACTGTTATCAGGGTTCCCATCTTCCCAAGGCAGAATTCCAGGTGTAAAAACCAGATACCCACTGAGATCTACAAATTCTTCTGCAGGCTGAGATTTTTAACAGAGCCCCTCATTGATTACGCACACATACACATGTGCTCACAGGCAGAGGTTAAAAAGCCCTGTGGGTCTGACTGAGCTCCAGTGGTTTGGGAGGTCGCCTCAGTTGGCAAAACCCAACTGGTGTAGAAATGTTCCCAGTCAAGGTCCTGGCCTGCGGGGGGAATGTGGGGGCCGCCCAGGGCCACTGCTCTTGGGCTGTGAAAGGCTCTACCTTCCTGCTGTGCCCGTGGCTGCTGTGTTTCTGGAATATGTTTTCCTTCTGTGTCAAGTTCTGGTTACGTAAGGTGGATTACGGTGGCTTCCCTGCCTTGCGGCTCAGAGATTAAGGTCAGAGGAAGGACATTCTGTAAAAAAGAAGGCAGTTCCACCAGCTTGTTGCCGGTGGTCAGGGGACACCCTCCATTAAGCTTCTCTCTATCCGTGGTTTTAGTGAATGAAGTAAGGGACCCGCTGCTGCGATCTGTCGCCCTGCTCCTCTGAATTTCCTCTCGTGTCCTCCCACCGTTCCTATCCCTACCGACCCACAGAGAGGGATCCGGGTTGCACAGACAAGATTATTACCCTCGCCTCCTTCCCTGGTCCTTTAGCCCATCCCCAGGCCAGTCGGGGAAGCCCCCACCCTCTCTGGAAGGGGGTCTTCAGGGCCCCACCCATGACCTCATCGCAGGCAGCCGGAGAGCCGGGATGGCCAGCGGTTGCATGGCGCCTGAGCGCACCCTGGGGACGGGTGTGGCCGAGAAACGCACCGTGTGGCATGACGTGGCTTCCCATCACGGGCTCCGGTGGAGGCTGGCGGCATCTCTGGAAGACAAACCCGCCAGGCCCCACCCCTGAGCCCGAAAAGGCCCCACGAGGACAAAAACAAAAGGCGGTTAGGGTTACTAAGGAAGCCCCAAGCCAGCTGACTCATCGGAGTCACGGGGGCTGTGATGAAACCTGGACAGCGCCCTGGAAAGGACAGGTCAGGGTTCTCCCCCAAAGGGTGCTAGTGACAGAGGCCCAAGTGACCTAACTGCACCCTCCTCTGGCCTCAGAGAGACAGGAAGAGGGAGCAGCGCCTACGAGGGGCACGGGGTGTTGTTAACTACTGAACTGCCAGGCCGTGGCCAGGCCTCTGACCTGCTTTGGATATGAACCAGGCTTTGCCCCAGCTGTGGGCTGCAGAGATCCACGCTGGGGGATAGGAGAGAGACATGCACTTACTTCAGCAATCCTACCCGGGTGTCCACTCTGTAGGAGAGACCTTAGCAAGATTCTTTGAACATGAGTCTCAGCCCAGACAAATTAGACCTCTACAGCAGTGCACAAAGCACCCGAGGACACCAACAAGTGCTGGGCATGTCAGCCTGCTGACATCAGGGAGCTTCTCATGGAGTTGTACTTGAGCTAGATCTTGGGGTTGAGCGCCTCCTCATAGAGAGCCATGAGGAGCCAGGGCATCCAGGAAGAGGCTGGTATGCAAAGGCTCAGAGGTGTGAAAATCATAGCCGCTCCAAAAGCCAAATTGCATGGAGTGGCAAGGCTCTGTTTCCCAAAGTGAGCGCCAGGGCCCACGCTTTCATGGGTTTTTATAAGTATTTTCTGGTTAGGCCAATATGGGAATGTAGAAAACTGCACCACAGTGGACCAGAGCCCTGGTTCTGGGTTCAAAATGCCTGAATTCAAATCCAGTGCCCCCGTCTTAACTGCCATGTAAACTCAGACCCATTCTAGCTTCAATTTCTCCATCTACTAGTGAACATTTCCATCTTTTAGTGGCATTTTAAGGATTAACTTAGAGAATCCCTGTAAGAGCCTATTATCAAGTACCTGGCATATGAGAGCTTAATGGATGTTAGCTGTTTTTTTGGATTTAGTGCTCGTTTCTTTGTTGCAGGATCTCTCACACATTTTAGTTGGCTAATGGGCCCAATGACTCTCCATGAGTGGGTCATTAGAATCTAATATTTTCCAATTCATTTCACCAGGAATTTTATTTTTTTCCAAGTAGCATCACACAGACCGTGATGTGTGCTGGAAAATGGTGAGATCAAATGGGTCCAGTGCATTGAGGCCAAATGTCCTTAAAGAGCACAAAGTTTCCCAAGATCTTATCTGAAACGTACCAGTCTTTACCAGCCACTTCACAAATTATTTTTCATGTTTCTAAGCTCCAGAGCCCCCTAGGAAACTGACTGTCTTAAAACCATTTTCAACTTTTAGAAGGAAGAGGTGACAGCAAAGTAAATTTTAGTCTGTGATTTTGCACATGAAAAGTTAGCCTTTGTCTCTGGTTTGAGGACCTACTGTCCTCAATGCAAAAGATAGATACCAGAAGGAAATGTGGTCCTGCTTTCAAGGAGCTGTTGATTGAATGGGGAAAATAAAGCACACCTTCCAATAGCCAAAATGTGACTTTAGATATCACAAGACACGGTGTACACGATGTGAATGGAAATTGAAAGAAGAGACTCCAATTATCGGAAAAATCAGTCACATTCTTTGACATCTATCATGTGCAAGGAACTGGGCTGAGTCCTTTACCATGTGATCCATCCATTGAAACCTTACAACCAGACCATAGGTTGGGAGTGGATTAGTTCATTTCACAGTTGAGAAAACCTGAGCCCCAGAGACATTGAGTAACCTGCCTGTAGTCTGTCCAAACCAAAGGGGAAGCAAGTTCTCAAGCTTAGGTCCCTCTGATGCTCTGCGTCCACCACCAAGGGAAGACTCCTCCAAAGAGGGAATGTGCCAACTGGCTTTGAAGATGAGAAAGGGTTGGTGGAAGGTGCAGAGAGAGAGGCACAGGCACCAGAGAGAAGAGCCCAGGGAGACAGGAGAGCAGCCTGGCAGGACAAAGCACGAGTTCAGAGAGTGGGGAAGGGCGAGCTGGAGAAACTCGGTTGGAATGGTGAAAGCCTTGAATGCCAAACCACAGGGTTTGGACTTCTTTCATGGAATTATCATTAAAGGTTTGTAAACAAGAAAGTAACATGATGAGAAGGGATGATTAATCTGTTCGCAGCAAGGACAGAGGCTGAACTTCAGTGGGGAGCTAGATTGGTGCCGGCAAGAGACAGCAGCAGCTGCGGCTCTCAGGGCAGTGAGGGGAGGTGGGGCACAGTTGGCCCAGTCTCCAAGGCCTTCACCAACACCAGGGTCTTTCCAAACAACAACCCTGAGGCCTCCCTGAGTCCACAGTCCACAGGGGGCTCAGTTTCCATCCTGTCTATTGGGAGAGAAAGGGTGGAGAATGTAGAGTGCCGAAGGGACTAGTTGACCTTTGAGGGCTCTCCCGGCTTTCAAGCCATAAAGATAACATCCTAAATATTTTTATGGAAATCATTAACTGCACAGTTCCCTATTCGATCACCAGGTTCCAGACTTCTCCTTCATATCAAGCAGGCATGTTTCCAAAACAACTTCAGGGTCTACAAAAGTTTTATGAGTTTACAGCTATAGCAATTACATAATAATGGTATTGGCACGCAAGGACTGGGGGAGGGTGCATTTTAATATACCCCCTCAGGGAATACTTTTGTCCATCTTCCTGGCCTCTGCCTCTTGCAAAACTCAACTGTCTATCTCAGTGATTAAGAACTCTCCCTGCAGCGTGTACCATATCAGAATTTCACAGTGTCTCGAATGAAAATTATTCTACCTAGGTGTCTTATGACCTCCTGCAGCTTGCAAATCGGTGATAAGCTTTCGGGAAACAGGGAAGAGTTCCTGTTAATTCTGCAATGCCTTATACCTGTAGCAGGTCTGAATCTTAACTGACAAACAGGTTTGCAAGAGACGTCACATTTCTTTATTTTTCTTAATTCAACTTAAATCCGATTCCAAGAATTTGTGCCAGTAAGAACTTTAGTTCCAGAAATTATTGGTGCTCCTAACTACACAATCCCCAGCATTTGGGTCAGGCACAGATTCTGGAACATCCTCTGCCACGTCAATTCTACCTAGTCTTTTTGTCCTTTCTGTAAGGAAAGAATCTAATGAAGGAAATAGAGAGGAGAGACAACTCAACAGGAGCAGGTTATTTGGGACAAACCTGCAGAGGGGGGCCCAGTTGAGACGGAGCCCCATCTTCTGTTTACAGCCTGGGTAGATACAGGGGCATGAAGGAGTGGGGGAATTTTTGCGGGTAGGCCATTGCTAGGGGAGGGTCCTTGTGGTCGTCACCTCCATTCTTTGAGGTGGCCACTGTTCCATGTTAAACCAGGTGTTTAAGAATTCCATTTCCAGGTAACAATTTCCTTCTTTTGCATGGTGATGGAGTATGGTCTGGGGTTTAGGTCAGACTGAGTTATAATGACCCCAAGGTGACTCTTGTTCTAAGTTGGAAAATAGGTTCGAAAATGGCGCTGCCTGCATCAAGTTCTTGCTGATACTTTTGATTTCTGTGGATTCTACTTTCAAACCCTCATGGGGGACTGGGAATCACTGCAAAGGTTCGGATCTCAGTGTCTGAACAGTCGGGGCAGCCCTGCAATCTGAGGTCTGGTCAGCCACACAGGGCCAGCGTGTCCACTTGATGTCCCTTTCCCCCTGTCTTCCTAAGTTTGGAAAAATCTCCCATCAAAAATCTCTCACTTTCCCGCTCCACCATATACTTTGAGGCAGGGACTCTTGGTGGGGGGCGGGGGAAAGGAAGTTGTTTTCAAGAAACTTTTGCCTTTTGCTTCTTGCTCTGCAAAACCCTTGAAATAAGGAAATGCAAAGAGCCAGGCGATGATTTTGAAATAAGAAGGCAGAAATGGAGAAAGACACACTAATTAACATTTTGGTATGTGCATGTGATTCTGTCACATATTTACTCAATTATCATCAATAAAATATGTACCCCTCTAGATAATATCATGACTTCCTCGAACTCACTGTTTGCTTCCAGAAAAGGAATTTATTATGATCAGACTCATAGTGTCTTTTTATTGAGTGCCTACTCTATGCCAGTACTGCATATATATTCTTTCCATGACCCCATTTCTTAGACTAGGAGGGTGAATAGTTTATCTATAGACCTTTGGAGAATAAGAGTTGGAGCTAGTATTTTAAACTGATTTTGTACCAGTCTCCAAAACCTACACCCCTTTCACACTACCACACCAAATCCCAGAAAGGACTCCTGATTTTCTATTTAGTGATTTGGAGCTCTGCTTTTGACTAATCTGTCAGTAACCATTTCCAACTAAAATTTATTTTAAATGGAGTTTTTTTTTTCCACCATATACAGTGTAATTCTGCTGGATACAGTGATAACTCTAAAGTATGTTTTACATGCAACTCATGGTCAGGTGTCAGGGTCGGGAATTTGAGAAGACAGCAAGGTTGAACGCTTTGTCTAAGGCACGGTTAGAAGAAGGCTCAAACTCCAGCATAGATTTGTCTTTCTTCTGCCTCAAAGTCAAGGGAAGGAAGTCAGTTTTAACTAATGAAAAGCTATTTATAAAACAGTGTTAAGTATGTGCAGTTTCAGGGCCTTTGTGGGCTGCGAATAACATAGGAACAGCACTAATCTAGGTGCCTTAAAACTCATCCTAACAGATGGATTCCGAGAAGATTTGAGAGCTGTTGTTAAAACACTGTGTCCTTGCTCATGGCTGACAACAGAAGATTTTCTTAGATCGATAAGCGATCTTTGTTCAGCTTCCTTTTTGAAGCATTGATTTATTTAGAAAAGACCTTTACGAAGTGATTTTTATCTCATTCACTTGAAATCGAATTGAACACCACTGGAATCTTAAAGGATTCTTGGAATGTATCTGCCTTGCCAACCCACTTTATCACAGGTATCTCTATCAGCTGCCAGGATCATTCACAATTCCTCTTTCCCTTCACAGTAAAAATCATGCTCCTCGGTGTGGCCTGAGGGCCTGCTTTGGATTGAATGCCACCCCAAAAAGCATGTGTTAGAAACAATGCTCAGTGCAACAATGGGTTGGGAGGTAGGGCCTAATGGGAGGTGTTTAGGCTATGAGGGGTCCAGCCTCAGGAATGGGTTGATGCCTACTGAGAAGGCTGTGAGTTTTATGGCACATGCTCTCTTACCATTTTGCCTTCCATCAGGGGATGACATGGTAGGAAGGCCTTTGCCAGACATAGGCCCCTTGATCTAAGGCTCCTATCCTCCAGAAATGAAATGAATCTGTTCTTTGTAAATTACCTAGTTGTAGATATTCTGTTACAGAGCATGAAACAGATGAAGACAGGAGTCTTTAAAATCTCTCTCTCTCTCTCTCTCTCTCTCTCTCTCTCTCTCTCTCTCTCTCAGTGTTGTGGGGTTGAACCCAGAGCCTCATGCACACTAGGTGATTACTCCACCAGAGAACTACATCCCTGGCCCTCGGAAAACCTATCTATTGACTGCCCTTCTTGTCCACTCCTTGTCCACTCAAGGACACTCCTGCCACTCTCCTCCAGAAATCCATTTTCTACATACAGTGAGCTCCTTGGTTTCTGGGGCAGCCCTCTTGTCTACCTGATATCATTCTAAATAATCTGAGTCCACATCTTACCTTTGTATAAACTATGTTAAAACTATGAAATTTCTGGTCCTCAATCATTTTATTACCTACAAAAAAAAATTATAATTTCATAGGACTCCAATATAATCTAGAAAGGTAAAAGACAAACACTCCCTTCTTAAAGTTAATTTACATGCCAGCTCTTACATACAACAAAAAATGTGTTGATCATCCTCTGTCCCTGAACCTGGGATAGAACGGTATCTAAACAAGACTTTTAAAATTCATCCAAGCTGCAGGCCTCCCTTCAGGTCTCCTGCTAGCAGTAGCAAAACACTCGTCCTTAATAGAGCTACCCCTTCCATTAAAACACCACTGGTCACCAACATGTTCTTTGTCATGCCCGAATCTGTTTTTTTTTTTTTTTTTTTTAAACATCTCACGATTGGTCTTTGTTTTGCTTTTAGATGTAACAAGGAAAAGTCTTCTTTCCTCTGGCATTTTAAATGCCTACCCACTCTTCCCCAGAACACACAAGGGAGAACTGTCCCAGACACCTGGGACTCACCTAAGATTTGTGCGGCCCTCTTAAAACAGACATCGGGACTTGACCAGCAGATTCCAAATGACTTTCACAATTCCAGCCAACTTCATCTTGATGACCTGGGATGGCACGTGGCTCCCTGAGGCCCTGTATTGAGAAAGAATCAGAACCCCATCTGGAGTCAGCAAGAAACCAATTAGTGATGTCAAACAGAAAAATCAGATATTTTCCAGAACTGTTCTAACTACTATTCTGGATATTATCTGACCTCCCAGAGTATAAAGAAACTGTTACTCAAATTCTTTGTTTTCCTTAATGCTAGTTTTGTATCAGTTATTTGCTAATAAGCCCATCTCATGAAAATATTGAATAAGACATTCAGATTATTTCTTAAACTTAGTTATGGCACAGCTTGTTTTCACCCTTGTTAAGGTGCCACTTTTCTTCTTACTGAACTAAAAAATAAGAAAGAATCTGGAATCATGATCTCTTTCAGTTTCAGCTCTTCCTCAGGGCTGTGTGTTGATGGCAAGTCATGTGAATACTCAGTCTTTGTAGATCATTGAAAATGGGAATAGCATTTACCTACTCCACTGGACTCGCTGGGAGTATGAAGTGAGATACTATGTAAGAAAAACATAAGGCTCTAAGGTGAAATTTAAATGCTGGTTATCGTTAGGAGCCTGATTTCTTCTAACTGGCCAACTTGATTTCCCTTTGGCCTCTTTGTTATGGTGGCATCCTTCTCTCTGGACAAACTGGCACCTAGTTGGACGTTAACAACAAAAGCACAAGCAACAGGGATGCAAACATGCGAGGGACTTGGTGAGTGGACTTGCATGTGGGTGCACCCATGCCAAGGCAGAGAATTTCAGCCAAGATGGAAATGTCTCCAGGATGTGGTCAAAGCAGTGACAAGCAAAACCCAGGCAGCTTTGCCTGGCTTTCTTTGATGACAGTCATGTCCCCTGAATTGTGGTTTCGATTTCCAGTTTCACTGCAGTCTAGCCACATTCTTTGACCGATCATGATCCAAAATTTTTAAATAGAAAATTCCAGAAATAAATAATTCACAAGTTTTAAATTATGCACCTGCATCATTCTCAGTAACATAATGAAATCTTACACCATCCTGTTCTATGGTGCCAGGGACATAAATTAGCCTTTTGTCCAGTGTATCCATGCTGTATATGCTACTCACCTGTTGGTCGCTGAGTAGTCCTTCTAGTTGTCATATCAACTGTCATGGCATAACAGTGCATATGTTCAAATAAGCTTTTATTTTACTTAATTATGGCCCCAAGGTACAAACCTGCATTACAGTATGTTGTTATAACTGTCCTATTTCCTTAAATACTATTTGAGTTGTCAGTCTCTTGCTACACCTGATTTATAAATTAAATTTTATAAAGATGTATATAAAGGTATGTATGAGTAGGAAAAAAACACAATTTATAGAAAAGTCTATACTATCTGAATTTCAGGCATCCCCTGGAGGTCTCACTGATAAGGGGGAACTACTGTAACAAGGCTTTGAACGTGTGGTTTGGAATGATTTGTGCTTGCCATTTGTTAACACATTTCAACATTGCTGCTCCAATTCTTTGGTCCACAAACATATAAGCGTTTCTCAGGGATACATCATCAGTAAGACATTCGTGTAACTCTATGTAACATGCTAATTCAGGGACCACAACCCTTAATCTACAGGGCCAAGCAGAAAATGCACACTAGTGGGTAAGCACAGGGAGACCCTTGAAAGCCAGAACTGCCTGCTCTAGCAGCAGCAGGTGGACACTATCTGATGAATGGAATCCAAGGAGAACTTGGCCCAGCAAGTGCCAGTTGTTTTATGTTCGATAAAATCCATATATCTGGATGCTTTTATGTGAAATATTCCTATTTTTAAATGCTTGCTGTGTGTTTGACCTATGAAATGGCATTTTCATAGAGTTGAACTCACTGTAATTTAGAGACAGAATGAGTTCCCATTTTTTTTTTCCCACTGTGCGAGAAATCTCAAGAGCCTTTGCCATTCTGCAAACATGTCCTGAATAAACACATACACACGTGCACATTACCTGCCAGTCAGGCTGGAAAGCAGAGCTTCCCACTGCAGCAAAGGCGGCCCCGTGGACGAGCCCTCAGTTTATCTCTCAACACTCTTCGGAGGCTGAGAAGGTGACTGGCCCTGTTTTGCAAATGAGACCCACACCTCACCATCGGTCAGCAGGGACACAAACGTAAATGAGCACAAAATCTGCTGGTCCAGTGCTGGAGTCCTACGGCCTTTGTCGCACAGGACCAGGGGAGGTAATGTGAAATGTTACTGCTGTTCACTCCTCCAGTGGTGGACACAGAGTGAGCCATGATTCCCTGTCCTCTCTTGGCCCCAATCTCCCTGGCCTTCTACCCCTTCTGTGGAGAACTGGCCTCTCCTGCACGTCCCCCATTTCTCCTTTTCTACTCCTTAACTTAGTCCTCTTCTCACCTGGCCTGCTTCACTCTGTCTCACCCTCTTCTCACCCCATTCTTTGTGCCCTGTGTTTCTTTCCTTTCACACCATGTCTCAGGTCTCTCTTTCCGTCACCCACATTCTCTTCCTATTTTCTCCACTTCAGCTTCCCACCCTTCTCTCTCCTTCTGCCCGCCTTCTCCAAGGTTCCTTCCTCTTTCTTTATTTTCTCCCTGCTCTCTTCTCCACCCTCAAGTCTAAGTTCTATTGCTTTCTTTGTATTTATGCTTCATTTCCTGTAGCTTACAAGCCCCCCATAAATAAAGTGCCTAGCCCAGAGCCTGGTACGTGGTAAAAACCCTCTAAACAAAAGTTGGCAGCTTACACACACGATTTGAGGTCAATTGAAAGAAATGTGCAAAATAAAGCAATTTAAATGGAAACAGAAAATCAAAGTCATGAAGAGGAGGAAGGACAAATATGTGAACCACAGGACCAATCTGGTTACTGTGATGGAGTGTGAAATTTCACTTCCTGGCAGCCAAACCCGAGTCTTTTCAGACAAAAAGTGACCCGTGTATTCTCGGGTGTGCTCAAGGGGGCAGAGGGCCAAAGCAGGGCACTGAGCGCCCTGCCTTCTGCCCTGACCCAGACCCCGCCTGGGGTTTTTCCCTGTACTTGGTTTTATTTTCAGCAACCCACTAATCTCTCACGGAGCAGTCACGCTGTGTGCTGGTGAAGCCTCACTCTGATGCTGTTTGGAATGTTGTTTTGTGCGGTGGAGAATGCGCGTCTTATAGTGAAGGCAATTCACAGTTGAAGTGGTTGCTATGGCGTTGCTAGCGGAAACCTGTCACTCCTGGTTAATCTGCAAGCCTACGGAACACCAGGGCCAGCTGCAGCTGGGAGATAGATGGAAGGAAAGTATCAGATAAACGAAGAAAGGAAAAGCTCTCCTGAAAGCTGTTTTTTTCCTTTAAGACACTCATTTCGCCATCCTTCCTTGCCCGCGTTACCATCACTTTCCTTCTGAGACAGATTTCAGGTTCTGAATATTTCCCTCCAGTAGGAATTCCAGAGTAATTTTCCAAGATTGAATGCTAATTACTTAATATTTTAATCCAAAAAGGCAGCACAAGGTAGGTTGGCTGTGAAGCTGGAACAGACTTTGGGGAAGTTTTGATTTTCTGGATGGGCACCACAGGTCGATTAACTTCTCACCACCTCCTTGTTGCAAAAATTGAGAATGAGAGTACCCATTTCTTTAGTTTCATTGTGAGGATTATATGAGATAATATGGTGCCCTATAAATTACAGCTAATACTAAAATTCCTGTTTCTACCATGGGAATGAAACAGAAGAGAAACGTTCAGGCAGGCAGGGTGGAGACTGAATCATGAAGCACCAAATCTTCTTCCCTCTCTTCCTTCCTTTCTCCCTCCCTTCCTTTTTTCTTTCTTCCATTTTTCCATCCCTTCTTCCTCCCTTTTTCTCTCTTCAAAGCTACCCAGCGTGAGCATGCATTCAATAAGCTTTCTAATTAAACAAAAATTGCAGATTTCTTTATACAACAACTCCAGCTATAAATGGCCTTAATTATAAGATTTGTGTCCTTTACTTCACAAAAAGATATTCTAAATTGGATTTGAATGAGATCCTGAAAGAGATCCAGACGTGCTTGGCAAGTGGGAGGAACGAGCGAGCGTAACAACATGGCGTAAGTAGGGCAGGAGTCCTGGCTGGTGTCCTCAACCTTGGTTGCACCCAACCAACCAATGAGGGAGGTTGGAAAAAGTCCAGGCTGCACCCAACACCAGGACATCAGGGTCTCTGGGGGCAGAACCCTGGCATTTATGATTGTTTAAAGCTCCTGAATGCATTGCCAAAGTTGAGAGCCATGGTTGGAGGGGATGGCCTATGGTGTGGAGAGCTGCCCACCCCAGGGCTGCATGGTGTGCTCAGGTGTGGAGACATCGATAACCTTCTAGACACCACAGAGCCCTTTCAGGAGACTTGAAGAAACAGTCATCCTGGTGTGAAAGGAAGGAGAGAGTGGCTAGGAAAGATCTAGAGTGGCCCTTGTGCCTTCAACAGACATGGTAGAACGAGGGGACCCAGGGGAGACAGTGGAGGAGTTAACAAAGGCAGCATGACTCTTTTTAGAACGAAACTCATTTTTTGAATATGGGAAACCTAAGCATATTTAAGCTAAAACAAGTCTACCACATTTTTGTAAGCTTAAAATTTAAATTTTGGAAAATGGTAAAAAGGAAAAAATATCTGCTTTGACCCAGTTGATTCATCAGAGGCTCCTAAACAACCAAGCATTTCTCCTGCTTCACACCTCGCCATTTTAATTGCCATTTATTTAATTTCCTGCTGTGTCAAATATGTCACTTGATCACTTCTCTTCACCCTCAAAAACCCTGTAAAGTGACCGCATCTCATCTCACAGACAAGAAATTTCTCAGATGAGTAATCAAACTCGGAGAGTTTGCCTGAAGTCAGTAAGTGGCAAAACTAAGACTCAAGCCTGGGTTTGCGTGACCCCAGAGTTCAGTCTTTCGACACTGCCACTCTGGGTGTAAAGAAAAAATTTAATTCTAGAAGAACTGCATACTTCCTTCAAAACCTGCAAAATGACACACACATTTACACACACACACACACACACACACACACACACACACATACAACAACAACAACCAAAAACTGTGTCCTGAAAGATACATCAATAGCTTCTGAACAAAATTGGTGAGAAGTGAAAGTCTCCAAGGCTGCATGCAGCTAAACCTTCAAGTTGCAGAAGGGCTTGATTTCCGAGAGGGCAAGAACCCTGGCAACATTGGCACAGATGCCTAGGAAGGTAGTGGAGAAGAGCCAGATCTTTGCCAACATTGGCACAGATGCCTAGGAAGGTAGTGGAGAAGAGCCAGAATCAGGATTGCCCACAAGGACACTAAGGGGATGTGCAGCCTTCTGAGCTAAGGGCAGATGAGTCTGGACAGGAATGATCATCCCAACTCCACTCATGCCCACCATCTGCCCACTCCTGCCTCCTGTCCTGCACAAAGCTCTTGCCCATTTCCACCTGCTGAATCATCCCGTACGTGTCAGCTTAATGGGTCATCTTCTCATCTTCTCTTGCGGAAACCCAATCTCCATAGCCCTTAATTACCCCTGAAAACTGATTAGAGTCCATTTGTAACATCTTCCTCCTGTTATATCCAGGTATATATGATCCACAGGGCTGTTTGGTTTCTGGAATATTAACTTAGAAGATAATGAAATCTAATATAAATATATTAGCTCCAAATAGCAGCATAATCTGTGTCAATGAGATGATTCCCATTTGGTCTTCAGAGTGTAAATATAAGTATTAGTTATCCTTTGTAACGAGACAGGGGAATGAGAAAAATATTGCTTCCTTTCCAATGAAAAAGACCTCAAATTCAAGAATTGCTGGTGCAATGTTCACTTGAAGGAGTCAGTGACATTTCATATTGCCTTTCTAAAGCTAAAAAAATAATAATAATTTTATATTTTAAAAAAAGCTGGCTTTCAGGTTCATTCCAGGACAAATTTAAATTCTTTGAGAATAAAGTTGGGTAAGACCATAACAGAGACTGTTTAGTTTGGACGAGAAAAAATGCCAAAAATGCCCATAAAAGGGAGGATTGGCTAAGAATTTCTTTTTCAGCTCATATTTTCAGATTTTAAAATTTGAGAGAAGATATGAGACACCCATAATATACAAACACCTCATCCAGGGCTTGTGTCTCACAGAAAGTTGTCCCAGGGAGCTTGTGGGGTTTTGGCCAAGGCTGCTGTCCATGATGGCCCTCACTGATCACAACATCACCGGAAGGAAGGAACGAGCAGGCTGAGGGCCTACTGTGGGTCAGGCTTGTGTCCTCAGTCCTGACTAGGCCCTGGACGAACATCGCCTCATGTGGGCCTCCCAGTTACTCCCTTTAAGTGGATGTTATTCCCATTTCCCCCCCAAAAAGGAAAAAGGAGCCGAGGAAGATGCAGAAGCTGAAAAGCATGACTGGTGGGGGGAGGGGGTAAATCCAAGGTGGAAAACCAGATTGAAATTCTGTCCAAAATTTGTTCGAATCAATGGATGAACAAATCTCAGAAGGAAGAAGAAGGAAGGAGAAGGAAGGAGAAGGAAGGAGGAGGAGGAGGAGGAGGAGGAGGAGGAGGAGGAGGAGGAGAAGGAGAGGAAGAAAGGAGGAAGGAGGAAGGAGGAAGGAGGAAGGAGAAGGAGAAGGATCTCATCACACACTGAATCTAAAGGCCCTGGCTCACTAACCCTGGGAGACAGGAGCTGGATCTCCTCTGGGAGGCTAAAGCTTCAGTCAGGGCACATCAGGTGTTGACATGGCAGTGAGCAGTCATCTATCAGTGGTATGGCCCACCACCCAGCATCCCCAGGCCAGAGGGCCACGTGAAATAGCAATCAGAAAACACTCTGATGAGTCAAGAGAGACACTAGGGAAAAAAGGCAAAAGATTTCACTGGAGTTTCCAACAAGGGGTCTCACATTTTCATGATGTACCAAGCTCATACATTTTGTTGCTGACTCTGGAAGTGAAACTGAAGATGAGAAGAATCTCTGGGAATCTGACAGGGAGAGGTGGATGACAGTTGATTCACGCTACTAGCATGTGGGAGTGACCCAATCCTACCTCATCTAGAAGTGTCCAGGGCATTGTGGGACACTTGGCATCCCAGCACTCCTGCCTCCCAACTAAAAGTGCCAATCCCAAATACCTCCCAAGGGGTGTGGTGCCACACCCACACCTATGCTAAACCCACAGAGAGGGAGAAAATCAAGGTTGGCAAAATGAATGGTAGAATAAGAATTAGATTGAAAAATCAAAATTTTTAAAAACCTCAACATTAAAGAAACCTTGGGGGCTGTTGATCAAATCTCTGAAGCTCTTGACAGACCACCTAGAATCTCATTGGGAATTCCTGTGACCTGTCCACTCCAAGAGAGTCTGATTTACAGTTGCAGGGACACAGCTGGAATGGGTTTCTTTCCCTTCCAAAGAATGGCTCTTTGACCAAAGATAAGTCTTCCCAGTGCATGATAAATACAAGCAGGCCTCCATACCTACGCCCAGCCTCCCAGACTCAGCCAGAGGCGGGAGGCCAGGCTACAGCCCTTCACCTGTGCACACAGGGTTAGACATGGGTCTAACCCTGCAGTCTGTGGGCCCTACTGTACTCAGGTTTGGACTTGTCTATGAAGGGTCTGGCAGGTATAACAGCAATGGCCTGTTCACAGAAAAGGCCTTCAAAGGCCTTAATGAGGACAGCAAGCAGCCCTCTGAGAAGCCAGGGCTTTGGGGTTGTGTTGGCTAACCAGGCATTTGAGGGCTGGGTTTAGAAGGCAAAAAGTAACCCATCAGCCATAAAAGCACACACAGTCAGTTCTCATTATTTGTAGTACCTAGGTTATACAAATTCACCATGAATGTTGAATTAGCAAGTGCTGAATCTGTGTTTTTAGGGTTAGGTACCTGGTAGCCTTAGGACCTGATCTTCAGCAATTGATCATTACATAACCTCATTTTATGTATGCTTATTTTATATATATTGCTCATCCACAAACCATGAGCTCAGATCAGCAGCACTGTAACTCACACATGAATGAAGCTCACCTAACACAGGCATTTTCTCTGTGATACATCTGACAGCCTTCTTGCACTCAGAACCACTAGACAGCATTTTCTATGCCTGATGTCATTTTAATCTGCAAAATCACCCAGAAAATCACAAAAAAATAAGAAAGATGTCATGAACTATACTGCAAAAAAAAGACACTTGCGTATAATGTGAGGGCTGAAAGCAGAAGGTCTCCATCTCAGCTATTTGATCTCAGCTATGCCTAATTGTAAATAACCATCAAAGCACAATTATTTCTTGGAAAATACAAATAAATTTTAGCACATAGGTGAGTCTGCATTTATAAAATCTGTGAACAGTGAGAACTATCTAAAATTTACTCACACACTTGGGCATTATGTTTGCACTTGATCGCAGCCTAGGTCTCCAGTGAAGTCATAGCTATGTTTATATTAAAGCCCTCCAAGTGTTAACTGACCTAAGGGACACCAGGGTTTCAAATGAAAATAAATTGTTCTGTTGAAAAGCACTTTTTCTCTGAAATAAAAAGGACCCCCAAACGTATTCATAACACATCTTTCCAAGATATTACATAAGCCACTTGCACATTTTAGCATTAAATTGAGAAGGTCTTCCTGTTAAGGCAAACTCTTTCCTTTTCTTTCTTTTTTTTTCCTTTTTCTAACTAAATTTTTTCATTGTTTTTAATTGCCACATAGTAATTGTACATAATCATGGGGTGATGTTTTGACATAGGCATATGATGTGTATTGATTATCAGAGAATAATTAGCATATCCATCACTTTGAACATTTATCATTTCTCTTTTTTTATAATTTTATTTATTTATATGTGGTGCTGAGGATCGAACCCAGGGTCTTTCAGGTACGAGGCAAGTGCTGTACTGCTGAGCCATAACCCCAGCCCAAACATTTATCATTTCTTTGAATTAGATTCAAAGTCCTCTTATCTAGCTATTTTGAAATATACAATAAATTATTAATTATATTCATCCCACTCACTCGGTCAAAGCACACTAGAGCTTATTGTTTTATCTACTGTGTTTTTACCCATTAGCCAACTGGGCTCCTTACCCTCTCCTCCCTACCTTTCCCAGCCCCTGGTAACCACTACCCCACTCCACTTCTAGGACATCAGCGTTTTTATCTTCTGTGTATGAGTGAGAAAGTGTGGTACATGTCTGCCTGCTTCTGGCTCATTTCATAATGTCCTCCAGACCCTCCCATGTCAGTCAGACTTTCTGGAACCTGGTGGATCTTAGTTCTGTCCTCAGAAATGGCACAAAACATGGCCCCTCCTTCACTAGGGAGTCTTTCAAGTACCCAAAGACACGACCAGCTCTCTCTTCTAAGCCTGCAACTTCCTCTTCTGACATCCCACCTGGCTGTTCTTTGCAATTCCTCCGTGTTACCATTTCGGTCACTTGGGACAAGGGACTAATCTTCCACAATCTGATTGCCAACCCCTGCTTGGGTTCCAGAATTAAATAAGTGGTCTCAAACTCTGCTGGTAGGATACTTGATTTGTACAAATTTTCTGGGGAGTAATCTGGCAATATATAAAAAACTCTTTAAAATGATCCTCTCTTTCCAGGTCTTAAAATTCTACTTTAAGGAAATATTCATGGACTCGTGCTAACACTTGTTCCAAGGATGTTCGTTACAGGTTTCTTTGTTACACCAACATGTGAAAACAGCTTAAACACCAAAATTAGAACCACACTTAAGAAATCATGACATGTCCATCTAGCCTTTAATTTCTATGCAGCCATTAAACAACAATGTAAACAAATCTATATTGACTTCCATAGGTATTCATATGATCATATTAGAAGATCAAAAGAATGAGTGTGACCTAATTAGATTTTGATTAAAACATCCATCTGTGATGCATAGAGAAAAATATTACCCACAGTTTAACATCCACTATCTAAGGTTGGTTCAATTTAAAGTATTTCTCTTCTCTATCTCTTGTTTTCGATAATAAGCTACTCTGGTTATAATAAGGAAAAATCAGTTCTATTTAGTGTTTAGAAAGAGTAAAATCAAGAAACTTCTCAGTAGTTTTTCCATTGCTCTCAGAATGAAATAAAAACTCCCAGCTTGGGGCAGAAGGTAGTCCATGATGTAACCCCAGCTTGGGGACAGAGACCTTCTGTGATGTTACCCCTCAACTGTCATCTCCTTTCAATCTTCACAAGCACTTTCCACTTTGGCCCCAACGAACCTCCTATAATTCCCCAAATCTGTACCCATTTACTACCTGCCACCTTCTCTGCTTGGAATATCCTCTAAGTTAAGAAGCTGACTCAGCGGGGGGTGTCCATTACATAACTAATGAAGTGTCAAGACCAGTCAAAGGCTGTCCACCTCTGAAGCTCATGCTGTTTTCCCAGGATCAAAATTAAAAACCAGGACTGTCAAGGTCCCATTTTGTTCTAATGATCTTTGTGCTACAATCTCAGCAAGGGCAACTTAATCACTTTTTTATGACATTATCTAAGGGAAGAAAAACCCTGAAGTAAAGTCACCTCCATTGCCATGTGTACAGAAGGTCAATGTGTTTTCCTCTTTTGAAAGGAATGACCCAGACTATTCAAAGCAATATTTTAGCCAGACATTAAAGCCCAGTTTGCAAGCAGATGCCCTGTGTTGTCAGATCTCGCAAATATGGTCTACTCGGACTTCTTTGCCTCTTTCATTAAAAGAATCTAATATTGAATTTCAAAACCCACATGGCATAAATAAATTCCAGATGTCTTCCCAAATCTCTAAATCTCACATTAGCCTAAAAAAGAGACATTGCTATATGCAAGTGAATGGTTACATTTAGTTCCCTGAGAATCCAAAAAGATCTTCGGCAATTCTACAGCCTCCTAATAAGAAAATATGTGAAGGGCTGGGCTTGTGGCTCAGTGGTAGAGCTCTTGCCTACCATGTGTGAGGCAACTAAGTTCAATTCTCAGCACCACATTAAAAAAATAAAATAAAGTTATTATGTCCAATTACAACTAAAAATATTTTAAAAAAAAGAAAATATGTGCGCTCTCTTGAGTCTTAAGAAGCAGAGTTCTCAGGATTCACAGCCCAGCTGTCTGACATCTGCTGTGCTTTCTTTCTCCCCCGACCCAGGAGGCAACAGCCTCATGATAAAGTTCAGGGCACAGATGCCAGGCTGTCTGGGTTCCAACTCAGCTGAATGATTGGGCACACGTCACTTACCCTGTCTATTCCTCAACTCTCTCACTTGTAAAATGGGGGTAAGCCTGATACCCACATCTCATAAGGTTGCAGTGGAGATTAACAAGGTAATAATTGAGCACAGTACCAGCCACACTGCAAAACACCTACTCTCAACATTCTCCAAGAAGTATAGGGCGTGGGAGGTCCTCAATGGCCAGGAAAGTCCCTTCCTTTCCTTCCCTGCAGTTAAACAGGCCTGAGTCTCCTAGTCTTTGATTACCAAGATACCCCTCCTTTTGTGAGTAACTTGAAATCACAGACCCTTCCCCTAAGCCTGGCCCAGACTTAACTTCCTTACCTGTGTCACCATGTCTTTTCACGCAGCCCAACTCATGCTGGTAGAAGTAAAGGATTTGTGGAGGTGGCTTCACTTCTCCAGTTAAAGATCAACTCTGTAGAACACCAACATGCTCATAATAGTAATCAAAAAAAAATATGGCTTCCCTTCTTCTTTCCCTCAAGCCCCCATTAATGACTGGCATCTATGTTTGCAAGAAAAACGTAATGATTGCCATAAACGACCTTCATTACTCACCTTCAACATAGCATTTGCAGCCCATACATCCCCCACAATCTCTGACCATGCATCAGTGCCAGGTGGCAGCTGGACAAGCTTTGGCACTATTTCACACACAGCATACCTTTTCACCTCCCAATAATAACAAAAGCTAGCATCATTGTGGAATATTTTCTTGTTCAACAAGCACTTTCACATATATTACTTACTTACTCTCTCCATCAACACACAAGTACATAACCATCATCATCACCATCACTACCATCATCATCCCCATCATCTTGCAGGATGCAAAATTAAAACCTGGGAAAGTGAAAAGACTTGCCCCCAAACCGCTCAGCTAGTAAAAGGCGCAGTGGGAATTTGAACCTGCATTCCCTGACTTAAAATTTTGTACTTTTTTCCCTTTCAAAATCCACTGCTTAGTTGTAGGATTAGAAAATGCAAACCTTAGAAGAAGCCTCATTAATTCCTTGGTTGCATCTCTTCCTTTGGATGCATAAATTTTTTATTTTGAGTTCTGATTTTTCTCCTTTGTCTGATTTTACCATGGTTGGCAAGATTAAGCTTGGCAGAGTCTGTCAGCCAGGTGGAGCTGTGTCTGTAGGCTATTATGACTGTGTATTGGACTGTCGGTTTTCAGAGGGGAAAAAAAAAAAAAAGGTATTTTTAATTGGTGTTTTGTTCAAGCAGGATCTTGTTATTCTGTGGCCAAATGATGCCTCATCTAAAAGGAAATATGAACTATTCCAGAAAATTTGCTCAAAAAGAAGCCAAATCTTTTGCAACAAGGAAGTATTATACACAAATCTGAAAGAGTTCCATAATGAGTCTAGGACAGAAATGAGGAGAGATGTGTGTGTTAGGGAATTTGTTTGACTTCATGCAACAGAATCAACTTCAGCAGCCTGCTCAAATAGGAGTTTGTTTTTCTCCTCTAAAAAGAAACAGGTTTGGAGATATGCATCCAAGGGTTGGTGCAATGGCTCTGTCTCAGTTGGAGCTACCATAACAAAAAACCATCAAGCGGATGACTTAAACAACAAACATTTATTTCCCAGTTTGGGAAACTGGCAAGTCTGAGATCAGGGAGCCAGCCGACCTCATGTCTGGTGAGGCTCCACTTGCTGGATGCAGACAGCCACTTTCTAACGGTATCCTCACATGGCAAAGGGAGAGAGAAATCATCTCTCTCTCTCATGTCTTTTCTTACAAGAGCAATAATTCTATTCATGAAGGCACCACCTTCAATTACCTCCCCAAGGGTCCCACCTTCAAATACCATCATACTGGGGACAAGGATTCCAGCATTTAAAGTAGGGGGGGGGGGGTGAGCCAAAACATTCAGCTTCCTACTGTCTTCAGAGATCCAATTTCTTTCTACTTCTCCGTTCCTCTGTCTTGGCCTGCAGGTCCCTCTATTATGAACACAAGATGTTTACCTCAATGTCATGGCTGCATTGTTTTATCAACTCAGTACAAAGAACAAAATCCGAGCAGACGGCACCATCTGAGACTTTCTTCTTACTCAGCAACCTGTTCCAACAACCTCTTCTTACTAATGATTGTCCCAGATGGGTGGGTCCCCTAGCCCGGGCTAGCCACAGGAAAGTCTAGAAAGGTGTCACATTGCTTTTCCATACAAAAAGCTCTCCATTAATAAAAAAAGAGTGGGCAAGTAGACACTGTGCAACTACTAGAGGAATCTGCCAGGAAAACGTCCATTCAACAAGGGTCTGAAACGTGGTAGGCACAAGCTAAGACAGTGCTAAAAAAGAAAGAATGCTGTCCTTGCATTAGATCTTTAAAAAGTGACATCCAGAGAGACATACAATGTGAAATAGGATGCACATGTCTCAGAACATTGCTATATAAAATTTTTTCATAAGATAATGCCTGACAGAGAGAAAACATTAAAAAATGGTTTCAAATATTTCTTTCTTTTTCATCTCTCTTTCAAATGAAATTAGAGATGTAACATTGGAATGCCATTATATTTGCATTGTCTAATTAATCCTGTGATCCAACTATGGCTATGCTTCTGGCCAATGTTTTCCATATCCCCCAGCCCCTGGCAAACAAAGCCTTACAGACTTATTAGAGCATGTCAAATTTTTCCTGCTTTATGTTCTTTCACTTTGGTTGACTCTCCAGAGCTGTAATGATAATGTGTTCACTTATAACAGTATCAGCTAAGACATAAATAGTCTTTGGTGGTTATCAGCCTCTTCTTGGCACTGAGTAGGTACTCAATGATATCTAATGAAAAAAACAAATATCAGCTTCATCATTGACCAGCTGTGCCATCTTGGGCAAGCTTTATATCTCCAAAGAGTATTATGAGCTGCTGGAATTTTGGAGTTATCACACTGCCGCACTGTAGCAGCAACAGCTAATCACTAGAACCTGCCACATGGAGACTGGGGAAGGAAATTCACTGGAAAGAGATGCTCATTGTATTATGCCAAAGGCATTTACATAGACTATTACCCACAATGTCACAAGAACATTGTCCCTCTACCATTAATTAAAATTATCAGACAATCCTGAAAGGCAGTAACCTCACATATGAAAAATACTAAAGAAATGACCCATAAGCTTTTCAAAATCATACTCTGAAATTTTTTATAGCATGTATAGAACACACCATGAAAAACAAATACTTCCTGGGCAAGCATCCTTCTGTTACATCAGTAGCCAAGCATATGGGACAAGGATGATAAAAGCAAGTACCCAGAATTCTTATCTCACTGACACAGCTGTGTTGTACATACATTGGGTTTGAGTTATGGGAAATGGTTAAGCAGTCTTGCCAGACAGAGTCGAATGTAAAAATCTCTCCTTTATGAGGCAAGAATAGTACCTCTGGATTGTTGGTGAAAACCAAAGCTGCAATGAATTTAGAAATCTGACATATCATCTCCTGGAGCTTCCTCTCTGCAAAATGTAAATTCACACCAGAGCTAGATACTGTTTCCTATCTTGCTTTCCACATTCATGTATCTGACTCCTCATCATGAAACAGCTGGTCAAACAAGGATTTAGGAAGCAAACAAGCAGGTGTTTGGCAACATATACTAATTTACACATAGGCTAAGTCAAAACCTAACGTGAGCTAGGAGATCTCTTGAGAGATTTTTTTTTTCAAGCAGCATAAATACTAAAAATATGCTGTGTACCCTAGAATTAAGCAGATCTGGATTGGATTCCCAGGTCTGCCATCTAATAAATGTAAACCTTGAGCCTGTTACTTATCTCCTCATCTGTAAAATAGAAATAATAATACTTAAATTGAGCCAGATGAAATTTCCACTTTTGCAGCCAAAGGAATTTGAATATTGACCATTTCACATGGTTTATCCTAAACCTGTCTCAGAGGACAGAGTCCAGAACAAAAGAGTTGTGCGTCTATTAGTCACAACTATTGGTTACACATGACAGGCACCCACCTAAAACTAGGTTAAGAAAAAAGGGGAAACGTTAACTTATGTAATTAGGCAACCTTGGAATAGAGTTAGCTTCATGGATGGTGGGAACCAGGTGTTCTGGATATCCTTCCTCTCTCTCTCTCTCTCTCTCTCTCTCTCTTTCTCATCATCATCATCATCATCATCACCATCATCATCATCATACATGGTGGAGAAGATACACTATGATAGTCTCCACCAGAAGCAAAAATACTTCTCTCCCAAAGGCTGTATTAACTGGGTTACATCAAGGCTCAACTACTCACTGTAGCCTGGCACTTTAGATGGTCTGCTGTGCCTACCTCAGCTTGTACTTGCTCACCGTGGGTAAGGCAGGGGACATGAAGGATGCTACAAATGACATCCCAGCTTAAGCCATAAGCTTAAGATAGAAAATGGGCTATGGAGCACTAGGCATGCAGGAAGAGAAAATGTCCACTATAGGGAGCAGAGAGCACTTAATGCACATGGAAGATGGACCACTAGTAGCTAAAAAGCACACGATGCTCAAAGGACATATGAGATAAGATGAACTACTTTGCCCAAAGACCAGGAAACCAACTTTTCCCATTTTGCCAGGGACTTTCCCGGCTCAGCACCAAATATCCCATGCTATGGACTCCTCAGTCCCAGGCAAACAGCCCTGAGTTGTCTCAATAATCCCAGTTTCAAATCTGAAACTCCCACCTCTCAGCCTGTAGGAAAAACCAGGACAGCTGACCACCCAGCCTCAAAATGGTACTCCTGAGTGGAAATCCTAGTGTAGGTTGAGGTCTGAGGTCTGTTTATGAATTGCTTCACCCGTGGAAAAATGTGTGCTGTAGTAGACGGTCCCAGGGGCACAGGGACAGACTGTCTGCTTCATTTGGAGTCTCAGGGTCCGTCCTTCCTCCTCGGCTGCTTTTTATTTCTTTTTCTATCACTTTCTCTCTTTTTCTTTTTTCTTTTCCTTCCTCCCTTTCAGATGATCCTTCCGTCATTCCTTTCCTTGCTTTTTCTCTCTTATTTCCCCATATTTACCTTTAAAGGAACATGTGACTGAGACTTTGCTTGCATTCTCCCAAGTTGCTGTTATATGAGACTTGACTAAAATAAGCCAGCCTCACTTATCCTGCAGAACCTACCCCATAAGTGGAAGCTTCACTGTTAAGACAAGATGGGTAGGTACTGTTTCTGTAGGTGTTCTAGATACTGTGGTCATGATGGCCAAGTGGAGGGATTGGAAGAATTGGGGGGAAGAGATGAAAAACAGTTGGTGAGGATTGTGAGACAGTTTTTTGGTATAACTGTTTATAGAAGATGTATCCATGAATAATGTCAATAGCTAGGATTTGCAGTGCCTTTCTTCTTTTGCATGAATATTATCATTCATTAAGCAATGTAAACCAGGAAATACTTCTTGGCCACAAACTATGCTTTGAAGCCAGTTCTGTATTTGAATGACTTCAATCAAAATATTAAGATTAGAAGGGAAGCAATTTCCAGTCTTCAGAAGAGAATCACTGCTGGAGAAAATAGTGTACTAAATTATATATTTTTAGAATGTTGTGAATTTTGTTACCTTTGTTAAAGTGTGAAGTTCTAAGAATTAACTCCACTTTAGACATGAACCAAATTCTTCCTCACAACAAGGTTTCCAAGGATAAGTCAGCATTCCCAAATCACTTTCACGATATTTGTCACTATACAGGACCACCTATGCCACTTGTTCACTGGCATTTTTCTATAAATTGATTTTTTTTTATCAGACAGACTGAGCAGCCAGTGCGCCTAATTGGGGCTCATGCATATCAATGTCCACAGGGCTCAGGCTGATTTTCAGACACTAATGTTTTTGAAATCTCATTAAGAAGAAAAATATTGTCATCTTCAAGAAAAGCAATTTAGTGCATTGAGGAAGGGGTTGGAGCTGCCCCACATGGTTCTTATTTCCATCCCATCTTTCATTACCTTGAGATTTTAAATAACATGACTTAAATTTTCTGCCAATATACTGGTAAGGATTCATTAAGATAATGCCCAGGAAAATCAGTGACCTGTGCTAGGCCATAACAATTGTCAGCCACGATTCTGCTCTTGGTCCTGTAGAGGGGAAGATGTGTACTGTTCTTTAGTTCTTTAGGGCAGACCGTTTATTTATTCTGGAAAAGCAAACTAAATGGTGAATGTATAGCCAAGATCACCTTCTGAAACATGTGATTTCAAGCTGTTATACTGCCTTGGAGGAAATAATGCTTAAAATCATTTTTTTTAAGTTGGAGCCAGTGGCATCTCTACAAACCAGGGCACTTTAAGAGGAAATGTGTCTTAAATGTGAAATAACAATGATCACTTGTGGTTAGAAAGTCAGAGGGAAGAGTGAGGAAAAAAACTACTCTGTTTTACCAAGATTTTGTACATCTCTGCAGACAAGTTGAGCTGATTAAGGGCTCCAGAGATGTCTCTATAGAGGGAAGCTAATTTGTTTTGTTGTTGTTGTTTGTTTTTGTTTTCTAACTTTCCAGAATTCTATAATTATTTCTAAATAAAAAGCTTTCTTAAAAGGGGATGGTGGAAACAACAATTGTAGAAACAGTGCTGTTTTACTGCAAACCCAGAAGCACAAGATTGCTGTTAAATGTGTGATTTAAGAATCTCACCCTGGAGCTCCTGCAAACCTCACATCAGCTCATTATTCTTGCTCTGTCTGCAACCACCATCAAAGAATAATGTTCCCACTTCCTTTCTGTCTCACACATCCTGTGGGTGCTCTCATGTGGGGCCTCTGCTTTCAAAGGATTCTGGGAAATGTAGTCCCAGACTCTTCCAGTCCACATTGGGGGAGGGAGGAGACAGACAGACACACAGAAAAGGACCAGGGATGATGTTGAATTGAAAGCATACATCTTGACTCACCGATATTTAACAGATTCTGTAAACTTATGATCTAGACTTTGAAAGAAGATTAGAAGAAAGATAATCAAAAATCTCAGTTTATAAATAGAAGAAATTCATACATAATTCACTTTCCCAACATGGTTCTCTAATATTCTAGCTATCTTCATCCAAAAGAATTTATAATAAAAATATTTTCAAGGGATTTTTCCCAGTTTGTAAAACAGTTCCACATGTACTTTCCCATTGGCCCTCCAAACAGTGCTGAGAAAAAAAAATAATCATGAAAACACATAACACTTATCTGGCACTTGCATTTCCATTATCACATTTCCCTGCAGTCCAGGATCAAAATATGCTCCTTAGTTCTCTAAGCCCAACATGCTATCATTCCATGTCTTCACCCATGTGTTCCCTTCAGTTAAAATACCCTTCTCTGGTAGCAGTTCCTATCCCCTATTTCATCAGAGTCCTGCTTCCTCTCTTTCTACCAAGAGACTGAGGCTGATGGGATATGAATGAGCTGTGCTGCCCCTGCAGGAATCCAGACAGTGACTGGCAAGCCAGCAGATGTGACCCAGGATCTCAGCTGCCTCTCCTTCCTCAGAGAAACTCGTCCTCAATTAGCCAATTCGGGCATCCTCGTGCCAAATAGAAAGGAGAAGCATACATTTGGTGGTCCATAGATGACTGAATAAAGGGGCCCCATTAGATGGTGCTCTCAGACATGTTTGTAATTCTTTGCTGCTTCAGGTGAACCTCACAGTGCAGTTCTACTACTATTTATCTTAACCTAATCCCCCTTCTTCCCCTGAAGACTCTCACACCACTGCCCTGATGACTGCGGACACCTTAGTGAGCAAGGAACCTCACAGAGTAGTGGGGGAGACAGAGACTGCACACATTATCTTAGCAGTAGGTAAACACTACTCTGACCACTATAGTGACAAAACATTTATGAAGTATTATAAAAGGAGAAAAGTTACGAAGGTGAATTATGGGAGAGTATGAGAGAATAGAGCAATGTGGGTGAGTGGCAGGTCAAAGAAAGCTTCCCTAAAGAAGTAACATGTGAGCTGAGTTCAAACCAATGAGAAGGATCTATCAACAGAAAGGAGGCAGGGAGGACATGTCATAGCTGATGTCACAGCCATCAGCCTCCCCTCAGCACAGACCCTAACTTCCCCTGCTCCCTTTTCCTTCTCACAATACTTTGAATAACAATGTCCTACCCTCAAGGCCACTAAATCAGGAATTAAGAAGGAAAAACTGAAGGTCGTGGCTCAGAATCTAAGAGGGAAGGACAGAGGGAGGCCAGATGTGTCATGCAAAGATCAGGACTCTGGCCATCCCAGTTTACTTTGGAAACTGCCACTTATTAGCTTTGTGACCTTGGAAACATGACCACCAACCTCTCAAAGTTGTTTTAAGGATTCAATGAGGGAAGAAACCAGGAGCCTTAATCAATGTTAGCTCTCTTAATTTCTCCAGGCTTGCTATATATGGACTGAATTGTGTCCCCTAAAGAATTCATGTGGCAGCCCAAGCTAAGACAAGGCTCAATTAGAAAATTGCTCTTACAGATGATAGAGTGCAACTCTTAACTGAAATGACATTTAAGGGGTGAGTTTGTGAAAGGGCAAAGGAGGTGAATGGAATAAGTAAATATGAGTTGGATTTGGGGCTTGAACATTTTTGAAAGGCTAGCTGGTCTAGATTCATCTGGTATTTGTGACTACTTCAAGGATAAAGATGACCCCTCCCCGACATATCAAGACCCTGTGTATGCTTTTCTCTGCAGTTGAGCGCCATATTTCTTTTTATTTTTCACTCTTACTATTGTATGAGAAAAGAGGACAATTTGAACAAAAACAAAGAAAATCCATAAGGGCCAGCAGAGAAGGACATATGAAAAGAGGCAGATGACAGAGGAAGGAAAGTGAAATTTGCTCTTTAAAAGAAAAGAAAAGAAGGTCAAGATGGAACCCAGGAGCACTGGCACCAAGGGTGTGGTCAATGCCGTGATGGAAGGGGGCATGGAAGCCATACGCTCCCAGCAACAGCATTTTCTCTGTATCATTTCCTAAAAATAGATAAATTACTCTTAGTCCCATAGTAATGCTACAGTAAAGGCCAGTAAATGCCACATGGGCTAATTCATAAAGTATAGAAATTTACAGCTCTGGAAGCTGTGAGGCCCAAGATCCAGGTGAAAGCAGGTTGAGTGTCTGGTGAGGGCCAGGTCTTTGCTTCCAAGATGGCCTATGGTTGCTGCATCCTCCGGAGAGGTCGAATGCTGTGTCCTCACATGACAAAGGGGCAGAAGGCAAAAACGGCCTTCCAGTCCTTTAATAAGGTCCTCAATTCCACCCATGTGTGTATCATTCTCATGATTTAACCACCCCCAAAATGCCCTCTCCACAACCAAACAAGGTGAGGGTCTGTGTCCTGGAGTGGTCTGGAAGGTTTAAATGACCCCATGTTTAAACTGACAAGTCCTCTGGGCAGTGCCGGAGCCCGGAGTGTTCAGTCTTCGGATCCAGTTCTTCCTTCAGCAGATGCCTCAACAAGCTCTACACCCTTCCTTCTGATCTTGACCTGGTTACCCAAGGTCAAAAGTTTTCTCCGTATCCTATTCTGCCGCAGTCTGGCTGGGCACAAATCACGAGCCACTGAAGCAGGAACAAACTTTATTTCTGAACTCCACCAGCACACTCCACACACGCTCCCCAGGAACTCTCCCAAACGCCATGCACGCTGCCTTCTCCCGGGACACACCACACCAACCGGAAATCCCTCCTTCAGCACTTCCCCAACCAATGGGAACTCTCCGGGAATCCCCGGGAGAACTCCAAAGTAGCAGGCCGAGGCGGACCTCAGGGGTCTCATATACACAGCTTAATATAACCATTATCATCTCAATGGCTTGCTGGTGTCACCTCTCAACCACTCCGTTCTGGCAAAAATGCCATGCGTCATTCCGACTCGGCTATGGCTCTCAGTACTATTCCATTTCCCAGTCTGTATTATCCTTTACCCAAAAGTCACTCTGTGGCTCCTTTCAACATGGGACGTAACATCGAGTGGAATATCAAATGGAAAGGAGAAAAGCAGCTCATGGATGGGACCGTGTGACATAACTCCATAGTGTGTACAACTGCTTCCATTCTCCATGAAGCTCCTTCACAACAGTCACCACGCTGTGGGACCAAGCAAGGATCACCATTACCACAAATGCAATTGTGCAGCTGTGAGAATAGAGACTCAGAAGCACAAGGACCTAGTCCAGTGGCGTGAATCCTAAAGGCCAAGAGCCATATCTCAAACCCTGGCCTCCACCTCTGCCTGCCAGTTGGTGCAGAGAGCTCTGGGTGGACAATCAAGAGGCCCCGGGTTCTAGTCCTTCCACTAACTGTGTGAGCCTGGCCAGGTCCCTCCAGCCCTGCGCTGCATCCCCCTTGACTGCCAACTAGAGGAGACAAATTTCACCACCTCCAAGAACATCCCCATAAGGAGCTGGTAAGAAATCCTCCTGACAGCTGGACAGAGGTGCCCCCTTTTCCCCAGTGTGAAAAAGAAGCCATTCAACTTGAGTATTACGTGTTCAGAACAAACGTTGTCCAGACTCGTTGTGCTGTTTCCCAAATATGACTTGAGGACTGAGCCAACAGATAAAGAAGATATTTATTTTTGTTTGTGAGGCTCCATCAAACAATTGGGAGGTCCGTGGAGGCCACAGTGTCATTGCACCCCGGCAGCTTTGTACGCTGCCTCTCTCTGCCACCGTTGAAAGCCTAGGAGGACAATTTTGAAAGCAAATCAAGAACTAGCTTATCAAGCTGAAGCCGCAAAGAGTTATGAGTGCTCCTTGCTGCCAAAGAGAAGGGGATTTTGAGCGAAGACTCCACATCTGTGCGCGCTGAGTTCAAAGAATCCAGCTGCTGGACAGCCCTGCGAGCTCTGTAAGTAAATAGCCCTCTCTCCCATCCATGAGGCTCCTTCAGGCGTTTTTCCTCCGAGAGAAGTATTCTTTGGCTCATGTCGGCATTACTCCCCCTGTTCTTCTGTGATGTACGGGGGTGTTTACTGACCAAGGCTCAGTCAATAAAGCATCTCAAAGGGATGCTTCTGCTGAGCCACAGAGGGAAAGCGAAAGTGGCCTGATCGGCCTTGGTTTTGCCCAGCCCTGGACCTGGCGTTGCTCCTCTGGAGCTATAGATCCACTCGGTAGGAGCAGGAGGCCGACCCAGACGGCAGGAACCAGCAGGAGTGGCTCGGTGCTTCCTGCCCAGAACAGATTTGTCATCGAGTCTCTATATAATTCAAGTTTAGGATGCCTCCTTTGTTTTGATATACTGCAGGGTCTTAACGGAGGAAAAAGGAAACATTAAAGCTAATATTGTTCTGTAGAGGTTTCTTTGTAGTGGTATAAATCCTGTGCTCGATTTATTTTTGGTTAAGGGTGCTGATTTATTTACTGTCTATTTTATGATTAAACAAATGTGCTCATAGCTCCCCACGGCTATGGGAGGATAAAGTAATCATTGCAATATATTAGCATAAGCCTCTTCATTGGCTGATAAAACTATGGGTTCTTATTAACAGGAATTATATGAGTGGATTGCATATCATAAACAATGCATTGTATTAGTTTGTGATTCTTTTACAGGCGTCTTAAATCAGACTGTGGTTGATGACCAGGAAGTAATTGAGGAAGTATAACATTCTTAAGGGAAATAATTGTGTTTTTTGATCAATCCTTGTTCCATGAGACCCTCCACCTTCCCAGGAAATTAAGGGTCTTTTTTCAGGTTTCTTTGTCCTGTGTTCTGTGCTGCACAGAATATATGTCCCCAGATGTCACCCTCTGCCCCATCAACAGACTGCACCTCCCGGTTGTCCATATTCTTGATTTAAATATTCAAGCCCCTTACCCTCCCACTCCCAACTCCCTAGAATGCTCCCAAATTTGCACGAATACCTCTTTGACTCTGGTTGATAGTATCAGACTTTGTTCTTCTGTCTGAGTTACTTGGGCTCTCACGTGGATGTCCTGAGACAGGAGACTGGTTCCGCTCTCAGTGTGTCAGCAATGTCAACACAAGCTTAAGGGGCTTGCAAGGTTCAAGAGGCTCCCGGCAGAAAGAGGCCTCATAATTACTGGAACTTGTAACAGCCCTTTAGCAAGCAAGTCGTCTCCACATCAGCCTGAATTGATAGCTAACCTTTCACCTTTACCTAGTAAATAGAGACTATGTGCCTGGCGTGTGACAGCAACACAGAGCAAGTGCGCCATAGCACCCCCACTTCTTGGATACATGGCTATAGCTGAGCCCAAGTGAGCTTCCATTTTCATGGGTCACTGCAAAAGGTGGCTGCTGTTTGAGTTGTATGGTGGGCCATGTCATAAAATGGAGGGATACAAGTTTGGAAAGTGAAAGGATGTGGGAGGCCATCCTCGCACGTGATTTGAGTTACCTCCCTGGCTGGGTGAGAGGCGCTTAGACACAGCTGTGTCTGAGCCTTCCCCACCCTTTCCCAGGTCCGAGGGCTTGTCCGTGCAGAGGCGTGCCTGGCCACTGCCCTGAAGACCCAGTTGTCGTCCTTAACCTTAGGATGCTGCCCCCCTTAACCTTCATTGGATGGGATTTTCCCTGGAATTTTTTGTTCCCCAATAAAAGCTCACTCCCTGTCGTGCTCTCTCTCTCTCTCTCACTAGTCTCTTCTGTAAACCTCACCACCACTTTAGGTGGCTGGAGGCGGGAGCTAGGAGAAGCTGTCTGGGAGCTGGGGTTAAAGGTAAATGAGAGTCTGTCTCTTTAATTTAAAACTCCCTAATTATTTCTTATGAACCAAACCTTATTTCATGAAGCCCGCGCTGGTGGCGTGGCAGAAAAGGAAATCATTCAAGTATTGGGAAATATTTTCTGAGTGCTTGCCAATTTCCAGGCCCTTGACTGGCCCTGTCCTACCTGCTCTGTGGAGCTGGAGGATCTCTACCAAGGGATAGAGGTCAGAAGCACAGACCAGACTGGCTCGGTGTGATCCTCTGTGCCTCAGTTTCCTTCCTATAAAATAGAGGTTATAACAGCAGGATTCAGGAAAAGGGTGAGAGTTCAGGTAGGTGTTGTTTTTGTCTCTTTCGTATATGAAGAAACTAAAACTAGGGAGGTTAACTCACTCCTGGCCACACAGAGAGATAAGGGCAGGCTGGGATGTGGAAGGAATCAATCTGCTTTGATCCTAATGGAGACAGTCTGCTCTCTAACTGCTGCCTCCTTCCCGTTGGCGCTGGGTTCCTTCACATTCCTTTCCCGGCTCCCACAATGCCCTCTACTTAAACATTGCTAACCTTGATGATTTCAGACAAACAGACTGAAGTTCAGAGACATGAAGGATCTCGCCCACAGTCACACCCCTAGCAATTTACAGGGGCTGGGATCCAAACACAGGTCTCCAAATTCCAAATCCTGTGCTCTTTTAACGACCCATGTTCCTTCCTTGTCTTGCGAATCTGTGACCGGGTCAGTTGCATACGTGCCCTGTGGAGAACAGTAAGCCAGACAGTGGTGACAAGGACACATCACTTAGACCCTCACTGCCTGCTTCATCAACTAATGCAGGTCCCCATGACCCTCTGTGAGGGACTTCTCCAGATGTTTCACATGTACATCAAACTTTGACGATTGCTGTCCTCAGCGAGTTCTGTGATCTGGGAAGAAGCAAAGATTGTCATGTCTGATGGGACCTTCACCTGGAGAAGGTAGAAAATTCTGTTAAGTACAGGTATTTGGCATTTCCTCTCCACTCAGAATTGCGGATCAGAGTCAATAGCACCTCGGGGTTATTTACTGTCTTGTCTATATTCCAGGGCTTGCTTCATCTTTTGGCACATGTCACTTTCTGAGCCCTGTGACCATCTGAACTTTTTGCCATCAATCCCTTCGATTGCATCAGCCTCCATTAATCAGCAGATGGGTAGCTTTCTTCCTTTTCTAGGCTTTGTTGCAAACTGGGTCAACGCAATAGAATCCATCAACAAATTAGGAGAGAGTAAAATATTACATCTATAACCTGAGAAATATACTCAATAAGCTCATTACCGAAAAGTCAGAAACAAAGAATATTTACTGAGCTGAATAAAATTTATTCCAGTTGATTTCTCTGAAGACTACTGCAGCACAGATAGGTACAAACCAAGAGGGAGATTGCCAAAGCATGTACTTGGAACCTGGGAGCTTTAGATGTCATGGGACAGAAAGTATTGAACACTGGAAATAATCTCCCATGGTGTCATGGCAGATGTCAGAACCTGAAGGGAAATATCACTGGCTTTACATACTCTCTTACCACTTTTCAACTTCAGGACTCCAAGCACGTCGCTTACTTCGTAAGTTTGTATAGCAGACATAACTGAGCACAGCACCCAGCACGACAGGTACCTAACCAACAGGACATCCTTCCTTCTCCAGCTCTGGCCCATTCAGTCCAGAAGTCTCCACTGAGCACTTAGCATGTGCTGCACCTTATTCAAGACATAACAGCGAACAAGAACCAAAGTCCCTGGCTTCTTGGAGTTTGCACTTTAGAGGAAGTGACAAATGACAAAATCATTAACAAGAAAGTAACAGCAAGACTAAGTGCTATGAGAAACTCAAAATATGCAGTGGATACAATGACTAGCAGTGCCAGGAGGAGGACACATCTTTAGCCCAGAGGCCCAGGACCCCTCATTAGGGAAATGGCTCCTAGTGCAGTCTTGAATCATAAGAAAAACACGATGACACAAAGCCACAGTTAAGCTTCTAACCATGTGACACTAAACATGTCATTGCGACTCTTTCTAGGTCTATTTCATCACCTGCACACTCCAGAGCTAGAGCAAAGCACCTCTGGGGCTTCCTTCAGTCCTGAAACTCTGTATTGAATTTTCTTTCTCATTTTTAGTATCATGTGCTTTGAGTAATGGTACAAAAAAGAAGAAGGGGGAAAAAAAAATCTCTGAACCCAACTCCACTACAGTAGTTGCTTTATTCTTTCATTTCAGTTTCTGAACTTCTTAAAAAAGTTCTTCCCCATCAAAGATCTATTAGTAGGTCTTTAGTGAATGAAGATTTAATTGATGATTTTTTAAAAATTTTAAATCATCACAATTTCTAGGGATTACATAGTCGGAGAAGACAAGAACCACTGTATGGCATATTTTTAGGGATGAATTGTGTGGCTTCACGATTACTTCATGTGTGGCTGCAAGTCTGAAATCGTACATATGCTTGTGGAGCCAACATACGGAGCTGCCAGAAGCCAGAAGATCCAGTGCTCTTGCAGCCAAGAGTCATGTGTACAGCTTTTAAAAACAGGCCATGGTCTGACACGTTTCCTTTCTTAAAATGGTGCAGCCGACCTCACTTGAGTCTGAGACACCGTCTACCCAAAAGGAAGGTCAACAAAGCAGAAAATTTGCACCAGAGGAGACTGTCTTTCAATGAACCAAAAAAATGGCAGCCAGAATATTCTTGGCTGTCACGATCCAGACAATTGTCTTATTGCTATATTTTTGCTTTTGTCACCACAGCGCAAACCTCAATTATGGAGTCACAACCTAGAATGAGAATTTGGGGTGCCCAGCCACATAAACTATACAGGTCGATGTTTCCAATTTTCAAGTTCTCATTTCTTTTTTGCTGTTGTTGTTTTTGCCTACTTTGTAAAAATGCAATCACTTCCAATTGAAAAACACATATTTAAAAAAAAAAATTGTTGGAAAAAGAGTTTCCAAGTTCAGATTCAAGGACTAAAAAGTAAGAGCAAAGAGGGTAAGATTAGGAAAATGGAGTTAATGAGCCCATGGTAGGGAATGTTGTAGAGAAATCCCATGGTATTCCTAAGGGCTCTACAGAACTCTCACACAGAGTGTGTGGCAGGGGCTGATGGGCGTTGCAGCTAGGTACCATCCTGGCAAATGGTTATTTCCAGTGTTTAGTACATACATTCCCCACTGTGACCCTCGGAGGCTTAGTGTAGCTATTGCCCCCTCATTTTATAGATAAGGAGCCGAGGCTCAAGGAATTGAAGTCACAAGGAAGTGCCCCAGCTCATAAGTAGAGGAGCTACAGTTTAACCCAGGACTGCCTGACTGCACGTCTTTCTGCCCCACCGCTCTGCTTTAGAGATCGAAAAGACACTTCCTTCAAACATGCAGTACACGTTCTATTTAAGTAAAAGAAGAATTTACTGCAAGTTTTTAAATGTTGAAATGGCCTCCTGAGGGAAGAGGCTGAGGAACTGACTTCCTTGGAGGTCTATTAAAACCAGATTGGTTATCATGTATGTCTGGTATGACTTCAGTGTGGTCTTCCCCAAGGTGAAAGATAGACAAAGTGTTTCCTCAAGTTCCTTGCTCAGCTTTCCAGGCAAAGGCCAAGTCTACATCCCTACAAAGCAAAATGGTGAGGACATGTACCGCCCAGCCCTTGACCCCCTCTCCCACCCCATCTGATGGTTTGGCTAGTGATGTGCAGATGATCTGGAAGGGCCACAGTCTCCTGGATCACAGCCGTGCTGACCCTTTTCCCACAGCCAGAGAGGGGATGAGACTCTGTTCCAACTTGTGCCCAACAAAAGGAACCCTATGCCAAAGAATCTATTGTCTACTTTCCAAAGTTTGGGGAATACAGATCAGGACGAAAACTAGTGTGAAAATGAAACTATGTAGGAAAATAGGAAGGTCTTTTAAAATTCTATTCTATCAGTTAGGGTTTGTCTGTCTGAGAAAACCCACTTCCTTTAATATCTAAAGGTTTATTTTTCCCTCATATAAGAAGCTCAGAGTAGGTGGTCCAGGGGTGGTATAGCTATTCAGGAAGTCATCAAGAAACCCGTCTCCTGCCGTGTTCCTGCTCCACCAATGTTAGCATGTGGCTTTCATTCTTATGGTGGTGACATAGCCATTGTATTTTTAATGTTGAGTTTATATTCAGCAAAGACTTCGCCTGTCAAACTTTGCTGTTTAATTTGGGAGAGGAAGCCCTATTCCAAGACATGCCATGGGCATCTTATTAGCCAAACTGTGTGTGTAACATGGCTATTTTAGTCAGCTTTTATGCCACTCTGACCAAAAAAAAAAAAAAACCTGGAAAGAATAATTTTAGAGGAGGAAGAGTTTATTTGTCATTCATGGATTCAGAGGTCTCAGTTCATAGACAGCTGACTCCATTGCTCTGGGCCCAAGGTGTGGCAGGACATGGTGTAAGAATACATGGTGGAGGAAAGTGACTCAGGACATGGCCACCAGGAAGCAGAGAGAGAGAGAGATGCCCTTCATCATGGGCAAATAACTACCCCTATGGCACACCCCCAGTGACCACGTCCTCCAGCCACACCCTATCTGCCTCCAGCACCACCCAGTTTATCCCTGTCAGAGGATTAATGCACTGGTTATAGGTTAAGACTCTCATCACCCAATCATTACCTCTAAACCTCTTGCACTGTCTCACACATGAGCTTTTTGGGGACACTTAACATCTAAACCATAACAATGGTCATCCCTGGTAACAATGGACATCTGTACATTTTGCTTTTTAGTATTTGATTTAGAAAAAAAAATTAAGGGAAAGTGAATTAAAATGGGTTTTGAATGTGTACCTACCTGTCAATATATGCTAAAAATACCTATTTATGAAAACAATAAATTTGAGATTTTATGCATAAATAAAACTACATTGCACAAACATTCACTAGCTGCATCTCCAATATTTAACAATTCTTGTGAACATGAAAATATTTGTAGAGTGAGCAATAAAGGCAGATAGAGAGAATCCTACCTGAAGTAGATGAAATGGGAAGAATATGGATTTGGCTAACAGGTACAGGTGGAATTCAGACCTTTAACTAACTGGGTGTGGGATGCCTCGATTTCTTAATATTTAAAATGAGAGAAAAAATAGGTACCCCCAGAATCATTTTAGAATTAAATAAACTATGTAGATGTTCTATATACTAGATGAAGCATCTCACATGCAGTAAGCACTCAGGCGATGGTAGCTTTCACCTCCCCTTGCCTTGCTTCTTTTATTCAGCAAGTTCATAACCTTTCATGAAACCAAACTCAGACAGAGAAGACAATTGAAGAATCAACTTTCCCAAGAAATTAGAGCAAACCCACTCAATGGTGTGTCGCCCTTCTCATCAATGCACGCCAAGATTCTTTCATTTGGGGCTTTATCACATTATCTTAGCAAACCAGACAAAAATGTCTAAGTGATTTTGTTTTCCAAAATGGGTTGTATGCTTCAAAGTGCCATCTGCTTGTGACTAGTTACAAAACAGAGTCAACAGAGACATTTGGTGACATTTTAGAAAGGGACTCCAGTGTTTGTTATGAAGCTGTAATTCCTAGAATTTGTGCAATTTGTTCTGTGTTGTTGAGATGTGAAATACAGCCTTCACAGGGGCTCCCAGCTGTTTCAGTAACATTATCCTCATCTTAAACCATGAAGCCTGGTTTTCAACTGTTTTTTTTTTTCATTTTAATTTTCTCCCCATGCTATTCTGATCTTTTCAGTCAAAGAGGGAACGCTTGAAGTTTTTCACCTCATAGACACCACCACAATATCTAAAAGATGAAACAAACCAAAAAGAGCCCACAGATTTGCATGTAGTCAAGATCTATCCATGAACCAAAAATCTCTTCTGCAATATGGCAAAGTGGAAATTCTAGCGCATTCTTTTAAGTCACAGGTTCCTGTTCTCCTGCGGATGCTGAGACCATTCACAAGCCACCATTTAGCATCCTTCCCTCGCTTTTCACCTAGAAAGAGGAATGACCATCCCTAACCCACCCATTTCACCTATGAAAATAATGGAGATCCTCTTTCCATTGTAATGAATAGGAGCACCATACAAAACAAACGCAAACCCTTAATCTGAACATAGCTGATTCTTCTTGGGTTCTACTTGATTCCAGCAGTCCAGACTGAGGGTCCTTCTTTCTGCAGCCTGATTCATTTTATCAAGTTCATTGAAAAAAATATTTAATAGTACCTACCTACTCAGGTCTGACCAAAATAGACAACACTTGCTGCCTTCCTGGAGAAAGCATTCCTCTGGCCTCATGAGAAACCTCAGTCCAATGTCATACTTGCTCCACTCACTGAGCAACATGCCCCAAACACGTCTTGGTGTTTCTGTGCTGTGCCCACATGTGCTCATAAACTCCATGCTAACCGTTGTTATGCACATCATAGCAGAGGATGTCAATCATGGACCCGAGGGTACCCATCTTGAGAAAACAACATGTGAAGGATGTAATCACCTGTCTTCCCCTACATTGGTAATCTCCATGCAGCCAGATTTGCTAACTTCTGGGCAGAGGCAGAAAGGAAGCTGTCTCCCCAGGTTGAGTCACTGATTCTCAAAGTAGTTATGCTTGTGCCCCAAGACTCAAGTCCTCAGTGCAAATGTCATCCTGAAAAGCCCTACTAGAAACATGGCTTTCAGTGTCTGACAATAACAACTATTTCCATAAATCCTAAAAAACAGTCACTGGGAAGAGAACAGAAATAATTTATATCTTCTATTGTCTTAATATATTGCCTTCCTATTCAGATACTTGCACATTCCCCAACCCTCTCACCGTCAATGGTCAGTCTCCAACTTCTAGTGGTCTTAGCCAGAACACTCCAGAAACCAATGAAATCTGGAAAATCTACCTAAAGCTTTGTGCCTTCAAATTGGTATAGTTTGAAAATGGTCATTACCATATACTCCAAGGACGCTCAGCAGTACCAACTATTTCCAAACAGAACCAATTTGAAGGCACAAATTGAAGGCAGAGATTGTTGACCATGCACATCTAAATGCTTTCAGGTTTGCTTTCTTAGGACCTTTCTATAGGACCTTACTGATCCTACAGAATGCCTTTTACATACCAGGTCCATTTCCCTTGGAAAGACAGATGGTGGTTAGTGATAGGTCAATAAAGCTGAGTCAAGGTTATTCCAGAATGGAAGAGATCTGAACATTTCTACTGGTTGAGAATGACCCACCAGAGTTAGAAGTTGAAGATAACAGAGAATGAGAAGCGACTGGGTCAGGTGAACTTGGAGAAACAGAAGGTACATGAAAACAACTAGGTAGGTGGAGGGCCTGGGGTTGAACATCCAAGTATCCTGACCCATCCCTTTTCCACTGAGACAGGAGGGAAGCCAGTGAGGATGGCTAGGATAGGAATGTGACTAAATTAGGGATAGTAGGGCTGGGGATGTGGCTCAAGTGGTAGCGCGCTCGCCTGGCATGCGTGTGGCCCGGGTTCGATCCTCAGCACCACATACAAACAAAGATGTTGTGTCTGCCAATAACTAAAAAATAAATATTAAACTTCTCTCTCTCTCTCTCTCCCTCTCTCACTCTCTCTTTAAAAAAAAATAATAAAATAAATTAGGGATAGTAGGGAAACTGACGGCACTATGAGGATGCTCTCTGTTCTTTCGGGTGTTGGAATTGGAATAATTGTTTAAGAAAAGGACACTGAGCTGATTAAATGTGCAGAGATCACTGGGTCCAGGACTGAACATAGAGTAAGTGCTAGAAAAAGAAGACTGAAATTCATAGCAAATGTTTATCTGCAAAAGACTTCATGTAAAAATAGCCCACAACACCACCCACACATTTTGCTTTTTACATGAAACACATGAACCTTCCTGAAACTTATTTTAAACTCTGAACTATAATGACCTCTCTAAATAAAATAACTCAGCCCTGATACACACTCTCAGAGAAGCCCTTTGACCACACATACTCTATTCCATGACCCATGAGCCTGGAGAGTTCTGGTACCTCTCCAGCAAGAGAGGTGTGTGTGGGAAGAGAACTAAACTCCAAACTTTCTGTGTTTTGTGTTGTAAAAATGGTTCCAGACATGACAAATGAGAGGGAGATAATCGAAAACATGAGCCATTTTGGGGTTGGGCCTTTGAAGATTTTAATAAGCACGAGCGCTCCTCAGCCAAATCAGGTTCTTGGCTTCAACTGTTTCAGATTTGGACTGTCTTCCTTTGATTATTTGAAATCACAGCCTGGTCTGGGGGGGGGGGGGGGCGCATGCTCAGACTTGAGGGCAGCTGGCAGACAGACCTTGCAGGTAGAGGCTTTCAGGGGTGGGTGCTCGGAAGTCTTCTTCATTTTGCCCTATTAACGCTCCCTCGGACGGGGGGAGGGGGAGGGCAAAATAATGTGGGTGAACGAGGCCCAGATGGAGCCAGTGTCACCCCAAGAGGAGAATTCTCTTGTGAAAACAAGGGTTGGAGCTGGGGATTTCTGGAAAACTCCTTCTCTCCCTTTCTCTCTTTCTCTCCCTCTCTCTCTTCCCCTCCCCCGCCTCTTCTCACCCTTGCCGCTCTCCAATTTCTTGTAATTAAATACTGGTCTCTGGCTTATCTTTTAAAAATTCTAGTACCCACCATGACTGGTATGATAATACAGAACCAGGATCCAGGACTTACAAGGGTGCCTGACCTCATTGAAGATTCTTGAGACAGAGTTGTGATCAAAACCAACAAACTCCGTTTCTCCAGGCCTTTCCAGTCCTGTTGGCTGATAGAAAACAAAAATCAAAGACATTCAGGATGGGAAGAGCATGGAAAAGCAAGTGGATCCAGGGACAGAAAAGGACAGGTGCTCTGCCTGCGACAGGTGGGCTGGAGCCACTGAAGGGCAACACTGAGCAGAGAGAACCCTGAGATCAGCCTCCAGGCGCAGAGCTCTGGGCTGAAGAGTCACAGGCGGGATGGATGGTGTGTGACTGGTTCCAGGGAAAAGCTCAGATACCAGGCAGCTGGGTTGCATTGCCTGTCTATTGTGCCTGGAATGAGGAAGGCAGGTCAGAAGGAAGTGGGAGAGCAAGGTCTTTCAAAGGTTGGTCTTCATGCAGGGGGGCGGTGGCAAGCTCTTGCAGGTTTTGCAGCCGCTGAGGGACTGACAGGTTCTAACAGGAAATCTGAAATTCCCTTCTGTCTGCTGTTTGGAATGTCGCCTCTCAGGAGGGGAGGCAAGGTGGAGCCTAGCATCCTGCTCCATTCTCAGCAGGCTGGATGGGCAAGTTCAATAGCTGCCAGCTCACTCCATGAGGGATTCACAGGTCCGATTAAAATGGACCCACATAAAAAGTGTGACAACCATCTACCTTACAGTTGATTCTCTACGTTAGATTGCTGTGTTTGAGGACAGACAAATTACATCATAGCATGGTAATAAAATGATATTTAATTTGACTAAGGACTATTCTATTTGTAGTATTTTATTTCACCAGCCAGAAAGCTCAAATACCAGACTGTTGTGTTCAAAACCAGACAAGGAAGCCAAAAGAAAAAAGCTCTCTATCCACACTCCTTTTCCTTGGATGAGGCTCTCCTGGCAATCAGAGGGATATGCCTCCCACCCCCCACCCCCAGAGAGCAGGGAGGATATCCAAGTCCTTCAGGTTCACCAGGGTTCTGAGGTCCTGCTCAGGGGCTTGTGGGCAGAGCTCCATATGTGGCCTGGCCTCCTATGCAGGGGTCTTTTTTGGCAACCTGTGGAAGGGTCTAACAGAGAAGCTAGCCAATTGAATTCTGCGAGGTGAGAGGTCATTGTTCCCAGTCAGATACCTTTCAGCCTTTGTTTCATGATTTGGCTCAAATGCATGCCCCCAGTTTGCACTTGGCCCTGTTCTCGATGCTCAGGACACAGCTGCAAAGAGCACAGACAACAATGTCTACCTTTTTGCCTTTTTGAATCTTCCAGGAAATCTGTCTTGGGAAAAGACAGATGATTCAAAAGGAAATAAGTACAATAAGAAGTATGTTGGATAATGATCCACACAGTAGAGAAAAGAAAGAGAGGAAGAGACAGACAGTGGTTGCAATTAAAGAGGAATGGCCAGAGAGGCTTCACTGGGAAAGAGAAATTTGAGCAAAAACATGAAATATGGTGGAGAGAAGGATGAGAATATAGATCAAGTTAAAAGTTGGGTACAGATATAGATGATATAGATGATGTAGATTGCTGTATAAACACCAATATAAGTGCACACCTAAGAGAACTGTTTCCAGGCAGGAAGAACTCTGTGTGCCAATGTCCTGTGGCAGGAACATGAAACAATGTGGTCAGAGCTGGATGAGCAAAGGAGCAAGAAGCAGAATATGAGACCTCAGGGCTCATTCTAAGCCTTCAGTCTTTACTCAGAATAAGAAGAGCTGCCATTGGATAGTCCTGACAGGACAGCATGTCTGCTGGGTGGCTTCCTCAAAGGCAGAAGCAGGAAGACCACATGGAGACTGTGGCTAAATTAGGCCGGAGATGATTTGGAAAGAGAAAAAGTGGCAACCGTAGAGGTGGTGAGAAAGGGCAAGATGCTTGAGATGTCTAAGGTCAACTGAAAGGATTTGTCCATGTGGGTTTGCAGGAAAGAGGAGAATCGAGGGACACTTCAAGGAATTTGGCCTGAGCATCTGAGAGGATTTGTTATGATTACTGAGATGAGAAAGTATAGGCAGTAGGGTGAGGGATCAGGAGCCGGGTGCTGGATATACAAGGTTCATGGTGCCCATTGCATGTGTACTTGAAGATGCCTACTGGTGATGACCCTGAGTCTGGTCATCTGGGAAAGGACAAGGACCTGGAGAAGGGCAGCAATGGAGGCTAAGGGCAAGAGGGAAACCCAGGGACAAAGGCTTCTCAAGGAAGAGTGAAGAAGGAGGAACAGCACATCAAGTACTAAGAGACTGAAGGCTGACGCATGAGTAGACCCGGGGAGACTGTGCATGACCTTGACAAGGGCGATTCAGCACACAGTGAGGCAGAAGCGCCATGGGTGAGCTTGAGAGAGAGGAGAGGAATGAAATCCTGAACAGTGAGCAGAGGCGGTTTATTCAAGGAGTTTTTACTATAAGCAGGAGTAATGAGACACTGTCTGAAAAGAGAAATGGGAATATATATTAAAAATAACACATATAGTATATATAGGGAAAATATATGTTACGTATATATTACTCCATATGTAATTACTTATATGTCTTATTTCTACACACATTATTGCTGTATGCATCTATTAATACATTATTTACTTTATAATTATAAATATGTCATCAACATTACTATATATGTACATACTTATTACCATGATATATATATATATACACATCAATATACATATCTATACGCACACATCAAATTATCCTTTAAAAAGAAGAAAACTTACACACATAAGAGAGGGGGATTGTGTGTAGGTGCAGGGGAGGCAATAGGACCCTGCATGAGGCACTGACTGTTCATTCTTAGTGACAAGAGGAAAGCACAGCACACGGCACACGATGAGGTGTACAGCATCTGTGTGGTGGTAACAGCTTGTCTTTTCTGATCACTTCTACTTCTCTCAGTCAGATGGGAAATAGGGTCATTTGCTGAGAGTGACCACAGGGAGAAGAGATAAAGGAAAAGGTATAAAATAGTTCTAAAAAAGAGTGGGTTCCAATGCAATAGGAAAATACAGTATCGTTGATGGGCAGCATTCATCAAGGACACCTTGGAGATGAGCATCAACAGGTCCTGAGACGGACAGCATGCAGCATGATTGTGTGTTTTTCTCCAATGCATCTAGCTGATGTGATGGATGCACTAGTCAAGCAGGTATAAAAAAGGAAAAGAGGGATCGAGAATATGTTTCAAAGAGTAATCATCATAGGATCTAAGCAGGATAAGGAAAAAGAAGATGAATAAAGAATAGTTCAGAGGTGGAAGTGTCCACGTGAGGTTAAAAAGCCATTGGCTTTTACATACTAGATGGATGAGTGAGTAGGCAGGAAAGACAGGAAGTGGTTGAACTAGAGTTTATAACTTGTAGCTCTTGATCATGAAAATCTCAGGGAGGTGATCATGGGAATAAAAGGCTGCTGTTGAGTGGAAGACAAGGAACTGTAGGACCAGAGTATGAGACAAGTCTTCCAAGTAGGTACTGAAATCGCTGAGAATTTCAACAGTAATATTTGAGATAGAGACAAGAGCTGAAATCTTCAAGAATGTCTTCAACTCAGATGCACATAGATTTGGGTTCTACAAATGTGGGGATTGGCTGAAAGTCTTAAATCTGTAGGGCAGGGAGGCCTCCAGGAAGGGTAGACTGCAACTGCCAGGCAAGAGCTGTGCTGTGGTTAACAGGTGGAATTTCTGCTCCATCAGGGAAGCCTCACTTCTCCTCGTAACCCATTAAGTACCAGGTTTTCAATTCTATGAACATAATCAATATTCAAATATTATTTCAAGTTAAAATAAGTAGTATATTGGTTGCTCAATTTAGGTTTCTGTAGGTGTACCATATCTAGAACAATGGGACAAAATGGAACAAGTCCTTTTAGCTGATTGAATCAAGCCACTGAGATCACCTAGGAAACTGTCTTTAAAGTCAACAGAGCATGGGATTTAATCCCAAGTATGAAATCCTTCCCAGCAAAACCTAGTGTTTGATAGTGACTGGGGACTGAAGGCTAGCCAAGTGATACCTAAAACTGATCAGGATGTCAGTGTTTTCCCTAAAACCTATAGATCCATGGCTAAGAATACAGAAGAAAGTTTGTGTAGCATGGTAGGAGAAGTGTGTCCACCTTCTAGTTCAGAAAGATTAAATCTTCATGCTTAAGTGGTAAGAATTCTTAGCAAAGAATTTGAACAAACAGTACTAAAAATAAAATATGACTTTGTCCGGTGCAAATCCATGTGAATTATAGTTGTTCTCAGTGGGAAACAAGGCAAGTTGGGAAGAACCCCAAAGAAAAGTTATTCCAAATTTCCCTGGACATCTCAAGAAAGAAATTATTGTCTAGTGTGTAAGGATTTTTAAGTAACAGATCAAATTCCCAATGACCATCCAATCTTCTGTCAAATTCACAATTAACAAATTAATGAGCATTTTAGGGTACCTAATCAGTGCCCAGCACTCTCATGAAAATGTGGAAAAAACTGTCCATAGTTCCTACCAACCCCCTTGCCCAAGGGGCATTCTGTCTGGGGACTCCATTTGTTAGCATTCTTTCAATTGAAAGCGACAGAACACCCAGTGCAAATGCTTCCAAGCAAGATAAGAGTCGGGTGTGGTGGGGTCTAAATACATATAACAAAGTTGTGGGGAGACCTTCCCCCTTCGATTTCTGTTGCCTCCAAGTGCTCTAAGCACATGGACTGCACTGTCTTTCCTCGTCTCTCAGTCCCTCTTTTCCCTGATCTGCTTCGCCATTGGCAAGGCCCCTCCTGGTAATAAGAGGGAGCATCACCAGCAACTCCAGGCTACCTCCTTGGAGCTCAGCAACCCCAGGCCGGAAGACTGCCAGGTTCTAGGGTGGGGCAGACTCCCAGGCCGAGTCTCGATGGTTTCTCTCTGATACCTGCCCTCTCACCCATGGACCACTGTGACCAGAGCGTTGGAGTAGCATGGAGATGCTAGAGCGTGGGACCACACCAAACCACAAGTTCTTATGGAAGCAGAAGGAAAGGTCTCCAAAGGCAAGTCCAGAGTCTATTCCAGAAGAGGGAATGGATCGGATATTAGGTAAATGGTGAAAGTCAATATCCTCCACCCAGACATGACAACTCAAGCCCCAGACACCAGCACAAGTCAGGACAGAGCTGAGGGTCCCACCAAGGTTCTTGTCCTAACTGAGCGGCTGTTGCCCATCTCTAAATGGAGAGTAACAAGCACCCTTAGTATGTATCATAGCTACAAGGATTTTAAAAATCAAATGAGTTAACACATGCAAACCTGCCCATAAGCAATAAGCATTATATATAAGTAAGGTGTGGTGACAGCTTCCTGGATGAGGCAGGATTTCAGTTTGGATGGAAAAGGCAGAATCAGGAAGGAAGAGAATGAGCAAGAAGAAATGCCTGTTTGGGTAGTTAGTGACACAGGTAAAGAGGGCTTTGTTCTGTTTTGTTAATGTAGCCAAAACAGGCAAGGCTTTGTATTCAGAGGTCCCATTTGCAAAGAAGAATTAAAACTGTAGTACTGAGAGTCATAGATTTGTTCCTCCCTAGCTATGTGACTTCAGGAAGTTATTTAATCCCTGGTTTCCTCATCTGTGCAGGGCGATAATAATAGTACCCACCTTACAGGATTATTATGAGGATTCAACATGTTGATATAGGTAAAGTGCTGAGTATATCCTAAATGTTTTGTAAATATAAACTATTGCTATTGGCCTTCAAACTCACCTGGAGGGGTGGGTATCCTCATCTCCATTTTCTGATTAAAAAATTGGTGCATAAGGAATCAAGTAGACAACCTGAGACTTGAAAGTGGCCTGATTTTAACCTGTGTTCTTTGCACAGCATGGTAATCCAAGCCTCAGAAATACAGGCAGAAATGGCAGTAGGTATGGAGGAATGGAAAGAAGCAAAGTATTCTAGCATATTCCATTAGTCTTAGATTGGTACTAATTTGAATGGATTTGTTAGAGAACATTTTAATGAGGGCAAAAGAAACTGAAATTTTAGGAATGTGACATAGATACCAAGCTGAATTTAAAAATTGAGGATTCCTAAACCCTTCAATCCCTCCAGGCGTGGAGAAATGCAACTCCCTGTCGTGCCAGGAGACTGAAATTCCATTCCCTGGAGCCATGGCCCACAGCTGGGTACCTCTAGGAGGCATTTATATACATTCCCTCATTCACTGTCCTCCAAAGCCCTGAAGTGAGTAGACATGACCTTCATCCCAGACCCCCAGTACAGAGAGGAGGGAGTGGCAGCCAGTGTATGAACCAGGCCTCTTGTCCCAAGGCCAGTGGCCCCCTAGCCCACCACAGACACCTGTACAAGAGAGCAGCTGCTGGCCAGTGCATGGGCCCCACCTTACACGTTCCCTAAAGCCCTGGGCACATCCACATCCTTCAGGTTCCCAGCTCAGCCTCTCCAGGATACCCAGGGTGCAGCCTGTGTCTCATGGATTCATGCCACAAGGCTCCAGCAGGATGTGAAGACCGATGGGGAAGCACTGAGCCAGGAATTCCTCCCGAACCTGCTCTACCTCTCTGTTGGCCTGTTTCCTTCCTCCATGTCCAAGCAATAAATACCAGTAATTACAATGTAAAAGGAAGGAGTGGGGAGTTTCCAAGAGGAATGTTGGTGGAGGGAGAGTGCAGAGGTGAGAGTAAGCAGGACAACAAAGGCTGGGAGCCTGCTGCTCTCCCACACAGTTGCAATAGAAGCCTAGGACAGAGGGCCAGTTGGCCTGGGAGGTACAGTGCAAGAGTCCTGCAGAATGGCCTGGGGGAAGACATGCAGCACTGGCTCCACGTTATTCCCAGCAGCTCTCTCCTATATCAGCAATGACTGCACCAAAGAGAAAGAACAGGGCAGGGGATGGGCCGGGCCAAGCTGGGAGCCTTCTCCTCCATGTAGAAGGGCAGGGAGATGCTCACAAATGCTGGCATCTCAGCAAGGTCCTGAGGGAGCTGAGGCCATGAGCCTGTGAGGATCCAGCATTCCCATCCAAAGGCCCTATGATAGGTGTGTTCAGGAAAGCCAGGCAGTGTGGCTGGGAAGAGAGATTCTAAAGAGGATGCTGGAAAGAAACCCAAGGGCAGATCATAGAGGGCCTTGCTGGCTACTATAGTTGCACAGCATGAGCTCAAGAAATAGTAATTGAATTGACAGAGTGAAGGACAACCTAGCTGCACAGCAGTAGGAAAATGTCTAAATAAGTTAGCCTACTCCTATTTCAGAACCCTGGCCAGAGACGGACAATCAGCACCAGGTGTTGAGGGAAAAAAGCATGTTTGGAAAATAGGTATGTTTATAGCAGCACAATTAGCAATAGCCAAACCATGCGAACACCTGATGTCCACCAATAGATAAATGGATAAAGAAAATGTGGTATACACAGGGGAGCTATACTCAGTCATAAAGAAAAATGAAATCATTCCATTTGCAGAAAAATGGATGGAACGAGAGACTATTATGTTAAGTGAAATAAGCCAAACTCAGAAGGTCAAGTTTCCCTCATATGTGGAAGCCAGACAGGAAAAAGGAAAAGAAAGGTAGGGAGGAGGAGTTACATGGAAATCAAAGGGAGATCAGTAGAGGATTGAGACCAGGGATGAGGAATGGGAAGGGAAGGGAAACATTCTGGGGAGTGATATTGGCCAAATGTCACGTTGTGACCATGTAAAGAATATGTAACAATGATAGCCCCCATCATTAAGTAAATTACAATGCACCAAGAACAAAATGTGGAGAAAAATAGTTTAAAAAGAGAAATAAAATAGGTATGTTGAGAGTTGATTTATTTCAAGAAATTTACCTCAATATGTATACACGTTTGTGCAGAATAAAAGAATGTGGAAGAATACACATACTCTCTCTCTCTCTCTCTCTCTCTCTCTCTCTCTCTCTCTCTCTCACACACACACACACACACACACAAGACTATTAACAGGGAACGTGAGGGAACCAACTTCAGAGGAGAAATCTGCATGTTAGGGCTCTTCCATTTTATGTCACATCATTTTTAATTTTTTGAGAGATACATTCCTTCTGTAAATTTCAAAAATTACATGTTGGATCCAAATTAAACCGGACTCTCTACTATTCCCATTTTGGGATTATAGAAGAGACGCTAAGAGGGGTCCTGAGCCCTGAGGCTTGGCTCTGGCACTTCATTTCCTAAGCCATCTTCCCTACGTGCCTTAGATAAGAACGCTGTACCCGACTGGATTCTAATTACTAATAAGTGAACACCTCACATTTTCTCTAAAGGATTTGAGGACTGTCTCTAAATAGTCCCAGAGATTTTAATTTGTGGAGGTGACTAAGTGACAACACAGGTTGATGCTATGAAAAAAAAATATTTTTATGACTTATATTTCCCAAGAGGAGGAGGAGGGGCACCGTGCCCCAGGGCCCCATGGGGAAGCATGGTTTTGTTTGGGTGGGAGGAGTATGGAGCGAGGACGAAGCCTGGGACCAAGCTGTGACTGTGTTTTCCACAGGAAAATGGAGCTGCCATAGAGCCAGCAGCTTAGGATTTCCCAGCTGGAGTAATTCTGACGGGCTTTGGGGCAGAGGGACTGCATTTAGTTGACCATTACCTGGTCCTTGGGCCCTTTAGAGCAGGGGAATATTGGCTTGGTACTTGGAGTTCAATGAAGGAGATGACTGTGGCATGGGCTTTCATTGGTTGGTTTGCACAGGACAGGAGAGCCCCTGGGCAAGCCCTTTATCATCTCCAAAAAAATGGATAGCCCTGAGTGGGTCATTCTTTCTCTAGTCAGACTTCAGAGCACTGAAAATATAGAAAATAAGAAAATGTAGTTATTCCGATTGGCCTCCAATGAATGGATACCAAAGAGACAAATTCAGACTCTAAGAAAGCATGGTTACCACAATTTAATTAGAAGAGGCCCAGCAGCCTGGTTCTTATCTCAGACATTCTCTGCCAGGAGGCTCAATGGAATGGTGTCGGGAAGTGTGGATAAAATAGAGGGGGGCAGTACCAGGACTGAGAGCGGGTCCAATAATCCAAATGATACTGAAAAAGCAGTAGAATAGAAGACCTATCATTACTGAGTAAATGCAGGGAACCCTACATATATTATCCGTGACAACACTTTGGACCACAAGTTATACTATCATTTTACATTTGAGAAAAATGAGGCTCGGAGGGGAATAAGTATTTATTGTAAATATTATTATATTTATAATAAGTATGCTCAATATCATCTAGCCATAAAGTGGGGGAAATAAGATTTAAAATTTAGTTCATTTCAATCCCAAAACAAAACATTTTACTTTAAAGTCTCATTCCTCAGAAATTTGGAACTGATCCTAGGTAGATGGTGATCTCTAAAGAAATTGGTTCTGGTATGGGGGAAGGTATGAAGAGGGCTCTAAGCAGTGGTGGCTTCTGGTTGGAGCATAGCTGCATGATAATTACAAGTGGAATCTCTAAGTAGGTTAGTGTGGCTGAGACCTTCACAGGGATCTCAAGGCATATTCATTCCACACTGGCCAGACAGCAGGAACAGCCTGAGTGCACTCAAATATGAAGACTAAGCTACTTGCACCACATCCTGGGCCCCAATATCCAGATTCTCACCAAGGTGGTCCTGAGCCAGCCATAGTAAGGGTTGGCTACAAGATGGAAATGGAGATGGAGATAGATGGAGATAGAAATGGAGATGGAGATGGAGGAGATGGAGATGGAGATGAAGATAATGGAAATGGAGAGAGAGGCCCTGGCTGTGGATGGGAGGGGAGCAGTGCCTCCCAGGGGCAGGGGCAGGAGTTTGACAGGCACTGACTCAGAGGACCATGAAAAGTATCTCCAGGGCAGGAGAAACCCTATCTGGAGGTCAAGGGAAATAGTGCAATTGAACATTGTGTCCTCCAGGTCCTTGGGTTAATCCTGATCTGGGGAGTTGACCAGATTTATATATTCAGCCAGTATTTATTGAGCACCAACCAGAGTATCATATTTTATTTTTCCCTAAATCAAGCCCTAAGACTAAGACTTGCGAGAATATCATTTATATGTCTAAAGCAGGGAGTAGGAAAGTGAGACAGAGAAAGGATAATGAAGCCAAAAAGTGGATTAACTCTGTGAGCCACAGGGACACTGTCCTTCTGGAGACTCCAAGGACTGTGCAGAGCACACCTCAGAGTTGTCCCCTCGGGGGTAGGGGGTTTCATTTCTGGGAAATGATGCGAGGAACTGCTATAGAAGCAGCTGCAAGCTAGATGATTGTTTGGAATTGCCCCGGGACCTCACATCACCAGCACTTCCTGGCAGCCCAGAACGGCTGGACAGGCTCCTATAGTTCCCAAGGAAGCCCCAGACAGGGAAGAAAGGGAAAGTCCCAGGTGAGCTCAAGGGAACTCAATTCACACTCAAGCAGTCAGTGTGGACAGGACTTTCCTCTGCAGCTCCAAATAGATTCCGAGTTGGGTCTAAGACCGTGGAGCAGGGCAGCCGCAGTTCCTAATACATCAAGATCCCAATATACCAAGAGCAGACTGTTCTTCCATGGTGAATTATTTGTAGTTATCCACCCACTCTGCAACCATCTTGGCCAAGGGTCAGGTTCCTCTGTGTGGGAATCTCTTACTCAAATTCATGGCTGAGCATGAGCAAAGCTTTTCTGAAATGTCTTTCATGACTATCCAACCTGAAGCAGCATCTTCTTCCAGTACCCAGGGATATCTGTAAAGACACCATAGTTAGTGATTGAACACAGGTGCTCTGAGCCCCACTGGTCTTGAAGATAGTAAGTCATGGCACTTATCTTCAAGAATTTAATTTCTGAAGAACAAGAGAACCTCAATACCCCCTAGACTGTGAACACTCCCAAGAGTCCTCAAGACTTTGTTTGGTAACATGTCTTCTAAGAAATGAAAACACAAGCAACCTCTATGGAATCAGCTTCACTCTAGCTCCAAAATTAATACAGGATATCTAATAGTTCAGCTACAAAAGCCCCACCCACAGTCAGAGAGTTTTACTAACAAATCACATGAACATCTCTCCATGGTTGCTGGTGACTACCTACATCTACTTCTAAGAATCCCCAAAATATCCAGGTTACTTTTGAAGTTGCATGAGTGGTACCATCCAGAAGGGGATAGAGTCCTACTACCCTCACTTCTGTCCCTGCAAGTCCATCCTCAACTAGCCAACAGATGGACACACCCACAATTCTGCTCTTTTCTACTTTTTCCCCACTTTGATTACTATCACTAATCTAGGTCTTCATTCATTTATTCATCCACTCATCCAACAATTTACTCAGTGCTTATGATCATGAGTCACATGTAGTACTTGATTTGTTCGATGCAACCATGAATGAGATACGACCCCAAGTGAAAAAGATCTGACAGGTCATAAAGATTATTGAAATTTTATTCTGTGCTCAACTGACAACTTTAAAAGCACCTGGGGGTTGCCACAGGTTCTCATGAAACCAGCTAGAATCCATTCATCTAACACAAATGGCAAAGCTAATCATATTAGACTCATGCTTAATATCTATCATTGCCTTTCCATGTCCAAGCTCCTATATTTGGTTGTCTAAGCACCTGGATCAGATTCCTGCCTGCTTACTATTCATTCAAGTCTCGTCCTCCAAGGTGAACCTTCAGACTCTGTACTTTCACTGTGAACTGTTGGTAGTTACCCAGCATTCCTCTTGGGTGAGCATCTGGGAATAGGGTTAGGACTCCTCTGACTGAGTAGGCATCCCCTACCCTCATCTCAAGCTGAGCTCAGGCATCCCTTTCTCTGATGTGCCTTGCATAGCTCTCCACCTTAACATTGCAGCCTTCCTTAGGAGCTGTGAGTGTCAGGGTGTGTCACAGTCAGAGCTAAGCCCGTGCACTCAGAGTGGTACCAACTTCAGGGTCTCTCCCATTGCCATGCAGCCTGGGCCAGTTCCTTCACATATCGGAGCCTTGTTTTCCTCCTGTCTATAATGGAGATAATAATAGCAATGTCTGCAATAGTGAATAGGCACAGGTTAAAAGAAATGATGATTCCTGTAAAGACTCAGCCAAGCCCTTGAGCTCATGGTGTAAGCCCCAAATGTCAGCTATTGTAATCTCAGAATTATGTAATCTCAGAAGTGAATCTCACTTTAACTGTTAGTTTAACTCAACTCTCACCTATGTCCTATATAACTTTAAATCCAACTGTCCTGCAGAATGCCTGGCAAATTGATATTAAGTGCAAGAATGAATGAACTAGATGACACTTGAAGAATTCACAGGATGCTTTCAAGCTGTATATTCTAAGTGTTCACTTGGAACTAGGCTCTGTTCCCAGGGCCTTTCCCACATTAGAGTTCATCTGCTATTTCCAATATTCCTGTGGGATTAAAAAGCTATTCTTGTATTTTCATTGGTGAGAAAGATTATGTGATATTTTACAAGACCAGACCTTAGTGAATGGCAGGACAGGGATTGAAGCCTGCCTTCTACAGTTCTGGAGATGAGATGACACCATGTTTCTAATATGTGGCTGAATTTTAGGAAAATGAAACTGGAGCTATGACATCTTCCATTGTCACTAGGCCCAATAGTAACACAGAGATGTGCAGTTCTGTTCTTCAAATATATCTTGGATTGTACACACATTTTTTCTAATTGTAAAGACAAAAAAAATTGAAGAAAGGAAAAGGAGAAAACATTTATAGACTATAAATTGCAACAAGACCCCAAGGCAGCAGCTCCCATGGCCCTTTGAGGGATATAGATGATCCCTCTAATCCACCATAAATCAGCCAAGTTTGTTCAAGGGTATAAATAATCCTGTCAACAGCATTCAATTCAGTGCACAGGAAGATATATTTATATGAAAGGAAGCAGAGAGGAACAGAAAAGGCTTAGGTTCCATTGGTTTGTTCACAGTGAACACAAGCTAAATCTCAAACCCTCTGCAGCACTGGACCCAAAATTTAGAGATTTCCCCCCAACACTACATTTTCCCCCAACACTCAACAACACCATTACAGCTAGTCAGAGTACTGGGCCAGTGATGGATGGTCGGCTCTGATCCCTACCTTCTAGCCACCCGTGTGACCACCTCAATTCCCAGGCTTCCTTTTGTTTGCTGTGGAAATTATTGGCTTTTGTTTTCCTGCATTAGTCAAGGAAGATAGGTTTTGCAGAAATAAACAACAAATTCTAAATCTTGGTGGCTTCAACAGCAAAAATTTGTGAATTGATGTTGCTACACATTTATGGTGAACCAGCTAGGACTTCTGTTCACAGCAGGAACACAGGGACCTGCCAACTTCACCCTCTTCCAACAAAACCATCATAGCATGAGGCTTCCGAGCTCACCATGGAAGGGAAAGAAAGCAGTTACTTCAGCTCAGATTTTGCTGCCCAAGCCATTTGTCAGGTCTGATTGGCCTAATTTGGGAGGAGGAGAAAAGGTCTGACCCTGCTATAGGTCTCAGAAGAGGGCAGAAGGAGAAATACTGGTGAGCATATACCCAGTGCTGCACACCACACATGAAGAAGACAGAATATTCCCATAAACATCTATTTTCACTTTGCAGATGAGCCAGGAGGAAGGGAAAGGCTGCTAAATGAGGAGAAACCAGGAAAAGATGCCATTTTTGTTGTTCAGAAATCAGCTCTGGTTGGGAACACCTGCCTGGGACAGAAAGGAGAGAGAGAGGGTGCGGGGGGCCCAATCCTGGAGTCACAACAAATCTGCACCTTTGAGGGCTTCCTTCTGAACCACACTGATTCCTGAATGCTAAAATGTAGGGGAGGCATTTTACCAAGACAGGCTGAGTAGAAGGCACAGGGGGAGATCACAAATCTAACATGGATCTGGGTTAACCAGGGCCTCCAAGCCTCCTCGGTGCTGTTGTCGACAAAACGGCTGGATGTACTTATTCATGCCTGAGTAACACCAGACAGAAACCAGACAAGGGACCTGGCATGGGTATTGCAAAAATCGGGCGGTGGGGACAGGAATAAAAGCAAACACAGAAGGCAGATAAAAAATTATATGCATCATACATAATCTACCCCCAGAGAGCACAGAGGTTGGTTCTCATCAGTCTTAAATGAGTTAACAGCATAGTATTCCAAAAAGAAAAAACAAAAATAACTTCACCAAAGAAACAGATGTGATCAAAAGAGAAATGAAGACGAAGACCCACTGAAAAGTATACTGGAAGAGCTCAGAAAATCGCTGAAAGACAAATGTAAAACAATTATTAAGAGAGACATCAACTTAGCAACAGAAAATCAATAAATACCACCGAAAGCACTGGACAAACTTAAGAAATGACACGCAAAGAAACAGAAAGGAACAATGAGATTTAAACGATCACAGACAAGACCATTTAAATGGAAGAAAAAGGGAGGTTAACATACTCAAATTGGTATTCTAAACAGAAAAAAAAAGAAATAGGGAAAATCACTCAAATTCAAAAAAATGTTTCTTGAAGCAAAGAGAACAAGGCATCCTTAAATTTGAAGAACACGCCGTGTCCCAGGAAAGTCAAGCAAAGCTGGTGATATCACGATTGGTACTCTGAAGATTCTGATGCTCAAAGGAAAACGTTCGGTACGAGTTGTTCAGAGAATGTGAATTACAAAGAGGGACTGGCAGCTTCCCTCCATCTCTGCTATGACATTCAACACTAGCAAATAACAGAGCAGCATCCTCCAAGTCCTAAAACAGAAAAGGATGACCCCAGAGGTTTGCTGTCAGCCGACGTGTACTGCAACCATAAAAGAAACAGGTCATCATTCTTACTCACGCAAGAAGTCAGGGACTGTATTAACAAAGCCCTTCTTGAAAACGTTTGATGATGAAATCCAGCCCAACAACACATGCATCAAAATTAAACAATCAGCAACAGAGAAGCCACCATAAAAGGATAAGAGCAAGTATTTGATCTGTCTAAACATAAAATCAAAACTAAACAATAATGGAAATTAGTTGACAGAGCAGAATAGAAATGTTATAATTCCAGACAATTCAAAAATAATCTTAGGAACAAAAATTGGGAGACTGGTAGAAGGAAAAAAGAAGGCTGCTCTTGCCTAAAAGAAAGTAGATAAATGTTGGTTAAAGCTAAAATATACTGAGTTTTTTAAAGAGCAAAATTCTATTTTTAAAACTCTCAACTTTTTTTTCTTTAATAATTGCATCTTAACCTGAAAAGTACCTTTCTGAAACTCACATGCTTGTTATGAACATTAGTTGTCTGAGGTTCACTCATTCCTTCAGTTTGATTTTAGTTTATTTTGCTCCTGGCACATTCAAGTAGTCTTATGTTTACCAATTTTTATAAAAAAAAGAATGTATGGTATGAATCTATTTTTTGTTAAATTAAATTCACCAAGGCCTCTGGCTAAACTATGCCTAGAGAAAATCCAGATGCTCATCAAATGTTAACAAAATGATTTCTGCAAGGTGGATGCCTGTTCTGCTTGATTTTTTTCTTTGCTCTTTCCCGAAACTCTAATAGTTTTATAAGCAACTGCATTTCCATAAACATGATCAACACAGACTCCCTGAAATAATCACTCTCAGATAATATCACTGCAGGACCCTAGAGTTCTGCCTGTCCCTGATCTCCACGTTCCCCCAAGCCCTGTTGCAAGTCCAGGGCCCTGCTCATCCGGGTGGGGTGGGGGTGCATGTGGCCAGTGAGCAGTATGCTGAGCTGTTTCTCAGGGTTCTCAGACCTTAGCACGTGGGTCTCCTCCTCCCTCATCCTCTTACAGGAGGCATGTGATGTTAGTGTCCTAGGGCTGCCGTTACACATTACCACCATGGCAAATTATTCTTTCTCACAGTTCTGGAGGCCAGAAGCAGCCTCTCTCACAGCCTCCAGGGCTGCCAGCAATCGTTGGGGGTCCTTAGACTGTAGATGCATCATATCTGTCTCCAACTGATCTTCATGTTGCCTCTTCTTCTGTGTCTTTCCCCCTTTTATGCTCTTCTAGGGACAGTCAACTTTAGGGTGTGCATTAATCAAGGACAATCTCAGCTCAACATCTTTAAGTTCGTCTGTATAAACCTATTTCCAAATACGATCACGGTCACAGGTTTGGGGTGAATCTGTCTCTGGGAAGACTGCCATTCGACATGCTGCAAGTGCTTTCTGAAGAGCTTAAAAACCAGAACTGTCATCTGTACACCCCATGCAGTCCCTGCATGGGAGCAGTGAGCTGTAGGCTAGTTGAAAGTTTCACTCAACACATGGGGTCCAAGGATCCCAGAAGAGCACAGATAGTTTGGGAACCAGGTATATGAGAGTGTCACCTCTTCTTACTTAATTATCTGACTTTGGGGAAATCACTTGACTTTTCTGAGTCTTGATTTCCACCAGGAAAATAATCTCTAGTCGAAAAATCATAATGCAGATTAGGTGAGGATTAGAGATTAAATTGCTTCGTGAAGTGTCTAGAATATGATAGGTGTTTATTATGTTAGCGTTATGAATCATACTTCAGAGAGATTTTGTCAGACAGACCCATCTCAATCATCTCACCATAGAAGAGGAGATCAGTCAAATCCAAAGGTATTTGCGTTAAGTCCATACACGACCGGCATCACTAAATTTTAGGTCCTTTGATTTTTTGTGTGTGTACTTGGGACTTCCGAGTGGCATGGATAGAGCAGGGCTGACAGGAGTCAGAGCATCATTTCATTCTTAATGGGAACAGATCAAGGGAACCAAGCAGCCTGAGCAGAAAGGAAAACCCTTTGCATCAAAACCTTTGGCATGGCTCACCTCTTTGGAAAAGGGCACCTGAATAGCACTATGGAAAACACTTTCTATTATGTGATGTTTCTTGGCACCTCCCCATAGCATCTGAGATCAGGAACCCTAATTCCACAGCACACAGTCTCCATACATTGGACTCAATAATTGTTTCAATCTTAATATGCACTGTGATGGTCAGAACTCCAAGGATTTGCGTAATCTCCTGTGGAATCTCTAATTTAATCGATTCCCACTTTTCCTCCTATAAGTGTATCCATTAGGAACACTCTGAATGTAAGCAGCAGGGTACCTGAGTAACAGTCACTAAAACTAGGAGGGTTTTTATTGCCCACAGAACAAGATGTCAGGTGGTCACCAGCATTGATTCAGATCCTCATTAAAGCCCTTAGGAACCCAGGCTGCTTCTCTCTTCCCACTCTCTGCCCTGGACTTGTTACCTTTCATGCTTGTTATCAAATGATAGCAAGATGGCACCTCAATTCAGCTGTCACATCTGCGCTAGAGGCAGGCAGAAGAGAGAGGCGGTGTGCCAGTTGGGTCTGTATCTTTTCAAAGGAGGCAAAACTTTTCAGAATTCCCCTGAGATGTCTGCTCAGATCTTATTGGCAGACGTGTGTAAGGTGACTCCAAAGCCCACATTCCAAAGGAGGCTGGGAAATAAGAATGCAGATGGGCAAAGGTTGCCACCCAACAAATCAAGATTCTGGTAGCAAAGGTGTATCGATGTGATAACTGTAGGTGCTGCAAAAAGAGAAAGATCAGGAAACTCATATTCAGAAGCCTTCCTCCTCACCATCACCTGCTTAGAGCTGTCCTCCTCCCTGCCAAGGGCTTAGTTAGTTCAAGATGAAATGTGAGCAGAGGGAGCTCTTAAAAATAAAAACCAGGCCATGTCCCTTTTACTCCTTCAAGAAGTTCCCATTGACTTTCAAATAAAATTAAATTCCTCCCCAGGGACCCCACATGACCTGATCCCTGTCCAGCCCCTCCAGTCTCCAACACCTTCACCCTCCATCTCTTCTCCACCATCTCACTTTCCTTCCTTCCAATTGCGCCTACTGTGTGCCCCATCTGCAGGGACCTCTCATCCCTCCATATCCTCTGGTCACAACTGTCATCATTTAGATGCATCCTCAAAGAAACCTTTGATCCCCTCCTAAACTAGCTGTCCATCGTCTCCCCCATGATCCCCCCTCCAGCTAATGACTTTCTAGTCTTTGCAGAACTTATGCTCTTCAAAATGACCACTGCGTTTGCACTTGTTGGATGTCTGTCTGCCACTATGTAATGCCACTCCCTGAGGGCAGGACTTTTCTTCTGCCTTATTTTCTGCTGTTTTCCCAGCACCTAGATCTGGTTTTTGCACATAGCAGGTGTTCAGTAGCTCTCTGTCAAAAGAGTGAGGGTGTGGACCAGAGCCCAGAACATAGATAGCAAATGTCCAAACGGAACCAACAATGACAACACAAATTTAGGATGATAGACTGAGAGTAGAAACACACTAAGGCCCCTCCGTGGGGCTAAGTATTACAGAGGAACAAATGAAGACAGGATCCATGTGTTCACTGTCTCTAAAGGAACATATGGTCCACTGGGAAGACACTGCATGAAGCAACAGCGCAAGGGATTCTGTAAAGGAAGTAGGAGGAAAAGAGGGTGGGGCTGAGTCTGATGGCTGCCAGCTTCAAACATCTTCATTGGAAAGTGTTATGCAAAGATTTCACTGAAGGGATGCTTACTGTAATATTATTGGCAAAAACAAAAATTGAAAACAACCATACCATCCAACAATAGGGAATTAGTGAAAGAAACTCCAATATATCCACATAGTATAATTGAACAATTATGTTGCAAAATTACATTCTATTACATGGAAATTGATCATATACTAAGGGACAAAAGGATGTGTGAAAAGTAAAGCACAAAACAGTGTGATTTTTAAAAAAGAAAAGGAGAGAGAGAAAATGATTTTCCAGTTGCTAATCCCCAAATGATAACAAGGTTATTTCTGGGTGGTCTAATTAGAACTGATTTCTATTTTCTTCCTTTTGTTATCTGTATACTCTAATTTTCTATGATTAATATGCATTAATTGTGTAAATTTTTTTCTGTTTTGGAAGAACTTAATCCGGGTACATGTTTTAAATCCCATCTCAATAGAATGATTAAAACACTAGCTATCAGACGTTGTACTTGGAGTCAGAGCAGGCTACAACCAAACATTCTTCCAGACACATAAAAAATGTTTCAGAACACCAGCTGGGCATGGGACAAGAATGCCCAGTAGGTAGCACCAATAGTGCAGCCATGACAAGATCTAGACAGCCCTTAACTTGAGAGACAATGGACCATATGGACCTGGGGAAACAGCCACCACAGCTGGAATGCCACTTAGAGTTGTCCCCTGTGCCAAACCCACTTTATCCTCATAACTTGCAAAATTAGATTTGGTTCTCATGTTTTAGAGATAAGAATCCTGAAGATTAGGGGCTCAGGGACTTGTCTGGTATTCTCTAGAGAGTCTAAATATGACCCACTCTGCTTGACCCCAAGGACTTTGCAGTTTCGCCTGCGTGGTGGTGAATCCTCTTTTGTAACCTCAGCCTCAAGCCTCTACAGGAGGAAGACCCCCATGAGCAGCTAATCTGGTGCTCATCAAACAGCTCCTTTGACAGTTGTTCTGGAGACACTGATTTGACCAAAAATCTTAATCATACAAAATAAGACACTGACTACATTGTGATATCCTAGATTGGATCCTGGAAAGCCAAAGAGCATTAGTGAAAAAAAACGATGAAATATGAACAGCCTGGAGTCTAACCGTAAGCATACGCAGAGGGGAGCTGCTCTTGTGGAATGCTGTGGGGAAGGGCAGGGCTAGTGGGCTAGAAACCTGTCTGCTCAGTCTTTGACACCCTCCCCACCTCAGCCCCAAAGGCAGCTCTGGGCTCCCGCAGGAGCACTTTGGCTACCCTGAGCTGGTCCAGCAGGCTTATCTAAAACCTCCCACTGCACCAGACTGTCATTGGCAGAGTGGTCCAGAAGCCCAGGGTTAAGGGTTGAATTCTTACACTTCAGTATGGTGGTTTCTAGAGGTTGGAACTTTGGAAGGTGTTTCGGTTTAGATGTGGCATGAAGGTGGAGCCCTATGATAGGATTTGTGTCCTTCTAAAAAGAGGAAGAGGAACCCTGGTGCACTTGCTCCCTCCCTCTCCCCCTCTCTCCCTCCCTCTCTCTGCAATTCGAGAACAGCTGTTTGCAAGCAGAAGTAGACCCTTACCAGGAACCAAGTCTTCCAGAACCTTGATCTTGGACTTCCAGACTCTAGAACTGTGAGAAATCAATATATGGTGTTTTATTAGGGCATCCCAAGCTCACTAAAACATCAAATCTTCCTCCAGCTCATACTTCTTCCAATACACCATCTGGGGCCCAAGGATAGATGGAATTTTCTGGTCAATTTTCAATTTCACTTCTGCTTCTCCATCTACAAGGTACCACTCTTTTAATTGTTGAATTTGACAAAGCCAAGAAAAAAATTATCTCTTTTTATCAAATAATATCTCTTTTTATCTCTTTTTATCAATATAAAAATTATCTCTTTTATATTCCTGAAAGACTGTGTGCAACTGAAGTATTGTTGACATACACAAAGTTAATGTACTGTTTTGCTGATTCATTGGGGCATCCCTGTATCACTGGAGAGGTAGGCATCAGTCCCAGGCCCTGCACCCAGACTATCAGGGATGCTTGTTGGATGTCCACATTCTGGACAGACCTTGGAGATTCTGAGTCATTAGAATGGGTCCCTGATGTCTACATGCAGTTATTTAGTGCTCTCCATTTTCAATGGTGGTCTCAGGGAAGAAAAACCAGGGAATGAGAGACGATATGGAAGACAGACTTATTTTCAGTGTATATGCTTTTTATTGTCTGAATCTTTCAAAAGTCTCTGTGAGTGTGAATAGGGAATCATGGTTGGGAAGTAAGAACCCCTTGAGATGCTGTTGAACCTCATAATAGAGTGTTGTACAGAATCACCTAGGGGCTTTTGGGGCAGCCTCAGTACCTGGGGTTCCTAGGTAACATAGTGAGCTGCAGAATCCGACAAGCCTGAGTCTGAACCCCCTTTCTTTCTCAGTCAACACACAACCCTGTGCATGTTTTGTTCACTTTCCTGAGCATCTCATCTGTGAAATCTGTAGAAGACAGAGCCCCCTAGCAGAGTTGGGAGGCTAAACTAAGATAATTCATGTAAGAATTCTACACAGAGCGAGGCACACAGTCAGCTCTTAATAAATCATATGTAGAATTTTTCTTTTTATTAGCTCCATGCCCCAGTGCTGGAATGGGGGTTACTGACATGACCAGAGTTATTTGGGGTAGAGACTCTTCTTTCTCGTAAGAAACCAAATCAGTTCCTTTAAAGGCAGAAAGTGTATGAGCCAAACAGTTTCCGCAGCCCTGCTAAGTGTTAATGGCCAAAATTCCTCACACAGATTTCCAACCATCAGAAACAATTAAGGAAATCAGAAATCCCTCTGCATTTTAACTTAGAGTTATTAGCATGAGCATGTACAACTTTCTTGGACATCTTCCACATTATTTTAAAGCTTTGGTTTATTGTTTTATGTTTTCATTTAACTAATTTTTGCTTAAAGATGTAAATAACTATATTCCTAAATATTTTAAAAATATAAAGAAAAACTAATTCACAATTCTGCCACCTTAGCACAGTGGCTATTGATATTTTGGTATATTTTCCACTAAGCTGTTAGTGCATGAACCATAATCACTATAATCACACTGAAGACAATTTTGTCTCCCAGCTTTTCTCTTAACAGTATATTCTGCAATACAGACCTTATTATGGCCAAGTCATTATAACCACACTTTGAACTAGTTGTATAATATTCCACAGAGTGGCAAGACCACTGTATTGTTTAGCAATTGCATTCTTGTCTAGCATTTCAGATTATTCCTATCTTTTTCTGCTTTTAAGAATGCTGCTATGGGGCTGGGTTGTGGCTCAGAGGTAGAGCACTTGCCTAGTATGTGTGAGGTACTGAGTTCAATTCTCGGCACCTCATATAAATAAATGAATAAAATAAAGGCTCATCAACATCTTAAAAAATTAAAGAAAAAAAGAATGCTGCTATGAACAACTTTGTATGCATTTATTTTTAGTGAATTCAGAATCAATTCCTTGGGTTAGATTTATACAAGCAGCAAGTCTTCTATTTTAGAAAATCTCACCAGAGAACAGTATTACCCTAACTAGGTAAACTTAGAAAAAACACAAAGTGCTCCATATGCCTGTGCTTCTTCCTTGGTTTTCAGAACTACCAGGGGACTAACTGTCACAAAACAGCCACAAGGCAGCCTATGATCTATCAAAGACAAGAAGAATTGCACAAGGGTCAAAGGGCTTCACTCTATTTATCTGCTAAAGCTTCAACATCAATTGAAAGTTACAACCAAGAAACAAAACAGAGTTTTGAAAAGCATCAGTGCCTGTCATCCAAATTGAATCTCTTGTTCCACATGTAACAGGAAGGAAAATAAACTGCCACTGGCCCCAATGTGCAAAGGAGTATGTATACAACTCAAATGATCCTTTGGTATTATTCAACAGCTGGGCCTTGGCAGCAATCGTTCATTCATCTTCCATTATTCCAGGAAAACACTAAGTCCATTCCAATAAGAATTCATTTACATTAATGACAATTGGCATTTATTGTGCACCTACTATGTGCTAATGTCCTTAGAAATCCTAACCCTATCCTACATTAAATGCTGTTTTACATCAGACACATTGTGACATAGAGAGTCTGTCATTTTATCATAATTGACCACAGTTAGTAGACGGTGAAATTGTTCTTCAAATTCGTAGGCTTCATAAATCATTAACCAGCCCCCAAACCTCTACAAATCTTATTGTTGCATACAGCTCCTGCAGGATATCCTGTTTTCACATTCTGTATTAGTTTTCTCTTGCTGCTATAACAAAATACCACAAAGTCAGTGACCTAAAGCAGCACAGTCATTATCTAACAGTCCTTGAGGTCAGAAGTTTAAAATGGATTCACAGGACTATGTTCCTATTTGAGGCTCTAGAGAAGATGCCAGTTCCTTCTTTTCTATCTTCCAGAGGCTGCCTGCATTTCTGGGTGCATGGGCCCTTTCTCCATCCTCAAAGCCATTGATCTATCAAAGACAAGCAGCATCTTCTCTCTCGTGCTGCTTCCCTCTGCTTCTGTCCTCCATCACTTTTTCCCTATAGCTCTGACCCTCCTGAGATCTTGCAGAAATGGAAAACTATTTAGAATTCTATCAATCCCAACAGAGCCAGCAGTAGAAGAGAGAGAGTGAGCATTAAAAGACCATGTACCAGGGCTGGGGATGTGGCTCAAGCGGTAGCGCGCTCGCCTGGCATGCGTGCGGCCCGGGTTCGATCCTCAGCACCACATACAAACAAAGATGTTGTGTCCTCCAATAACTAAAAAATAAATATTGAATCAATCTCTCTCTCTCTCTCTCTCTCTCTCTCTCTCTCTCTCTCTCTCTCTCTCTCCCTCTCTCACTCTCTCTTTAAAAAAAAAAAAAAGACCATGTACCAACGCTCAGTCTTCAAGCCTCTAGTGAGTTCCACATACTTCATTTACCTTAACAACCCTAACAGAAGCAGCCTGTCACCAAAATAAGGAAGGGAAAGCTAAGGCTTAGAGTAGTTATGCATTTCTCCTGAGGTTCACCAGCTCTGCAATTAGGACCAGGTGGGTACTCCCTAAAAGATGACTGATACTAACTGCGATCAAAACGAACAGCACCCTTTAACACCACCAAGCAGAGGAGATCTACAATAGCTTGAGGCAGCTCTCTGAACCAGGATCCACCTCTGTCCTCCACTCAGCACGTGCAACCCATTCTGGATTTCTGATCTCAATCACTGTTAAATAATAACTGTGCTGCTTTAGGCCACTAACTTTGTAATAACTTGTTACAGCAGCAAGAGAAAACTAATACAGCTCAGCACCTATCTCTTATTTACCTGTTTCCTGTTGCCTCACAGAGGTTAGGCTCTTGTCTATTGCCAACTCTTGTCACACCAGCTCAGTACAGGACAGGCACATCATAGGCACTAAATAAATCTTTGTATAATAATCGAATAACTCTTCTTTGATCCAGAAATAACTGTGGTGAGCAAACCCAACCACGTGCATCATGGATGGGATGCTAAAAAATAATGAGCACTCCAAAAAGACTTCTCAACAGCCAACACAAACAGCTCCGAGTCCAAGTGAATGCACAGTCCCTTTGGAAAAGCCCACGAGACCTACTCCAGGGCCTGTTTTCTTTAAAAAAAAAAAAATGATTTCTAACCCATCTGTTGAGCTCTTTACTGCTCAAATTCTCCTAAAAGAGATGTGCTTCGGTTATAGTTAAAATTTAAAAGGAAGATTATCTATTTGAGGGAGCCGGGGGAGCAAGTGAACCACACAGCAATATAAAGGAATTCAGAGCCACATCAAGTTCCAGCCTCTGTTGGTAGAGCTAAGGATTCAGAGAGTGGAATCACTGTGCTTCTCAAATTGACTCATTGCAAAGCCACAATAGTTCATCGCAGTTTTTAGATTCCATCCTCTCAAAACATGGAACTGCAGAAAATATCCTAAGTCTGAGACCCGCTGTTCTTCCTCTCATGCATGTGAGGTGTGGTCATCATAGTCCTGTGCATTTAACTGCTTTTAAACTTTGACTCTCTGCACACAGTTGAATGGCCACTGCCATTTTAGTTCACACTTGGACCTCAAGTCCACCTGTCTCATGGCAACTACTCTCTTCTTCTCTCTTTCTCTCTCTCCTAGAGCACCACACACTTCCTCAGGGCAGTGATGGGGTTGAACCATCTTTGAATCTCTAAACTTAGAGATGGGCACCTGTATGTTGGAAGAGTGGATGAATCTTTTATTATAAAGATAAGGTGAGATCATTAAGAGTTTCAGAAAATAGAGTAAAGGAGAGGGGAGCCAGCAGTTCCAAGATCATAACAAAAAGCAAGTAACATCTTGTTATATTTCTTTCTGGCCTTGCTGTTGTTGTTTGTAATATAAGGAGTTTTTTTTCTTTCCCTTTTTCTCCTTAAAAATCATATGCACACATTTCAACGTTGGACTCTTGTACTAGACTTTATAACATAAGCATTGCCCCATGGCAGCTTGTAGCCCTTAAGCTTGATTAAAGCTGAAGAATGTTCTGATATGGCTTTGGTGGGTACAGACGAATTTCAGGCCATTGAGCGCATTATTAACTTCAACTCTGGTGTGATCAAAAGAGAACTCGGCTGCATCCCAGCTGTTACAAATCAGACCACAGTTCCCCAACTTGACTAGAAAATCCTTTTGTTTTGCCTCTGTTACATTTTATACTCTGTGACCTAAATTTAGGTTCTCTCCATTTCTCCTCTCTCTGATAAGCAGTAACAGCCTTCTAAACCCACCAACAAAACCCTCCATTGAGAGTCCTTTGGCAAAACAAGGTGTCAATCACTCTGATTCCATTGCTGTTCTATTTTTTCCTACCAAAATAAATGTTTTCATGAACTCACAAAATGTTTTAGTCATAGCTATCAGAGAGTTCCAGTGGATGATTAAAAAACAAACGAGGCTTGGGATAAAATTCAAAATGCTTTCCATACTCCAAATTTGTTCCTCAACAGAGAACAGGGGCCAATGCCTTGAAACCAAACATATTTTTTATGAAACCAAACATCATAAAACATGAGTGAGAGAACCCTTACATCACTCAGGCTGCTAAGATTAATTGACACACTGAAAGCATTTGTTTCACACTCGCTCAACTGAACAAATACATCCCCCTCAGAACAAGTCCAAGATCTTGGCCATTCCCAGATGTCCAAAATCCAAAACTCTTTGCTTTAAAATTCCTCAATGAGAAGACGTAGGAGAAGAAGAGAATTTATGATGTTAACCAAATGTTGAAGTGTGGCACCAACCAGAGAAGGAGCTAGAGTTGTATATTGAAGAACCAAAAGAGAAAAAGGTTGGGGGATGGGAAGAGAAAGAGAAAATACACTAGAAGAAATGTCCAAAAATATTTTTTTTCTATTATTGGTTGTTTATTTCTTTTAGAAAAGGTGTATTTCATCCACAGAGCATATTGTCCATTGAGTGGGTAAAGAGGGCTTGCTTTGATTTTATGCAACACTTATCAACTTGTTTCTAAAACTGGAATATGATGATTGCCTCTTGCAGGAAATTTGAAAAATACAATAGAAATGAAAGTAGAAGAAATAATCATAACCCTCCCACACAGCCATGTAGCCACATTCATATTTTGTTATTGAGCCATCTCATCTTTTTATCTAATGTGTATATTATTTTTAAATAAGAATGAATGTTTCAAACTAGATATACTATTTGGTAGCCTAAGAAATATATTATGAATATTTGCTTTTGTCATTAAATGTTCTCATAGAACATAGATTTTAATGGTTGAAAAACAGTCCTTTTGTTGATGTGCCACTGATGTTTTCAAAATCTAATTTTAGACAAAATCAATTATAACAGTTAAAAAAAATATGGATTTCACCAGGAGCAGCAGCTTTGTACCTTTGACTATGATTTTATTGTTTTCTTAAGATTAAATCAGGGACATGAACAATTTTAAGGCTCTGTATGTAGTTGTCAATATAAATTCTGCACTCCTAAAAGATTATACAGTGCTACTTTATAATTCTGCAATCTCCATGCCCCATAGCTGGTTTTTATTCAACTATTTATCCAACACCTTCTACGTGCCAGGCTTTGCTCTGAGCATTCATAGAAATGGATTCACCCACCCAGTATGTGACTTTTTTTTTTTTTTTTTGGTACTTGGGTTTAACCCAGAGGTTCTTTACCACTGAGCTATATCCTCAGTCCTTTTAATTTGCTTATATTTACTTATTTACTTATTTATTTATTTGGTACTGTGGATTGAGCTCAGGGGCACTCGACCACTGAGCCATATCCCCAGCCCTATTTTGTATTTTATTTAGAGACAGGGTCTCACTGAGTTGCTTAGTGCCTCGTCCTTGCTGAGGCTGGCTTTGAACTCGTGATCCTCCTGTCTCAGCCTCCTGAGCTGCTGGGATTATAGGCATGTTCCACTGTGCCCAGCTTCCTTTTTATTTTTGGGCATGAGACAGGGTCTCACTTTGTTGCTCAAACTTGCCATCTTCCTGCCTCAGCTCCCTGCATTGCTGAAATTATAGGCATGTGCCACCACACCCAGCTAACATGACTTTTTGTGTCTCTCAGCCCCATGTTTCTGAGATTCATCCATGCAGCACGTATGGGTAGTCCATCACTTTTTGCAGTCAAATTAGAACCAGTAATACGCATACACAGACCGAATTTGACTGGGTTCCATGCACACCGGTTTGCCACCTGGGGCCTTGTGGCCAGGTTCCCATCTTGAAGATGACATAAGCAAGGGCACCTGTAATGCAGCCTTGCTCACACAGGTGGTCTCCACTGGTACAGCTGGATTGGAGACATGGCTCATAGCACTTCATGCATGTATGAAACACAATGGGCCTTACTGTGCCTTTGTTTCCTCATCTGTAAAATGGGGATGGAGTCGTAACCACCTCTCATGGGGTGGAGCATAGTACAGGAGAGGACGCACTCGTATTGCCAAAACCTCCATGTAGAGACCCGTCCACAGTAAGTGATTGACAAATTTTAAAAACACCCATCAAGCACCTCCTCTACAGCAACAGCCATCCCCTCGGTATAGAAATGAGCAAAACAATAAACAAAATAGACAGCTCACAGTCCAGACAGGAAGCTGGCGAAATAAAGTGGGACTCGTGTGACACAGGGTCAGGATGCTAGGGGAGCACAGAGAAGGTGCTCCAGGCCAGCCAGAGAGATAAGAATTAAAGAGGCTCCACAGGACCCTGTGTCTGGCCCGATAGGACTCAAACAAAAATGGGTTTAAAATCTCTCCATTTCAGGGCTGAGATCGTGGCTCAGTGGCAGAGCGCTTGCCTCATAAGAATGAGGCACTGGGTTTGATCCTCAGCACCACATAAAAATAAATAAATGTCCAGGTCCTTGTTCCATTTATTTAAAAAAAAATCTCCATTTCTCTCTCCACCCCCTGGCGCCACAGTGACCAACCTGCTGGTTACCCTCCCCTCCTCACCAGCCGTCTCTGATTCTGTCTCCACAGAGCACCTGGACAATCATTCTAAACATCACAAGCATGGTTGCCATCACCATTGCTCTTAAAACAAAAACTCTTCAGGCCCCGGCTGATTTGACCTCACCTATTTCTCTGACTTCCTCTCCTCTAGGCTACTTTGTCCTATAAGCTCCACTCCCTTGTCCCTCAGTTCGTAGAATCTCCAGTGTCCTTTCCTGCCCTAGGACCCTGTCACAGGGTCCCAGAAGCCTCATTCCACCCTTCCCTGGCTAAATCATCTTTGAGTGAACCCTTAAGAGCCCCTTAGAGTGACCTTCCTCATCCTCTAAACAGGATCCCCCCATTTCAATCTCTAGCTCCAATCCCTCTTTTTTTTCATAGTGCTCGATTGACTCTCTTTAGTTTGTACAGTTACTTATTGAAAAGAGATGGAAAGACACAGAGGTGTCCCAAGACCACCTGGCCTCAAGAAAGTGACTTACCCTTTATGCCATCCAAACCATGGAAATAACCCCACTGCAGGCCCAACCTCCTGGCACAGTTACAGGAAGAGCAAAAACACTGACCTCGGCCACAGCAGGTCAGCAAGGGTCTGTGCCGCCAGCCCACGACACATGGGCTACATTGCCGATGCCCTGTGCATGACCAGCGCCTGAGTGTGTAGCTGAAGATTAATAAAGGGCTTTTTAATGATTAGAGGGTTGGACCAAGGGAAGAAATGGAAAGAAAACCTTGCAGCTTGAAAAAGGGTAATGGGACAGAAACCCAGGGCTCTGCGAGAACCAGGGGAATGGCACACAAGCATGAGCTTGTCCAACTCGCACCCCCAGAAAACAGCGGGCACTGGCACACAGGAGGTGCCCAATGAACTTCCATGGAGTGAACCAACTGTCTGGGGTTGCCAAGGCCAGCTTTTGCCTAGGACTAGGAAAGCGGTGCCCATGCAGAGGTCACAGGTAGGACTGGGTCAGCGACACCCTGAGTGGGGGAGACTTAGAAATGGATCCTGCCTCCCTGGCCAGGTGACTGCTTCCCTGATCACATGACTCCTGATCCCATTGCCCAGTAAGAGCCCCAGGGAACTTTCAAGACCTGTCTATACTTTAAAACCCTGCATAAAACGGTGCCCTGGGGCCAGGCGCTGGGCCCACACCTGTGATCCCAGTGGCTCAGGAGGCTGAGTAAAGAGGATCTCGAGTTCAAATCCAGCCTCAGCAAGAACGAGGCGCTGAGCAACTCAGTGAGACCCTGTCTCTAAATAAAATACAAAATAGGGCTGGGGATGTGGCTCAGTGGTTGGGTACCTCTGAGTTTTAATTCCTGGTACCTCCCAAAAAAGGTGCCCTGGGAGATGAGGGCCTCTGGTGTCCTTGAGCCCTGGCCACATCAGAAGGAGACTATTCTGTTCCTGCCAGAGCCGTCAACCCACAAAGACACTGAGAGGATAGCTTCAACCCAGGCCATTGTCTCGCCACCTACATCCAGTTCTGCCATATAGATGGAGCTCTGCAACCAGCTAGGCACCCTGCTAGTTCTGAGAGATGACAGGTCAACGGCCCAGGTCCTGGTTGCAGCTGTATAGAATTTGGGGCTTTTGTGCAGAATGATTCCTGAGATGCCACCCAACCCGGAGACGTACCATCACCAATACCACTGTGAAATAGCCTCGATGCCGTCTCCACAGTGGGTATCAGCTTTGCCGGCCTTGAGAGTGACTTCCGGATCTGAGTCTCTGAGGCGCTGTCCGTGTTCCAGGGACAAAAGGTGCCTGATTGCTGAGGAATGCACATTCCCCTGGACTGTGTTTTCATACAGGGATGGTGTGGTATAAATTCACACAGCCTTTTGGAAAGCAGTTTGGCAGCACACATCAAGAGGGACATAAAACATGCAAACCTTCTGACCCAGTAATTCCATTTCTGGGAACCTATCCTAGGAAAATAATCCTAACTAGGGATAAGGGCTTGTGCACAATGTAATCTCATTTAGAAGAGAAAAAAAATGGAAACAGCTTAATTGTCCAATAGTAAGAGGGAAAGCAATTAAATAAATTATAAAACAACCACTTCATGGATATTATTTGGCCATTCCTGGCTCCAAACAGTAATCAAGGAAATGCTTATGACATACTATTGGGTTAAGGAAAAGGCAAGCAGCAACCTGTATAGGTAATATTCAAAGTCTTTGACTAAAAGATCTGTGCATACACATGCACAGAGGATGAAAATAAACTCCAATGGTAACATGGCTATCTGAAAGAGAGAACTATAAAAAATCTTACATTTATTTTCAACCTTTTTTATTACAAATTTTGTTTTAATAAGCATACATTCAAAATAAAATGGCAATGTTGTTTCCTATGGCAATTATATAGGCATAGAAAATAAGCAATATATGTATTTTAATTGAAAACTTTGCAAATAATAGGAAAAATATTAGGAGTAAATCTCACACACACACACACACACACACACACACACACACACACACACACCACATTTAAGGCCAACAAAACATAAATAAACCAAAGCTGTGACTGGCCTGGGAGAATCCTATTAGAGTCATGGCTGATGTTTGGGTGGTTTTGTGACTCATCTTTCCCCAACGGTGCTATCTGCCAGAGCCCCTTAATTCTCGCATCCTCCAATCCCTGCTCCAGATCAAGATCCAGGCGAGCTTTCTAAATTGCATGTATGGTCTCCTTACTTCCACACGTGCCCCTCACTGGCTCCTAAGGTGGTGCCCAGGATGCCCAGCAGACTTCAAACACACTTAGTCAGCCTCTGCCATGGCCTCCAACTTTCTCCACCGTTCCTTCCTCCCCTTCTCTTCCTCCAACCTCACCAGCTTCTTCTCACTTTCTCCAAAGTACTCAGTTTCTCTCAACGCCATTAGTTCTTTCTGGAGAACCTACTCCACCCCTCCCTGGAACCTCTTTTCTCAGACACCTCCTAGTCATCCTTTGGGTCTACAGAAATTGCTTAGGAATTGTCTCCTTGGGGAGAGTTATCCTGGTCTTAGAGATAAGACTGACCTGAAATCACACATCTAGAACCCAAGGGAAGTGTGTCCAGGGACCTGCATGTCCTAGCCCCAGCAAGAGATATATAAATGCCCCTGATCCTCACCCTAATACCAGAAATCAGCATTCATTGAGTGGCACGGCTATGTCAGCTAATGAGATGAAAACTTCACTGAACTATACCAGTCTTCATTGATTTGGGCATTTTTAAAAGTTCATTTTATGGAAGAGAACACTAAGGCTCCAGAGGAGTAACACCAGGCTCATTTGATCACAGCAATTGGCCCGAGGTCACGTGGCTGGACAATGATAGCTCTGGCCATCAAAGCCAGAGGTGCTACTCCACCAGCCACCACCAAGGGATGTCAGTAGGAGAGAGAGGATGTGGAGGGCCGGCTCATTTAGACTCTAGAATAACATTCCATTGCTTTTGTCTATTTTTGCCAAACCGCGATGCTCAACTTTCCTCGCCAGCATGCTGTGACTCATTGCTGGATTTTCCACTTCTCTCTCCACTACAACAGAGTCCGCTGAGGACACTGGGCCGGAAAGGGATGCGTGTGCGAGAGGTACCACCTGCTCCAAATCTGCCTTTGTTGAGCTGGGTGACTCTTGACCTTGGCTTGGCTCATGTCTACAGGCCTCCTTGACAGAATGCCCCACATGTTTTCTGCAAGAAGCAAAGCAGAGGACATGGGTTTGCCACTATCTGGGCAGACGTTTAGAACCACTTGAATAGAACTGAGATGCCTAAAAGGAAGTGCGCTTCAGGGGGTTTTCTAGTAAATAATGAATCTGAACTATTATCAGTATTATCATCACTACCATTATGCACACAAAACGTCACACAAGCCTCACGTGGAGAGGGTGCAACATTAAATGGCCGTGGTACTTCAAGGCCTCTGCGCTCTCTGCAGCCAACAATGATGCTCTGAATGTTTTGCAAGAGCCAAAATGAGAAGCAAGAAAAATGCAAGACAATGGCCCTTAGAAAGAAAAACAGCCAAATCTGTGGTTATGACAGCACTGTTAACTCACCCAAGACTCACTGGGCACCTACTATGTGCCTGGCAACATGTAACCCATTTTCTGTGAATTATTTCAATTAATCTTTACAACAGTCCAAGGAGTTAAATCCTGTCACTGTCCTCTTTCAAACTAAGGGTTTATTGTAGGTGGTCAGGCAAATCCATGTTTGAAGGCCAAATCTCTTACTCCACAGCTGCATGACCCTGAGCAACTTTTCTCACTTGGAAGCCTCGCTGCAATAAGAAGATGATAGACCTACTTCACTAAGTGGTCAGGATTCACAGGCTAGCGTATGGGAAGTGCTTAATAAATGGACACCCTCGTATTAGAAGTCCTTCAAATTAGAAGTCCTGGCAGACGGTGTCTACCATCAGCTCCTAAAGACTCCTGGGCTGCCAGCTTCAGCCCTTCAGATAGATCCTGGTCCTGGCCCACTAGCAAATAAAATGTCCTAGGAAGCCAGATGTGGGCACTGTGGTGACCACACCTGCCCACCAGAGAAGGAGCAGCCCATGGCCAGCTGGAAGTCAGAGAAGGTTTCTTGGCCGCCAAGGTGCTGTGGCGACCCAGGAGGAAGGTGAGTCTCACCATTTCAACCAATGCCACCCACGTGCTGGCCAAGAGCCCTCTTTCCCTTTGCACCTTCTATGATTTCCCCTTGCACTCGCCCCAGGCCAAGTTCTGCATAATGAGATGCCCTGGAGCCAGCTCCCTGTTATTCTTAACAAGCTGAAGGTTATTGTTAGCTGGCTGCCAGAAGCTGCCTACTTCCTCTCCAGGCGCGGATAAGATCTCAAGTCATCCTTTGCTTTTAGTGTCTCTCTTTTCTCTCATGAAGGGACATCACCCAGAGTTGAGCGGCTGGCCCCCTGAAGCTCCCCTCCTTTCTCTTTGTCTCACCCAAGTCCGTTCGCTGGACCCTGGCCAGAATGAACACCCCAGAAGGATCTCTTGGCTGTTCAGACCCACCCACAGCTCAGCTGGACACTTCAGGAGAAGCAACTATGATGGAAACTTGGGACCCTAGAAAGTTCCACTTGGCATCTCTGCTCCAACAGTGACCAGCTGTGTGCCTTGGGACACATTCCTTACCCTCCTGAAGCTGTGATTTATGTAGAGGTGCAAAGGGAGTAAAAAAAAATCATCCAGTGGTTACTGAGGAGAGCTTCCTGGGATCCCTGCACTGATCTCGTGGTGAACAAGTCCTTCTTTTGAGGAGCTGCTCAGGATCTTGTCCTCATGGAGCTCACATTGGAGGCCTCGCTGCAGTAAGAAGACGATAGACCTACTTCACTAAGTGGCCAGGATTCCCAGGCTAGCGTATGAACAGCCCCTAGGAAAACAGAAGCATAGCGCCTGAAGGGCAATAGCATTAAATACAAGTCAGCTGTCATCTCCAATGTCCACATTTTGATGATGATCACTACGGTTGTGAATGATTTCATTTATTTAGAATACAGTTGAAAATTCCGTCAGAAATCTTCAAATCAGGCATCTGTGAACACTTTAACATGGGAGCTACCTATAAAGGAGGTTAAATTCAACACAAACCTTAAGTGATCTATTTATAAAATCTGGCAAATAGATTTGCACATATTTGCTTAAACATATTCTTTGTCACCATAGATTTATTTTTTTTCCTCTTGATCAAATAAAATCAGCATGTATTTAATTATTGGAATAATTTCAAATGTGGAAGTGATTATTAATTATAATTATTAATTCATTTAGCATATATTCATTTATCAAATGCCTGCTATTTGAGTTCACCTTAACAACAAACTAGAGGTTGAACTTGAAGGCAAAAAAACTCTCCAAGTTCAGAAAAGAGAGTAAAGAGGCCATCACAAGATGTCAGCCAAGAGACAACGGGATGGAAAATCCAGGGTGTTATCACTTGGTTGTTGATACGTACTCCTCAATGGTTGCCTCCAGAATCCACTCAGCATTACAGACTAATTTTCTTGCTTGTGTTTTGGCACCTAATTCGAATTAGAGGAGCATTAGAATTAGATTAGAGTTTGGATTGAGCATTGCTGATTCCAGTCTCTGGCACCATACGGGTGACATACAGATAAATCAGATGGGATTACTGCTCAGAGGAGCTCACTGTATGGTCCACATGCTTGTACCTGGGTCTCTGTCAGGTGTAATTCGTGTACAAAAGTCTGGCTTCCCCTACCAGTTTCCAAACCCTAGAAAAGGAGAGCTTGGCTTTCTCACATGGATTAGGGTCCCCAATAAATAGTTTTCATCTTCCTTGCTGGAGATTAACACAAATAGAGAAATGAAGTAAAGGACATGCTGATACCTGTGTTGCAAAGATCAACCAAATGAGGAAAAGCTCTTTATTTAGAGCTTTCTGTGCAAGGGAGTTGGCCACTGAGACTCAAAGATGACAGAGGAGTGGGGGAAATGTCGTGGGGAAAAAAAAGGGAGGCTTCCACCATGCCCTGGTTGGAGGCTGTTGATGTGGGGAAGCCGGAGGTGGCAAACCAGAAGTGGGGCCCTTGGGTGACTGGTGAGGGGGACATATTTGGTTTTCTCCAGTTGAACTTGAGTTGGAAGTGGGGATAAAAATTAGAGAAATGGTCAGTTGACAATCAATTCCTGGCTGTTTGGGAAGAATCGTTCCAGAAGCTATTGCTTGGCTTCCTGGATTGTTATGGGAGGTGGCAATCTGATGTTCTGCAAGTCTAACTTACAGCAGGCTGGCCTTCTGAGTTTGTTATTATAAATAAGGGCTTGTTTTGCTGGGAAAATGATGGGTCAGAGTTCTGTTTTGATGTCTGACCATCATCTATTTTTATATTAAATCCATCAATATGGAAAAAAAACAACACCAAATATTTCTCCTGAAAGTGGGCAAATTGAAGCTAGCATAGTTGAGGGGTGCTGTTCCTCGTGGTCTGCCTTCCTGGCTTTCCTGCACGGTGCTCGCTCTGCCCCTATTTTCTGTGGCTGTGCAGCAGGGAGGTGGGAGTAGCAATGCCCGCTTTCTGCCCACACCCCAGGACCTGATTCCCTGGCCATCACCTCTGAAGGCAATTCGGGTCTCCCTTAGCCCTTGTATTCCAAGGTTCTGGGATGACCTAACATTTTAAAAACAGCGCCAGTTCTCTAGTGCTTCTTAAGCAATCTTAAGACACTCATGACAGGTTTTATTAGTAAAAACAAAAATTGGAAACCCTGACAGTCACATCACCAGTCCTCAATGTGTTGGGGAATTGAAGATTAGCTCCACCCACGTCCTTTCCCCAAAATCCACCGTGCACAGATAGGCCTGTAATGCACTCGATTCCTCTTGGAATTTCTATAACAAGTCATCAGAGAATTCTCCCTGCACTCTGAAAACATCACGGAAAAGTCTTGACAACTACATAAAATCCTATCTCAGAACTTTGAGTGCACAAGTATTCTCTCAGCCATAGGTTCAACTGGGTTTCCCTGCAGAACACTCCATTAACATCCTGTGCTTCTCCTCCAGAGCACTCTCCAAAGATCATCCAGTTGATCAAATGACCTTCCCCATCTTGCATATGATATAAATAAGAAGCAGTTCCATTTTTCTCCCATCCATTGTTCTAATCAAATTCTGATAGATCTCTCTGCCCTACCCTTCCATGACATCTCAGGCAAATTCTTTTGCTTTCTGGTAACTCTCAGACCAATTTCATTGGTCTATTGTGACTCATTTTCAGATATTAAAAAGACAAATCTAAATCAAAACTCCTATTGAGTATCTAACACAAACGTTTCATTTTTGCTTAAAAGGAAGGGCCAAGGAAGCTGTATGGTGTCAATCACTCTATTATTATCCAGGATGATAAAAATTTCTAGTTTTTATAGAAATAGTTATGGGCTAAGTGACACAATGTCTGGAATTTCCTTGAAAATATACAAGATGCAAGTGTAAGGAGACAACCGGACTAACACATTCAGGGTGTCAGTGGAATAGTGTCATGCTTGGGAAACCACTGAAGCTGGAGACGGGGCTCGTGCGAACTCATCTATTTATGTCCGTTTCTCTCTGTGTTTGAAATTGCCTGTGATTTGTTGAAGTTTCTTGTGTTTTAAGATATGAAAAGTGATATTTTGGACAAGGATCAAGTATTATGATCTGGGATGACGTTAATTCTCAGTTATTCATAATAATGGAGATCTATGCATATTAGAAACTCTGAAGTGTCTTCTATGTGTGAAGCTAGGAATCAGGTTTGATGGGAGGTTGTGCTGAATGGAGGAGAGAGTCTTGGGCATCATGCAAGGACCTGAGTTCCAGTTCTGGCTTAGCAGGTAAATACAACATGAGGCAAGTCACTTCTCACCATCTGTGAACTGGGAAGAGCAGGCAGAGGTCTTGAAAGGCCCTTCCTTCCTTAATGTCTGGATTCAGACAGGGCTCCTGTCTTCCTTCCTCAAGGCTGCAAGTCCAGGACTCGGGATGGCACCTGGAACACAGTATGGGGATGTTTGCACATTCCGTGAGTGGGTTCACTGCCCCATTCTTAATAGACAAACTCCTTTCCACACGAGAACCTGCCTGTTTCCCTACAATGAAAGCAGGTTCAGAAGCCAAAACAATTCTGTTTAGCTGGCTGAAGTCATCCCGGAAAGACAGGAGGGTGGCAGCTGCCACTACCTGCGCTTATATCATCCTCATTATTATAAATCAGCACTAAGGGAAAGGCACAGTCTGACCCATAAAACCCACTCACAGTCCTTCAAGGGCTCTTACCCACCCCAAGATAAGACCAGAACCTTCTGCGTCCAGCAAAGCTGACCAGGTACAGGCACACTTTCTCTCCGGGCTCGTGTTCTTTGCTCCTTCCCAGAGGCCGCCACTCCACACCTCCTCTTCCACCTCAGGGCCTTTGCACGGGGACATTCTCTCAACCTGGAGGCATCGTTCTGCTTCTTGGCCTGATCAATGCCACTCCTGTTTGATATTTTAGGTCAGATGTCATTTCTTTAAGCAAGTGTTCTCTTAGCTATAGGTTCAACTGGGTTTCCCTGCTGAACACTCTGGAACGCCCTGCACTTCTCCTTCACAGCACTCTCCAAAGATTCTCCAGCGATCAGATGACCTTCCCCATCCTTCATATGATAGAAATAAGAAGCAGCTTCATCTTTCTCCCATCAGTTGTCCTAGTCAAACTCTGTTAGATCTCTTTGCCCTGCCCTGCCCTTCCATGACATCTCAGGCAAATTCTTTAGCTGTCTGGTAACTCTCAGTTACAAGGACAATTTTCAGATATTAAAAAGACAGATTTAAATCAAAACTCCTACTGCACATCTAATACAAAAGCCGCCCGCTCTGTGGCTGCAGCCTGGATGTGCGCTGCTCCCCCCTCACTCCCCCCTCACCTCCTGCCCTCCTCCCTCTCCTACCTTTGGCAACTCAGATCAGAGCACAGGAGAACTAGAAAAAAGTGACCAGATTCCTCACTAAATGCCACCTGCATGGTCCTCCCCTGGCTGCCCAGGTACTGAACTGCTGGCTCTCTCAGGATGTGCCTTTTCACAGGGCTCCAGAGGCTTCCTAGGTGGCCCCCATGTGGCACACTTCCCTGATGTGAGTGACAGACTGTTTGATTGATAGCCTGCTTGGCCCCACAATGGCCGTGACTTCTGTGCTCAGTGACGTACTCAGTGGCCTCCTCCCTCAGGGAGGGCTTCTTGTTGGCTCAAGGGGCTCTGTCTGGATGGGCCATTCTCAGTCTCCTTCCTCAGAACCATCTAACTCCTGGGAAACTTGGCTCTCCGACAGCTACCCCTGCCCTGCTCTCTCCTCCAGTCAGCCTCTGCCTTCACAACACTTGAGTTGGCATGACCACAGAAGAGGTTGGGGGTGGGTCCCAGCTCCCCAGCACTTCTTCATCACATTGCGCTGATCCTGCGACAGCCACAGGCTCTCAAGGCCCTCAGCTTCACAGTGCAGCTCGCGTCCCACACTGCGAGGCAAGGAGATAAGCAGTTCTCTTCTTGAAGGCACCCCCAATCTTTTCAGTGACTTCCCTTGCAGTCCTTGTCACTTGGGACGTAAAGGAGAAACGCTTCAACACTCCTTCATCAGCCAACAACTCTCTGCTCATCCTTTTGGAATTTCTAGTTTTGGGGGTTTTTTTTAATGTAGTTTAAAAATGGATGGTGGTTGCCAGGTGCAGTGGCACATGCCTGTAATCCCAGCAGCTCAGGAGGCTGAGGCAAGAAGAACGTGAGCTCAAAGCCAGGCTCAGCAACTTAGCAAGACCCTAAGCGACTCAGTGAGATCCTGTCCCTACAAAAAATAAAAAGGGGCTGGGGATGTGGCTCAGTGATCAAGCACCCCTGGATTCAATCCCTGGTACCAAAAAAAAAAAAAAAAGTGGATAATGTTCAATGTCAAATCCAGTTGATTTTTCATAAGTTCTAAGCAGATGGGTGGCATTGATTGCTCATTTTTCTCTGCTTTGGTTCCTCAATTGAAATTCCAAGATGATGGGAATTCCCAGTTAATATCCTATCAAACATGGCTCTGTGATTATTTGATGCATGCCTGTCTTACCCTCTAGATTTTATTTCTATTTCTACAAGGGCTCTCTCTTTGCTCTAAGACCAAGCATTCAACCTCTGGTATTTGGCAGCAACCCAATCAATGTATGATAAGTCGATGAATAAAATAACAGAATGAGAGACAAAGAAGACTAGATTCATATCCGTGAAACTCCTTGGTTGGGAAAGACTAACAAGCAGGACACCATTAAAACCAGAGTAGGGGGCTGGGGATGTGGCTCAAGCGGTAACGCGCTTGCCTGGCATTCGCGAGGCGCTGGGTTCAATCCTCAGCACCACATACAAATAAAATAAAGATGTTGTGTCCACTGAAAACTGAAAAATAAATATTAAAACATTCTCTCTCTCTCTCTCTCTTGCTCTCGCTCTCGCTCTTAAAAAACAAACAAACAAACAAAAACAGAGTAGATGGGACTCAGATTCCCCCAAAGCCTGGATTCCCATCAGAATCACCCCCTGGGCTTTTAAGAGATGTAAATGCCTAGACTTACTCCACTGGTGTGGAAATTCAGTAGATCTAGTTAAGAAGCAGTGAGCCAGAGTGCATAGGAGAGGTCAAGATCACACTGAGGAGGACTTAAGGGAAGCCTCATACCTGCCCAAGAGTAGCAAGGACATTTCCTGGAGGAAATGATACAAAAGGAAGATAAATATAAACAGATGGAGAAAGGGGTGTGGGGTGCACATGCTCAGCAAGGACTTGAAGCCCAGGAGAAGATACAGGCGAGGCTCTGAGACTAGAAAGAAGAGCTTTGATTCCTAAGAGAACCCAGTGAACCTCCTAAGGGGGAGAGAGTGGGGCAGCCCAACTAGTGGCAGGCTGTCTCGGTGCAGGAAATTGGAAAGTCAACAACACCCTAGGGAGGAAATAAATACAGAACCCGCTCGGAGGCCTGAAGTACTCATCCGGGAAAGGAGGGTAGAAGATCACACACCTCCACAGGTCGTGGTGAGGATTAAAGAAAGTAATGGTTGTAACATCTTGGCACATTGTATGTGCTTATTATAGGTCAGCTAGAATCATCTTTATAAAATAATATCGTGCTTTTCAAAGTGGCGTGTGTGTGTGTGTGTGTGTGTGTGTGTGTGTGAGAGAGAGAGAGAGAGAGAGAGAGAGAGAGAGAGATCAGTAATTTACTGGCCCAACTAAAACCAGTTAGTAAGGGCCAGTTCTGCACATAGCTTCCCATCTTTGCATTCAGTAGATGTCAGGCTGGTAATTTGAGGCTGAAAACTTGAAAGTGACCATAGTGTAGTATTTACACCAAAGACATTGAAAAATCTCCCCCCTTCTCCCTCCCCTCCCCTCCCCTCCCCTCCCCTCCCCTCTTCTCTCTCTCTCTCTCTCTCTCTCTCTCTCTCTCTCTCTCTCTCTCTTGCTGGTTTCCCTGCACACTTGTTAGATACTCTGGGAATGTTGACTGCATCAAAATGACTTAAACTAGATTCAATTGAAAAGTCAGTAAAGTTATAGGAAAACTATAAGAATCCAAGTAAGGGCCACCAAACTTAGATCACAAACTCAAAAGGAAAACCTTCTCAAGAAAGAGAAAATGAGACTTTGACTTCGGGGCCAGTAGCAGGTGAGAACAGAGACTGACCCCAAGCCCGTGTTTCTGGACTAGCTGTCCTACCCACGCTTCTTACCTCCACGTCTAGAGTGAGTGTGAAAATAACCAAATGACGTGAACACTGACCAGTTCAAGCCGAATGCTCTAAAAGACCAGTCCAGAGGTTCATTCTCTCTGGAAAGAAAAGCCCATTTGGGAAGACATACATTATATCAGGTTAGCTGAGGTGAAAAATAATTTTCATCTCAAGGAAAATATCAAGTACTGCAGAACAAAATACCGCGATACTTGAACAACACAAGAGATCTTATCACCAGAAGTGTGTTGACATGTATGTAGGATAGTGAGTAAGGATGCTGGGAAGGGTGGGGCAGGGGAAGGTGATAAAGGAAAATCGGATTTGGTCAGCGTGTGTGGTATCAAGAGTCACAGCAAACCCCGCTAGTATGCACAATTCATACATGTTAACAAAAATAACTTTAAAATGTGGTAAGCAACATGAGGGGGAAATTGTGGACGTTGTGAATAACACAAAAAAAGCAAATGCGAACCCATCAGTTGCATCAACACTTAGCCAAGCAAAGGTAGCAAGATGGGGCACATCTGCTTTCTGTTGGTCAATAATCATCTGGGGTCCTGGACAGATGTTGTGCTATCCTAGAGATAAAATGAGGACAGTCCATTAAAGTCATCAATTATGAACAAATAAATAAATAGGCTGGGCCGTCTGAGATCAAGCTTGCCTGTAGCTGACATTTGTCACCAGAACTTTTGTTAGAGAGATTTAAGCACTCTTAGGAGGCTTAGAATAAGTAAGAGTCACCATTTTATTTTGAGGATGAGACAAACCAACCAAGTACTCTGCAAGATGAAGATTCTAATTTAGAAAAAATGCATATATGACTGGCTCTTATGCTCAAGATACTGTCTTACATGCCGTGCTGGCATTCAGATTCTGAGAGCCAATAAATTCAAAAAGACCATTTCCTCTAGATTGGAGGGTGAATACCTAGGGCAGGATAAAGCTGATCGGAACAGAGAGCCCATTAAAATTCTTGTTCAGATTTGTGATCAGTGTTCACTTCCCTTTCTCTGAACATTTCTTTCCTTTGGAGATCTCACTGCTGGAGAAGAATGAGTGAGAAAGCAAGATAAAAATGAGGCTTTTTTCAGTCACTTAATTTCCTTAAATGACATCATGAATTATGAATTGCGGTTGCCAAGGCAATATAAGAAATACATATCAGAAGGAAACAAAGAAATTGATTGCACCAAAGATGACTAGGCTTAGGCTTTGGAGAATCATTTTGCCTTTTGAGTTGTTATGATCAATTCTCGGTAGGAACAAAGACATATTAGTCATCTAAAAATACTCAATCATTGTCTCCATTCAGCAAAGAACAAAGAAAACATCACGCAGCGCTCAACCCTCTTTCTTTCTGCAGCACATAGAATTGAAGGGCCATTTTCCTGCCACATTTATCAAGATTAGGGACAGTGCTCCCTGTTATTCTATGAAACCCCATCCTATGTCCAGAATCTAAAGATTCCCCCTCAAACACTCTCGAATAGGAAATGACTTTTTTTTCTCTAAGTTAAAAAAAATAATTTCCAGGCAGTGAGTAATTTTTTTTCCTGAACCATCCACTCAACGGAAAACAAATGAAAAGGGAAAAATGAAGTAAACAGATCTGAAAAAGAGGCCACTACACCCAGAGATGGAGAAGGAAGCCTGCAAACTTACCAGTCATGGGGAGCAGGAACTTAGGGTTTGTCCCAAACAAAACCATAATTTTAACTGGTCCTTCAGTTGAGCCTCGCTGGATGAATGACTTCCAGGGCCTTTGGCTCTTTGGGACTAAGCGGGAAGGTTATTTTTAGCACAACTATTTGGAAATCTTTGAGAACTTGGACCTGTTATTCTGTCTGGTACCAAAGCAAGCTTTTCACCGAGCTCTCATGAAGAATCCTCTGTCCCAGTGTTCTGAGCACCCTGCAGCCGCTCCCCAGCCAAGAGCACGGTATGGTGTTTATTCTTTTATAGGATTTTGGTGAATGTGGGTACAATGGCCTTTTTCATAGTGGTAGCTTTTTAGTTTATTAAACAGGTGGTTTTGTTAGGAGAATCCAGGAAGCTGAAGTTCTGGTTCCAAATCTCTGGTCAGCAGCTCGCTTCATGACCATAGACGGTGGTCTCTGGATCCTGGTTCCCAGTCCAACCTGCCCCCGGATGTCTCTGGGAGAATGGGACGATCTTAGCCTTGCTCTGTAGATCATAAACTGTTGGCAGGTGTCAGAGTGTTTTACTGCGGTACATCAGAGCACTTATCAGGAGATAGCCAAGACTTTATAAATCATGAACTGTTGATAAGAAAGGCTGATGGATGTGTATGTTCTTCATCCAGCCCTGTAGAGCCTCTCCTGTGGGCCATGCTCAGTCTTCTCTGTCAATGATACGGAGCTTACATTTTGCTGGGAAAATGAGCAGGAAATGGTCATAACGCAAAGGCAATTGTGTGGCCCTGGGGGACCCGAGTAGTGCCAGGAGGAGGAGGGAGCTCATTCAAACGGGAAAGGCAGTTCTGCGGGGAAACTTGCAGCCCCAAAGAAGCTGAGGGGTCGCAATACAGAAGGAGCGGAGGCATAAACAGCGGAGGTTCCCAGCATTGTCCCCAGCTCAGTGCTCCTGTCAGGCAGGCAGAGAAGGCCAGGCCTGATCTCCTGAAATCTCTGGGTCAGAGGCCAAGGAGACATCCTGTTTCGGCCCTCCTCGGTGGCCTACCTCTTCCTCTGACTTCCACGCAAAGCACATTTCAGCTTGAATTCATAATCAAGTCCGGACCTTTGTCTTGCAGTAATCTGCTATAGTCTCCTTCACATGATGTAGAAGAAAGTTCATGTTTGGAGACAAAAGAACTGAGTTCAAATCCTGGCTGTGCCATTTTATGACCTTAGATAGGACCACAGAGCATTGTAAATGTTTGACCCTGTGAATGTGGCTGGCCTGGGATCATCATGTGAGAAGAATCATGTGGTGTTGGTCATTTCGCATAGCTTATTTCACATAGCACGATGTCTCCAGGTCCATCCATGTTGTCACATGTATTGAAATTCCCTTCCTTTGTTAAGTCTGAATAATATTTCATTCTGTGAATACATCATGCTGTGTCAATCAATGGACACTGGGTTGCTCCTACCTTTGGGATGTTGTAAAGAGTGCTGTCGTGGACGTGGGTGTGCAAATATCTGTTTGAGTCCTTGCTTTTACTTCTTTTGGATATATGTACACATACATATCCAGAAGAGAAATTTTGGACATTTGTTAATCCTATACTTAATTTTGTTGGGGATTCACTGCACTGTTTTTCACCAAAGTAGCACCATTTTACATTTCCATAAACAGCATCTTTTATTTTTAGAAGAAAAAAGACATGGGCTATTTATAAAGGGACTCCAATCTCTGAACACTCTTTCGGGGAGTTCAATTTTTGCATTGATTTAATCAGTATTTTTTTCTTCAAGAGTTTTTCATGGCTAGTTTAGCAAGAACAAAAGATTCTATTACTTACAAAAGTTTACAAAACACGATATGCTATATCCCTGTCTTAAAGATTCAGAACACCCATTAACATGAAAGCTCTGGTATGTATACATGTATGTGTGTTTCAAATATGTGTTTAAAGTTTTAAAAACTTGTTACTTTATTATCCCTACAGAAAAATCGGACAGAGAGTCATTTACAATTAGCTTCCAGGACAGATCTGTTCTAGATTAGCATTATTTCCAGAACTTCGATTTTCTAACTCCAAAGGAGCATGAAAGTGGAAATATTGTACTTTAACTATGTAGCACATATTCTGCATAAATTTGCATAATTCAATTGAACGCTTTAAAGCTTACTGTATGAGAAGTGATTGCTCATGGGTATTGCTTTCTTCTGCGGATTTTGAAAATATTCTAAAGTTAGATTATGGTGTGCATTGATCGTATACGTCAGTTAATTTTACGTTGTGCAAATTATCTCTCTGTAAAGCTGTTAAAGTTATTATAATGCTTATAAAGCTGTGACACACATGGTTCCTTTCCAGCCAAAATAATCAAGTTGACTGCAGAGCAGTGGACGTTCCATGAAGGATGGATTGTTCCAGACAAGGTGTTGGAAACATAAACCTGGATCCCTACCTCTGAGTTTTTAATCAAAAAATTCTAACAAGTAAAATTTTTTGAAGGTGACAAAATGAAACAAGAAGGCTGGGGTTGTAGCTCAGTGAAAGAGTTCTCACCTAGCATGTGTGAGGCACTGGTTTTAATTCTCAGCACCACATACAAATAAATAGAATAAAGGTCTACAAACAACTAAAAAAAAAATTTAAAATGAGATGAGCATTGAAAGAAAAGCATATTTTGCTTGTTTTCCACAGTACTGGGGACTGAACCCGGGGCTTCATACATGCTAGGCAAGTGCTCTACAATAGGAGTTATACCCCCAGCCCTAGAGAAAGAGAAAGACTCTTTTAGTACCTTAGAGTGGGGGAAGCTTTCTAAACACAATAAATTTGACTTCAAAAAATGTTTTTACAATAAAAATGTTTTTTTAATTACATGAAAAAAGTGAAAAGACAAACTGGGGAAAATTTCTTGTTGTGTGTCACGAACCATGTACAGACAGATAAATATAAATATTCAGTGCACTGTTGTTTAGAATAACAGAAGAAAACAAATATTCTACCTGTCCATCAACTACTTAAATATAACATATTTTGGATATTCTATGGACACCAAAATAACAGGGTCTAAGGTAGCGCTGTCTACCCAGTACAGATACACGCAGTCGGCCTCGCACATCCACAATTTCCACATCTGTGGATTCAATTAATCACATATCAGAAATATTTTAGAAAACTGTGTACTGAACCCATACAGACTTTTTTCTTATTATTCTCTAGGCAATACAGTGACAACTACTTACATAACATTTACATTGTGTTAAGTATTATAGGTAATTCAGAGACACTTAAGTACACAGGAGGAGGTGCATAGGTCATAGGTAAATATACCAACATCTTGTACTGTGGTATACATGGGGGCTGGACAGTATGGACTCAATCCCCCATGGACACCAAGGGATGATTCTGCATACCCATACAGAAGCTCAGCAAAAAGGCCAAGTGCAGAACATGGTACAGAGGATGCAAACACGGGGAAGGAGAAGACACAAGAAACTGACAACAGTCGCCACCTTCAGGGAGGAAACTTTTGAGAAGACAGAAAAATAAGAGGAGATTTACTTGTCATTTCATACCCCTTTTCTTTTGAATTTTAGAGTGCCCATATTATAAATACCAAAAAAAAGAGCTTTTTGTATATTTTTAAACACCATAGACTTAAAGGCAAAACAACTCAAGTCCTTTATTCCTCAAATACTGTGAAAGGGGACACTAGACCCCAGAAAGCCTTCTTGAAATCTTCTTTTCTCTCTTTCTCTTATAATATTTCATACTCCTCCGTAATTCCTCACTACTTTTTATTCAACAAAACTCACACCATCCCCACAAAAAGTCTTCACTTCCTCCGGCTGGGGTTTATTGTACTAAGCACTGTTCTAGGCGGGTAGACATATTAATGACTAAGACAAAGAGCTCTGCCCTCGGGGAGCTTCCATTCCCTCAGACAGAATGCGCAGTGTAAAATAAAGACAGGAGTCCTCGATGGTGGGCACAATGGAGACAGAAAAATAGAGCAGAAAGAGGGAGGCTGGGGTGGGGGGCAGATTGCATCGTGAACAAGGTGCAAACCATTGGGCTCCATGAAAAGGTGGCATTTGAGCAAGACTTGCAGAAGGAGGGGAGGGAGGGAGCCCCGTATGGACATCTTGGTGAAGAGGGCTTTACACAGAGGGAAGAAACATGTGGAGGCCTGAGGCAGAGGCACCGGTGTCCTTGGGAGCCCCAGGTTATCCACTGTGACTGGAACTGGAGAGTGAGAGGGGAGTTAGGGGGCCTCACACACCGTGCTACCAGGGAACACGAAGCTGTTGGCTCCTAAGTGAAGTGGACAGCCATCGTGGGAGAGGCCACTGTGGCTTTCCATCATGACCCGCATCCTTTTTCCTTCTGCGTGAACTGAGTCCCAAGAATGGACTGACACTCATCATCAGGCCATCGTTGCCCGTCAGGCCTCACGACACATTGTGCCTCTGCGTCAGATAAGGACTGTTAGTGGATAATCATCGGGAGAGCCTTTCAGAAAGTCCTAATGGGGACGTGCTTTTAGACTGGTGCCGACAGTTTACCAGGGCATTTCTCAAAGAAAAGCAACCCATTGGTTCAAGGTTCATTTCAGTTGCTCTTATTTATCCGTCTTTGAGCACCTATTGCCTGGCTATTGGTGATGTTCAATATTCTTTCCTGTAAGCATATCTTTTAGGTTTCTGCTTCCTCTGTCCATTATCAACTAGATGTTACTGAGATTTTCTTCCAGACACCCCCCCCACACACAACTATTGGCCTTGTTGTATTCTCTATCACTGCCCAGGGCACCTTCCTCCAGATCATTCCCAGTCTTTCTTCAAACCACTTCCTGGCCTCGGCCTATAGCCATCTGTTCCATAAGGCCTCAGAAGTTCTCTACCTTCACATTCCTTCTGGAGCCCCCTCATTGTTAAGGTCTGTAAACAAGTCTGGATGGCGCCTGGCATTTTGCCAGGGGGAGTGGTTTGTGAGGTGGAGCCAGGGAGCCATTAAGTGTGGTTGACTGCTGTATCTAGTTTATGTTAATTAGATAAGCTGTGTGAAATGTATAAATACTGCTCCTGTCCTACAATAAACGGCTCCTACTCCTGCTGTATCAATCTACACAAGTTGTTCGTCACCCCCCCCACCCCCCCACCCCCCCCCCCCCCCCGCTATTTTGCTGCAGCCGGACTGCGGCAGATGGTGGCCCATACAGGGAGCCCCGGGACCCTTGGGGGTAAGTGACAAAAAAAAAAAAAAGTTGCCCGTCCATAGATAGGACAGGAGCAAATCTGCTCGTCCCTAGACAAATAGGGCGAGAGAAAAAATGGCCATTTCGAGAAAATGGAGAGGATTGATACAGTATGTTTATGTCTTGTTTTGTCTTGATGTATTATATTGTCTTTGTGATAAAAATATGGAAGGGGTGAGAGGTAAATTACTAAGGGAAGGAGGCACCCCAGAGGAACCAAGAGCAGTTAGGGCATGTGTTGATAAGAGCCCAGGAACTCTAGTCAGAAAGAAAAAAAAAGTTCAGAAGAAGAAGGATTATCAGGAAAAAAGTTGCAGCAAAAGGCTATTACTAAATACTTTTCATTACCGGAGGGTGCGTGAATCAGAATGGGGCGGTGGTTGCCACTTGCAGGAGCCGGTCATGGCGCAGCAAGGACTTTCCAAGCGGTGAAAGCCGGCTCTTCCAGTGCCAGGAGCCCAAATCTAGACCTGACCTGGAGGCACAGTCTCTGGGCTCTTGCTCCCTGTGCCGGGAAGCAGTTTGAGTCCGAGACTCTCCCCGGGGCCATCTGGGGCTGCCCGGGACAGGATGCTACAGCCAACAAAGGACGCTACCAGCGTCCCTGAAGTTTGATCATTTGCAAGGCCAGTAACTACAATGGTTCTCCCACACCTGAAAGCTAATGAGTAATGAGTACTATTAAAGCTTATTTCAAATGTAAAAAACCTTGAGATAATGTACTAAATTGTTCAGAAGGTTGTTTTCTTAGCGCCTGCTGGAATACTACAGGATTTTCTTTAGCATCATTGCCGGAGTTCATGCCTTGTCCCAGTGCCGGTGAAGATGAAGGTGGAAGAATTTCCAGTGTTGCTGAGAACCAGAGGAGACTTCGGATCAAGCTAGCTGCCTGCAGAACTTGGACTGTGAACTTACCTGGACTGTGATTTACCTGGACTGTGAGTTAATCTATTGAGACACTGCTTTACCTGGACTGAGACAACAAACTGTAATCTACAACAAATTGTAACTCGGTATCTTTGCTAATGGTGTCATTGCTGGTATAATTTTTCCAAGGGCTTCTTACATAGAGTCATCAATTGGCTTGATATTGTGGCATTTTGTATCCTCCCCTTCTGCTTGCAGCAGATTGTTTGTGGTGTTTGTGTAAAAACCACTGTGGTCGTTATTTAAATTAAACAAAAAGGGAAAATGTTAGAGTCTGTAAACAAGTCTGGATGGCGCCTGGCAAAATGCCAGGGGGAGTGGTTTGTGAAGTAACGCCATCGAGCCATTAAGTGTGGAGATTCCTTAGTGGTTGACTGCTGTATCTAGTTTATGTTAATTAGATAAGCTGTGTGGAATGTATAAATACCTCTGTTGTCCTACAATAAACGGCTCCCACTCCTGCTGTATCAATCTACACAAGTTGCTCGTCCTGATGTATCAATCTACACAAGTTGCTCGTCACTCCCCCCCCCCCCTGTTATTGGTTATTTTGCTGCAGCCGGACTGCGACACTCCATGATCAGTCATTTACAAGAGAGAGGAACAGGCCACTTAATCAATGTGTCTAGTTTTGACTATAGCAAGGATTGTGCCTAGAATGTTCTCACAATTTTCCTTCATCTGCAGCTTGCTTGGAAGTGCTGGTGTCTTTATCGGAACCCTGGGGCTGTCAGAAACAACTGTAAAACCATTTGAGCCATAGGATAGTGCTTGCCATGATGTGGATATGGTTTAGATGTGTGTCTCCAGGGTCCATGTGTTGGCAGCTATGTCCTGAATGGTGGTGGGAGTTTTAAGGGGAGGGGCTCAGTGCACAGTCACAAGACAGGCCACTCCCTGTTACTCTGGCTTCCTGTCCTGCCAACTGATCTCTCCCTTTCACTTGCATTCCCACCACGATACCATCTTTTCTTGAAGTGATGCAGCTGAGAGGGTCCTCGCCAGAACCGGCACTATGCATTTTGGACATTCAGCCTCCATAACTATGGGTTAAATAAACCTCTTTTCTTTGTAAGTACCCAATCTTGGGTATTTCATTATAGTAGCAAAAATCAGATTAAGACAGTGTGGTATGTCAAGCCTAGCAGACAGAACACGGCAAAGACATTCTCTCTAATTTGTTAGGGAAGAATGAAGGCTGATAACACTGAGATTTGTTTAAGAATATGGAGTCTCTATTTGGATAAGTGACTTTGGCTTTTCAGTAATAAGATTTCTAGGAATCTGTCTTAATTCAAAATCTCAGGAGCATTTTGTGTTTTTCTCAGTTTGTCATTCCTATGCTCTGGAAAATTTCTAAATCTAGCCTTTGGATGTTGCAATTTACCCCCAAGTACCATAAAAGTGGCATGGTGTATATGGTTAAATTCTCTGAGGTGGCTGTCTAAAAATAACAAGCTGGGCACAGTGGCACATACATAATTCCAGCAGCTTGGGAGGCTGAGGCAGGAGCATCACAAATTCAAAGCCAGACTCAGCAACTTTGCAAGGCCCTAAGCAACTTAGGGAGACCCTGTCTCAAAAAATAAAAAGGGCTAAGGATATGGCTCAGTGGTTAAGCGTCCCTGGGTTCAACATCTGGTACAAAAAAAAAAAAAAAAAAAAAAAACAACTATGTAATTGCTTATCTCAGGTTTCATGATTATTTCCTTTGGGAGAGTAGAGTCCAGATCAAGCACTGTACAGATTTCCTGCTAAAGCCCAGGTCCAGAGAGACCATCAGAGAACAGGAAAGGGATTAGGAGGAAGGTGAAGGGAAAATAGAAAAGCCAGTAGGGGGATGGATGGGATAGAACATGTTTTCTGCCTATACAAGTATGCCACTAGGAAACCCATTCTTTTGTATAATCAGAAGTACAAAAAAAATATCATGTTCAACCATCCACGTACTCCCCATTTACACAAAACCAGAACCACCTCTCAAGAAACTGTTTATTGTGAGGATCATTTGGCCTAAAACTTCAGGTCTCCATAGCCTGCATCGCCCCTCCCCAACCCTCAACCTGTGTGCCAGGGTCCATGCTAATAACTGCTCCGTTCTCAGGCCTTATGTAGGGAAACCCACATCCTACCACACTGGAGCCAAAGAGACCTCCGCTCGCTTCACTCAGAGCATGTGGCACATGCGTGGTCTAATTTCACATAGCCATTTATTTATTTATTTATTTTGGAGCTTTCCCCTAGTAGCTTTTTTTAAAATTTTTTTTAATTATTAGTTGTTCAAAACATTACAAAGCTCTTGACATATCATATTTCATACATTTGATTCACGTGGATTATGAACTCCCATTTTTACCCCTTATACATACTGCAGATTCACATTGGTTACACATCCACTTTTTTACATACTGCCATCCTAGTGTCTGTTGTATTCTGCTGCCTTTCCTATCCTCTACTATCCCCCCTCCCCTCCCTTCCCCTCCCCTCCCATCTTCTCTCTCTACCCCCTCTACTGTAATTCATTTCTCTCTCTTGTTTTTTTTCCCTTTTCCCCTCACTTCCTCTTATATGTAATTTTGTATAACAATGATGGTCTCCTTCCTTTACCACGCAATTTCCCTTCTCTCTCCCTTTCCCTCCCCACTCTTGTCCCTGTTTAATGGTGATCTTCACATAGCTATTTAATTGACCCCCAGTACTAACAGCTTAATAGGACACCAAGACATTATATCCTGCAGATTCTAAATTAAAGTTTGAGACTCCCCTCAGGACATGCACAGTACCCCAATTAACACTAATTGGCATTAGGCATGATTATCAAGTGAAAAACATGGTTTTCCTGCAAATGCCTCTTCCTTGCTCCTGCTTTAACTTTTACAAAAAAATGATCATGGATATATGCAAAGATTAGTTAGAACATGTCTGATATGCTGTTTACATTAGCAGAACACTGGAAACAAATGTCTATATGGGGAATTGCATACATATGTGTGTGTGTGTGTGTGTGTATGTGTATATATATATATATATATATATATATATATATATATATATATATATATATATATACATGTATACATGCCTATGTGTATATATGTGGGGGGTATATATGTGCATCTGTACATATATATAAAATAGTAGAGACAAAAGCAATATTTTTTAAAGTTGTAACTTTTTATCGGGGGCTGGGGAAGTACCAAGAATTGAACTCAGGGCACTCGACCACTGAACCATATCCCCAGACCTATTTTGTATTTTATTTAGAGACAGGGTCTCACTGAGTTGCTTAGTGCCTCACTTTTGCTGAGGCTGGCTTTGAATTTGTGATCCACCTGCCTCTGCCTCCCAAGCCTTGGGATTGCAGGCATGTGCCACTGCACCTGGCTAATGCTGTGAATAACCTTTGACATAAGAAGATGTTCATATGTAAAGTAAAAAAGGTTGAAGAATTATAGGAGTGATACCCTATTGCTTTTATCGATGGCATAGACAAAAAAATACTAGAATCATGTATATATTGGAGAGTAAAAGGTAATTATCTCTAAGTGATGAGAATAGTGCCAATATTTATCTTATTCATTTGCATCTCTAATTTTCCATTTTTAAAAAATGCTTTTCTTTGGCAAAATGAAAGCATCATTTTTCAAAGTCTATCCCTGACTCTGTAGAATAAACGCAATGTAGTGATGTATTTTGGGAAAACCTTTTAATCCAGCCTTTCTCTACACCAACCCCTGTGTGGGACACTGAGATTCCACATCAATAATGTCATTTTCAATGGAACTATGAGGGGACACACGTGTGAAAAGGTGAGAGCTGTCAGTTCCAGTTCCCCTGCTCCAGCACAGTCAGCCACACCAAACCCCCTCCTGGAAGGGGTCACTGATGTGTGTCTTTCTCTTCCAGAGCCAAAGATGTTTGTCTTGCTCTACGTCACAAGTTTTGCCATCTGTGCAAGTGGACAACCTCGGGGCAATCAGGTCAAAGGAGACAGCTACTCCCCAAGATACATCTGCAGCATCCCTGGCTTACCTGGGCCACCAGGCCCCCCTGGAGCCAACGGATCCCCGGGGCCCCACGGTCGCATCGGCCTTCCAGGAAGAGATGGTAGAGATGGCCGGAAAGGAGAGAAAGGTGAAAAGGGCACCGCAGGTAACGGACGGTGAAGCTATGTCACACACTCCACTCCCCTCACCCACTTTACCGCCCCCCACCTTCTCTGTTGCTTCGTCTCATGGGAATTGCCCCTAAAGTCCCCCTCTCTACTTCAACTTCATTAGTCCTAACAATGCACTGAGCTCTTATCATGCTTCAGGTGCTGCCCTCAAATCTTCACCTGCATCCTTGCTTTATGGTAATGACGACTATTTCAGGTAGACGTTATCACATCGTGCATGTGAGGAAACTGAGCCACACCAAGGCTGAGTGGAACAGTGGAGATGGACAGGCACTGCTCATGGGGTGGACTCAGACATCCGATACCTGGAACCACCTGGCTATTCCAGCTCCAGATGATGTCTGGATGCACAGGTCATGGATGGATAGACAGACAGATGGACAGGAGGGGAGAAGCACAAACTAAGTAGAGGCAGAAATCAGAGCCAGACACACAGGTGCCATCTTGCTGACCACTGATGGAGATACCAAAAGGGCAGTAGCCTTTCCTAGCTCATCGCTTTCCCACCTGTCCTGTAGCAGTTAAAGCATAGATTTCTTGTAGCACTTTGCAGCAACACAATTGTCCCCTAGTCCTTCGGTAATTTTCACTTTTTTCCCCCCATGAAATAAGTTGGTCCGGGAAACTTGCCAGACTCTTCAGTCCTTCCAAGTCAACCAAATTGAAATTCTAGAGAGACTCTGTTAACTCCAAAGGATTCAGAATCAATCTTTGAAAACAAGTTTCTGAGTGTAAAAGTCAGGACCAAAAAGAGGAAGGAAAAAGTCAATGGATTTAAGATATATGCCTCTATCTAATCACCGCATCTGATTTACTGGAGTTCTATGAAATAGAACCATAATGTATATTCCAGTTATTGCCTAATAATTCATTTCTGAATTTCCCATGTAAAAAATACTTGGCAAATCAATACTGTCAGACCTATGAGCGAGGTTCAGGATTAGACAAAAAACTTTAGTAAAGGTTCAACATCAAATAAAGAACTTTGAATGTCAAGCTCAAGTAGAATTTTTCAAAGGCTTCCATAGGAAACGCATGAATCTAAGTTATCACTGAGCCAAGATTATGAGTGTCCTTGAAATCCTGCAGTAACAACAGGATTGCAGTTTCGTGTCAGTGACCCTTTTGGTGTACTCTGTCTCCGACTAACCATGTAGTGGCTAAACCATCAAGCACTGGAGCCAGAAGGACTTACACTCAAATCTTGGCTCCTTCAATGACTTAATACCCTTAGGCAAATAAACTCTTGGAGCCTCAGTTTCCTCATTTGTGAACTGGTAATAGTAACTGTGAAGTTTAGGACAATGAAGCAATCAAAACACTCCACAGGATAACTGCCATGTGGGTCAAACAGAGTAAATGTTAACTGTTATTATTTATTACATTTTGATCTGCAAATATGGGACCAGAGAAACTGTGACTATCCAAAGCCATATAATAAGCTAGAAATGCTTAATCTCCTTCATGAGGTAGTTCTAATGTTATTTCAAATTAAATTAAATGTTCATAATTGCTACAAGTTCAACCTTCTGTGAGGCTAGCTATCTACCCAAATGCATCAATCCATCTATTCTTCCATGTCCCCATGAGTAATTCACTCAGAAATTTTTATGCACCTGTTAGTATACAATATTTTTCCAGACAGTGTTTCCCAGCCTCTGCATTAATGACATTTGGGGATCAGTGTTTATTTGTACGGGTGGCTGTCCTGTGCACTGTAGGCCTTTGGGCAGTATCACCTGAATGCCCTCAACTGCAACAACCGGAATATCTGCAGACACCACCAACTGTCCCCTTGGGTAGGAGGTGGACAGTGCAAAATTGCATCTGTTTGAGGACCCTTGGAACAAAATCATGAATAATACATTGTTGATGTTCTGAAAAGCAGACATGTTTGTAGGGGAGGCCAATATGTGAACACGTAATTATACTGTGTCTAAATAATGACCTTTCATTAAGAATTTACTACTCATCTAGAACTCTAAATCTAGTATTTGATGTCCACCATTATAATTTGCAATGATGATAATGAGCAATGGCTATGTAACACTTCCAAAAGGAAAGGCAAGAAAGAGAGGCATTCCCCGTAGAAACTATGGGAGCACACCCTTGGACTTTGAGGATTAATGTAGCTGAAACTGGCATAGGGGGTTTCTGCTCCCTGGTTCTCCTTTAATGACACCACAAGTCTCTTCTCATTGGTCACTCTTAGTGAACACCCACCACATCCACCCCAACCAAGTCCAGGTGGAACCAGGGTATTTTGTTGTTGTTGTTCAACTTCTCTACCCTAAATTAGAAACACAGAGCTGATTATACTAAATCATAAATTATCTGTAAAAAAGTAGCTGTCTCTCTCACTGGTCTATAGAAATAATTACTGTAACATATTCACATTTCATTTAATTTGAATGCAAATCCATAAAAAAAAACATTTTCAAATAGCCCTAGAACTAACTCATGAAACAGATTCCTCATTCTAGTTTACTGTATGGGTTTAAGGTATCATTTAGCTTATCTATGACCTGCATTTAAAGATTTTAAGATAATAACAGCTAATTTGAGAATGGGGCACGTGATTTTTGTGCCAATGTCACACCCAGCCCTTGTCACAATGACTGGCAGATAGTGGATGGTCAACCAATATTGAATGTTTTAGATGGATGTGTGCGTACATGCATAAATCCATGGATGATGGATGGATGGATGGATAAAATGGCCCTGAAGAGGAAATCAAGGTAAGTACATTTCATGGAGAAATAAAAAGAAATTGCTTCTGTCCAAGCTTCAGTACCTAAGCATAGACTAACCCTTACTCCATAATTCTCTTTATCTGAGCATATATCTGATTCAATAGGAAGAGGGAGAATGATTCAGCCCTTCTTTCTGCTCTTAGTGTGTAGACCTCTGGCACATGGACAAATTCTTCATTCACAAAAAAAGAATTACTATAAATTATTATGATTAGTCCATGAAGGTCATCACCCCAACAGCTCAGCACATTAACTCAATATTATTATAGGACATCCGGGCATGGAGGTGGTGGAGATCTTTTCATGTGCAGCATTGTGAAATGACATCCCAGTCTCTACGATCTGGCCTCATTGAATTTTCAAGAGGATGAGACTTAAGCAATCCAGTCCAAACCTTCACTTCAACTACTAGGAAAATGGAGCCAGAGAGCAAATGCACCTAACTAATCCATGGCTAAAGTGGGTTTTATCCCAGATCTGTTGAGTTTGACTCCTTTGCTCACTAAGTTTGAAGTAGATTTAGGTCTGCTTTTTTTTTTTTTTTTTAACATGCAGCATTTAAAATCGAGAGTGATGTACCCAAAATCATAGAAGAAGGGGGATTTGAGTTCTTAATGAAATCGTATGGTTAAAATTGTTATTGAGACCAAAAAAATTTTTACTAATACATAAAAAAAAATCAATGATGAAGACAGAAAAAGTTAAGCTCCTGTTGAAAATAAAATAGCAATTTAGAAGTTATTTGAGTCTAAAGTAAATTTAACAATAAAATCATGTTCATGTTCCATCTCTACCAAAAAAAAATCAAACATAGAAAGATCAGACTATTCTGACCTTGTTCAAAGAAATAAATATCAGAGTGCTCTGGCTGGGACTAGAGTTTCAACTTAACAAGAAAAACCATCTTCAGCTGGAGGCAGGACTGGATCAGGAAGAACGCTGGTCCTACCCACCAAGTACAGGTCATATTCACTGTTTGCATCCTGTGCAGCATAAATTGCCAACAGCCACTTTTCAAAATTATTAAATCACAATAGTTGATATATTAAAGGCAAAGCTTTAATTCTTCTCCAATTTGCATTACCCAGAATGCTTCATTGTTAACTTTGCCTTAATTTGTTTGAAAAACAAATCAAAACTCACACATTGATGTACTTATAACATCCAAATAAATGATGTCAAAGCACTACCAAGATTTAAAAAAGGGTTGGGGCTGCAGCTCAATAGTAGAACACTGCCTAGCATGTGTGGGGTACTGGGTTCAATCTTAGCACCACATAAAAATAAAACAAACAAATAAATAAATAAAATTTTAAAAAGATAAAAAGATTTACATTCATAAAAGTTCTCAAGAACAGAATCACAGTTAAAAGTAAAACTATATGTCAACAATATATTTTCTCTGACTACAAAAGTACATTGCAGATATCCTGATAATTTGGATATTTTGGAAATTTGGGGAAAATATCATGATATGAGAACTACTTATAAAATGGATTTGGCCATACAATTGTGTTTTAGTCTGCTTTTGCAGGGCACTGATCAAAAGACCTAACAAGAACAACATAGAAGAGAAAAAGTTTATTTTGGCTCATGGTTTTAGGGATTCAGTTCATAGATAGCCAGCTTCGTAGCTCTGGGCTTCAAGGTGAAGCAGAACTTCATGGTGGATAGGCGTGGTAGAAAGCAGCTCAGAACCTGACAGGCAGAAAGCAGAGAGAGCTCTGCTGACCAGGGACCAAACATGAACCCCAAAGACATGGCCTCAGTGGCCTGTTAATCCAGTCACACCCAGTAACTGTACTTGCCTAGAGTTACTGCCCAATTAATCCATCAATGGATTAATCCACTGATGGGTTTAAGCCTTTCATACTCTGATCATTTCACCTCTGAGCCTTCTTGAATTGTCTCACATGTGAGCTTTTTGAACAAATTGAATAACATCTTTTTATAATATTAAGTCTTCACAGCTTTAAAATTAAGTGTATTTTGCTTATTTAAGCCATGATCACCATGTCTCTGCACTTAACCTGTAGCTGATCTGTAGATACAGCAATTTGGACATAGAGAAAATAATCTTGTACGGTAACTTCAAATTTGTTGAGAACTTTTTCATAGTTATTATGTCCTTCCCAGTTAAATTAATGGGCTTCCCTAAGAGAAAACAGCCATATAGGAGCAGAGCCAAACAGAATTAGGATTCTTGAGTACAACCCTAAAGGGAAGAAGCATTCTGAGGACCGGGAAACATCATCAGGCTATTAAGGTTGGACTCTAGCCCTGGCCTTGCCACAGAAGCAAGTTTCGTCACAGCTCCAAGCATCAGTTTTCTCTCCACAAAGGAACTAATGCAAGGTGGTGGCAGTCATAGTTTTCTGGTTATTGTATCATATTAACACTACATACCAGTTCATACTCTAGCCACTGCCCCTGGGGGATACTCAGTCTCCAGAGTCAGGCAGGATGCATGCCATTCTGATCACAGCTCTATCACTCATTAGCTCTATCTCTTGAGCAAAATAATTTTTCCATAGCTCAGCTTTCTCATCTGAAATTGAAGTATTAATTATTCTTAGTTCATAGAGTTGTATGATATTTAAATGAGATAATACAGCAAATAAAATTCTTAATGCTATTCTTGGCACATGATAAATGGTTCATAAACATAAGCAAATTTAACTTTCATTATTTTGTTAAAAAAACTAACTGAAATAGTATGGGGCATGAGACTAAATAGATTATAAGAATTATTTGTCCCTATGAGTCTACTCTGGAGAAAAATATCATTGTGCTCACTGAATTCTTCAGACAGTGACCGGTACCTGGATTGGAATAATTGAATGACAGGTGATCCATCATCATCAAAATAGTAGTTAATTATTTTAAAATTAGACAGGTCTTAAATGAGGTGTAACATTCTCAGGAAAACAGACTTGAAATTCTGATGAAATTTTTCTGTTTTCATTTTCAGTGTATCAGTGATTTTTTTAGAGGATTTTTTTAGTTAGTAATACTAACTAACTAAAAGGTTGACTGAAAAGACAAAGTTGGTGTGCTGGGACCATGTAGATAATGCTGTTCATGACTCTTTAGAAGAACTATTAATTCAACTATAAACTCTCTTTGAAGGTCTGAGAGGTAAGACGGGACCCCTGGGTCTTGCTGGCGAAAAAGGGGACCAAGGAGAGACTGGGAAGAAAGGACCCATGGGACCAGAGGGAGAGAAAGGAGAAGTAGGTCCAGTTGGGCCTCCTGGACCAAAGGGAGACCGAGGAGACCAAGGGGACCCAGGGCTGCCTGGGGTGTGCAGATGTGGCAGCCTCGTGCTCAAATCCGCCTTTTCTGTCGGCATCACCACCAGCTACCCCGAAGAAAGGATACCTATCATATTTAACAAGGTGCTCTTCAACGAGGGCGAGCACTACAACCCTGCGACAGGAAAGTTCATCTGTGCTTTCCCAGGCATCTACTACTTTTCTTATGACATCACTTTGGCCAATAAGCACCTGGCAATCGGGCTGGTGCACAATGGGCAATACCGGATAAAGACCTTCGATGCCAACACCGGGAACCACGACGTGGCTTCAGGGTCCACCGTCATCTACCTGCAGCCAGAAGATGAAGTCTGGCTGGAGATCTTCTTCACAGACCAGAATGGCCTCTTCTCAGACCCAGGCTGGGCAGACAGCTTATTCTCTGGATTCCTCCTCTACGTTGACACGGATTACCTGGATTCCATATCAGAAGATGACGAACTGTGACCCCGACTGCAGACCTGAAAGTTCCCAGGTCACCGCGGCTGATACTTCAATCTCATCTGGGTTACTGGAAGGTGGAGAGAGCAGAAAAGAGTTCCAGAGAACTCCTACTCAGATTCCAGAGCATCTGCAGACAGTTCTGGAGGAATTTATCAAAACAAGATAAACCACCACGCAGCTAAAACCACACCAACACGAGCTGTCCACAATAACTCCAGACATGGGTTCTCTTGAAAGTCATGTCCATGGGGCTGGGGATATAGCTCAGTTGGTAGAGTGCTGGCCTTGCATGCACAAGGCCCTGGGTTCAGTCCCCAGCATCACCAAAAAAAAAAAAAAAGTAATGTTCATAAATATTTAAACAAATTAAAGACAATATTGACAAAACTTTTATTAAATGCCCATTGTGATAAAGTCAGCTGGATGATATTGTCCCATTAAATATTCATAAAATTACAGTTTTGTCTGTTATTTAAGAGAACTATAACATCCCAGACAGGGTTTGAGAGTTGTCAAAAGCTATAATAGGTCATACAACAAAGGTAAGAGACGCTGAGCATTTTCAAGCAAACTAAAGTGATAAATTTCTTTTGTTTTATTGTTTAGTTCTTTGTGCTGGTGTACATTCACACAACAGCTCCTTGGTGAGCCCCTGTGTGTGGACCAGACACCATGGCGCCAAGTCAGGTGGAATACAGAGTTTAGACAAAAGCCTGACCTTCATAGAGGCTAGATAGAGTGCAGGGAGCACACTGTCACAACGCTGTTGTGGGCACCGTGGAAAATAGGTGGGTTCAATGCTAGAGCTACACAAGACTGCTTTTCCTGGGATTGGGGACTAGAGGAGATTTTACATGTGAGAAGAGAGTAGGCATGCCGAGGTGTATTTAAGTGGGTGAGATGGATGCAGAGAAAATGAGGAAGTCAGCACCACTTACTCCCTGTTCCCTCAAAACATGGTATTTTTAACTGGGAAGGAGTGAAAATCCTTGAGAGGGAATAGAGGCCTGGGAGGTTTTAATGGAAATTGAGAGAAACAGCCAGTAGGTCATTCTCCCAAACGTTTCAACATGATGGTCTCCTAAATCAAACTTCTAACCTAATAGCATTCTCACAAATAAGGCCACTGCTTTATATCACTCTAGCACGTGATCTCTTGTGGATTTCCTAAATCCTGAATTCCAAGGAGGCAAAGCACATGTCCACTGATCCAAGAGTGCTAGCTGATCCACAAGTGAGCCAATCAGAGAACGAACAGGAGGAGGTAGGAGAGAGAACAAACAGATAAATAGCTGTCTCCTCCAAGCCCCCAGGTCCCACTTCTTATTGCCCTCTGAACTGCAATCTGTCAGTTAGTCTGTGGTTCTGTCTCATCTCCCACTCCCTTGGTTTAAAGTAATCATATTCCCTTAGGCTTTTCTTTCAGTATCTTCTAATGCTCCTTCTATTTATTCCCCTCTTTGCTTGTTAATTTAATAAGTTTTTTAGTGCCTACAGATGTGTGAATCATGTCACCTCCTTTGTGAAGACAGAGGAACACCAAGATGAAAATGGCACAGCCCCTGCCATCAAATTTCTAAGGATACAGCAATGTATACATAAACTTACCTGCAATTCTGGAAAAGAACACACTAAAATATGCTAAGTGTCGGGTTCGGGGTAGAGACAAATTGCTGTAAAAGAGGACCAAATATTTGCTTCCAAATTGTGAGGTGATAGAGAAGACCAAGGAAATCTCTGCCCACTGGGCCTTAGGTGATGATAGGACTTGGAGTGACCCAAGTGAGAGGAAGGACACACAGGCAGGAATAGCAATGCAGACAAAGCAGCAAGTGAGAGCAGAGACCCAGGACAGATATTGATGGACCATATTTGTAAGAGCCCCAAAGGCCAGCCTGAGGTGTGGGGACTTCACGAGAGGGTGAAGGTCTGCATGCTCCAGAACTGAGAGCTGCCATTATCAGAGGTGAAACTTGTAATGACCGATGGGTTGTATCTGGGTGCAATGCTTGACTCTCCTGTTTTTCAGACCTCCCTTGCCTCCATACTCTGTCCCCTTGTGGCTCTCCTGAGTCAGGCAATGGGCCCAGTTGTCCAAGAGCAATGAGGGTTAGACCAAGAAGAGAGAGACAAAGTGGTGTGAGATAATCATCGGCCTACGCATTACAGCTAAAGCCAGAATTCCCGGATATAGAGCACAAACAACAGAAGCTATCTAATCTTAGAAATAGAAAATTTAGGCCATTTCAGGACAACAGAATTTTCTGGAGAAAGTGGAAATGGAGATGTCATGCAGACAGTCATGACCCGCAAGATTGTTGTGTAAATTTTTTTCTGAGCATGATCTATAAATGCATTTATTTTTGGACATTGTTTACTTATCTTGCAAATGCTTTTCATTTCAAAGCCTATTTTGAGTAGCATTTTAAACAAAGTTTCTCTTATTCGTCTTAGGCCCTGAGATAAACTTTATCTTGAGATATCTGGTGGGGTGGTGATGGGGATCAGAGAGCTGACATGGGAAAGGAAAGCCAGTTTTGGTATCGAAAGAAAAAAATCTTAAGCAAATAAATGCCAGTGTCTTTTGTTTCTTAAAAAAACAAGCAGGTACAATTTTTCCACATTTATGGATATTTGTGTAAAAAAAATGGAAGCATGATTTTTTTTTTAAGAAAAATCTAAGTCTCATTCCAATTATTCTTTGTAAGGGCTAACTTGTAATGAATATTAATAAGGCATTATGAATTGACTACATACTATCTTGTTCTAGAAAGACTTATAGCATCTTAGAAAAGTAAAATACAGACAGAAAACATTCAGGATAAAAGAAAAGAGCAAAACAAATGAAAAGGCAGAGAGGCAAGGCTAAGACCACAGTGTGGGTCAAAAACGTGCAGGTACCTGGACACCAGGTTCCTAGATCACATTCTGCACAAGGATATACCCAGGTCACTCATCACTGCGAATAATGTTGCTTATGGTGAAAAATAGATGTCATGAACTCTGAATATACCTTTTCTGTAACACTCTGGGAAAAAGATGATGAACATAAATAAATTTTAGATATTAGCTATTTTTTGTCCTATAATGTCCCCTCTCTCCTTCTGTAGCTCCACTTTGCATAAATGGCATCACTATCCAAGGCCACAAGCCTAAATGCATTCTAGATGTCTTCTTTTCCCTCTCCACTGAATTTTGTTCAGCACCAAATTCTTACGGTTCTAGACCCTAAATGTATACCTCTGAGTCACTGAAACTTTCGTTCTGGATGCCAAGGTTTCATCCATATATTCATCATTGCTTCCCTTGGTTTGTAGAAACCTTTGCAACCAACCCCTTACCTCCAGCCACAACCCACCAACTTCTCCCCCACGCTTAGTTTAATATATTCTTCCAAAATGGAAATACAGTCACGTCACTCCACAGCATAAAAACCAGCAATGGTCCTCCCGAACTCTAAATATAAAACGTGTCTTACACTTCTGGGTGTTTCTAGCAGGCACACATTCCATATTCTTTTCCTGCTATCTATACCCAACTTCCTTCTGAAGGAATATCCTCCTTCATATGCTTAGTCTATGAGCTGCTTGGCCTGATCAATCGAAGAATAGCATTCCCTTACCAAAATAATTGGTCCAGGTGACTCAATTAAAGCCAGTGAGATTTTGCTGGAACGTCTTTGGAGAGAATCTCTTTTTTCCATTGGACTTCAGCTTCTGAACCTCCAGCTGGCATCTGACATTACAAAGCTAATACCACTTGAGAATGAATTCATCCACAAATGAAGATGGAGATAAAAAGAGAAAAAGTGAGTCTTGGAGTTATTGTTTCAACCTTGAACTAGATATGCCTATGGTGGTATTTTTCTTTGTACTTTTTCATAACGATAACTTCTAAATGTCATTCTAACTTAAATCTTCTGTGTAAAATTGGTCATTTGCAAAAGATGTAATCCCACCTACCAATCATAATAGTGCCTTGGGGGATCTAGCCTCTGCTTACTTTCATGGTAAGTAGAAGTCACCCACATATAATATATTGTCTAAAAAAAAAAAAAAATGCAGATGACTGCAGTTCAAGAGTGGCTGGCCAGGGCATACCTCAGAACCTTGACACACTATGTGTCCTTGGCTCGTAGGCCACTGCTGTTCTTATCTGCTTAGCTAGTTTATCTTTCAAGGTCCAGCTCAAAAATTACTTCCTTTCCTCTACTCATTCCCTTCCCTGTGCAGGAGGGGACCAATAGGTAACCTCCTGTGTCTCCTCTACCATCTGAGAAGAGGCATCTAGTCACAGTAGCACCTGCTACATGCCTAACCAAGCACCTGTTATATGCATCAGCTCACTTGGACCTTGCTGTGGTCTGCACATTTCTGTCTCCTCCAAATCCAGAGGTTGGGATCTGATCACTGGGTGTGACAGTAACAGGAAATGGGATTTGGGGAGATGCTTAGATCAAGAGGGTTCTGCCTTCATGAATGGGATTAGTGACCTTATAGGAGAGGCCCCAGAACACTGCCCTGTCCCTGCCAACTCAGGAGAATAGAGTGATAAGAAGACCACCATCTGTACACCCTCCTTCAGACCCTGAATCTGCCAGCAATTTGATCTTGGACTTCACAGCCTCCATAACGGAAAGAAAGAAATTTCTGTTGTTCATATCTGCACAGTTTTTGGTATTTTGTTACAGCCGCCCAAATGGACGGAAAATCCTCACAGTGATTATTCTACCCATTTTATAGATGGACAAACAGAGGGAGAGAGAAGTGAGGAAATGTGTGAAATCAATAGTGTTGCGGCAGGCCCAGGCCATCTGGCAATAGAGCCCATGCTCTTACCCACTGTGCTGGGCCTGTACCCTTGTCACATTGCTCATGCCTGTTTACATTTGTCTATCTGGTGCAGATTTTTTCCTATTCATCTTTATGTCCAAGGACTCTACAAGGTAACTGCCATAGAATGTGCTCCATGAAAATGTGATGAGTTAATGGATGACAAGTCCTTTCAGCCACAACTTTCATGTGTGCATAGAGACTGGGACATAGAGAGGAGGGGGAATCACAGGAAAAGCCCAGTCACATCCTGTGCTTTAATCCACATTCTTTAGATGATAGCGGCCAGAATCCGACTTACACCAACTCAAGAAAAGGGAAGTGAAATAACAGACAATTCTGGAGGCAGATCTGGGTACTTAATCCAAGGTGCCATGATTTCATCTTTCCCTGCATCAAAAGTCAGCTCCCCTCAGGGTTGGCTTCAATTTTGGCAGGTTCTTGCCTGTGGCAAAGATGGCCACCACCAGCTCCAGGTTTGCATTCTGCAGTCTCAGCAAGAAAAGGAAAAGTCCTTTTCCCAATAGCTCACAAAAGACCCTGTCAGACAGCCTTCTGGCTCTTATGGGTCCTGCTGAATCATGAATCAGTGCCTGGCCAAGGGGATGTGCTGGGCCCATTGGCCCGGGCTGCATGGCACCTCCCTGGACTAGAAACAGTATCTCTTCTATCAGAGTCCCATGGATTCAAGTGGGGAAGAGATTATTTCCCAAAAGAAAACAAAGGGGCCAGTCCTAGAAAAAAAGAAGCACTGTTTAATTGGCAGTCAAAAGCACAAACAACACCTCCCTGAAGTGTTTCCATTTAAAATCAAAACCACATTTATTTTATCTGCATGATGCAAAGTAAATGTGTTGGTAGAATCACTTTTCTCTGAGATAACCTAATTTTTTGACAATACTTGGTCACAACTAAGTATTTCTCACTATATTAGCCTGTCATCTGTGATGATCTTATCTCACAGGCTGTCATTACACCAACGACACTTTTAATGAAAGAATATATTATTCTCAACTGAAACACTTCTCCTTTCCCTAAGACCCCCTGACTTTTGCATCAGAACTCTAGAAGGTGCAACAATATATGTAATTGCCTTTGATAATTATAAAAAGGGGAGCATGCTTTGAGATAAGTCTCTTTATGGAATAAAAAAAAAAAAGGCCAGTAAATCCAATTCATTCCTCAGACAACATAACAAGAGCTCCAAAAAGCCACTCTAAGTCACAAACGACATTGCTGTCCAGCCTTCTTTCTTGTTTTGTTGAGAAATCATAAATCAGTGTCTAATGACACAGTAACTGCGATTTAGCATGTGCTCCCTTTGTAAATGGCGCCATGCTGGATCCTCATAGCGTGTACCTCATTTTATTCTCAGAAAGAGCACATGTTAACTTTATTACATATTTTGTTGGTGCATTATAGTTGTACATAATGGTGGGATCTATTGTTGCATATTTGTACTCACAATACAGCAACGTAATTTGGCCAATATCATTCCCCAGTATTGCCCCTTTCTGTCCTTCCTTCCTCCTGCTGGTCCCTTTGAGTACAATCCTTTCATTCAATTCTCCATACTGAAATCCTTTTGAGTGAGACCTATGGTTTCCTGCCTGGTCCCTGAGTAGCACATTCTCATGACACCAGAACCAAGAGACCTGGAGTAGGTGGCCTCAAGAGACTGACTCCCTCTGTTCCCATGCTTAAGAAATACCCCAGCACTGGGGTCCCCAATATTTCCATACCAAGCCCCCTCCTTTTATAGGGCAGGGATTAGGGAGAGGGGAGGAATGAAAGGACTGTATTCAGAGGTGCAGGCTGGGTTAAAAGAACCAAGAAGGGATGTCAAGGTCTCAAAGTGTTGGCAACAGCAGGGACCCATCACCATCCCAAAGCCTGGAGGGACAAGGAGGCACTGGTGGTGGCTGAGTGTGGTAGAGCCTGAGATTTGGCACAGGGACCAACCTATAGAAGCTGTGCCTGGAGGGGAACTCCTGCCAGGACCACACTCAAGGAAGGAGGAAGCCAGGGCAACAAGTCCCCTGGCCATGCTTCCCTGCACCCTCTGTCTCCTACTTGTATCCCGCCCTGGTCAAATCCATCAACGCAGGAGTCGTGCAGTCTGGGTGACACAGTGCACAGAGATGGGCTGCCAGGACAAAGAACAGAACAGAGAACAGCGGAGAATAGATGGGAGCCACGGGACTAGGGGGAAGTGAATGGAAATTAACCAACTCCGGGCCTTTAGAGGCCTTCCTACTCTAAAGTCTAAAATCCCATGCAGCTGGCACAACAGACGGGGCAACCTGTCTTGAGAAGAGCAGAAGGGACACCTTTCCGAATTGCTTAAGGCTGCCTGTAACTAATGCAGAAGGAGCCGTCAGGTCTCAGAAGTGGTCCAGCTCCACTTACGAGAAAATTGCGTGGTGGTGTGGTGGGCCAAGGCCTTGCAGTCATGAACAGAGAGTTTTGCCAGAGCATCCCCCCTGGAAACCCCCCTCCTGAACTTGAAACAGCATCAGCAACCAGTGGAGAATTCTGGGGTTCAAATTTCTAGGCAAATAGCTTTCCGGTTCATCATGAATTAAATTATCTTCTTACCCTTTCAGAGATTAGACATGAGAATACTGAGATTCAGAGCAGTTGGGCAGTAAATGTGGGTTCTAACTCCTGCCCACCTGCCTCCAATGTCATGCCCCGCCATGAGCCTGGACCCCAGGACTCTCCACCCAAGATGCTGCCTTAAGGCAGCTTCACCAGGAGATCATGCACTAGGGGGGAGTCACTCCACCCTGGATCCTCCCCTTTGCCCCAGGAGGCTTTGATTTTTCTCTGCTTCAACAGGGGCCACGGATGTCACCATCAGGCTCCTTCATTCATTATGGAAATAGTGTGACTGACCACATAGCTCTGCAAACTCTACAGAGCCCAAAATCGACCTGCCCCAGTGGTTCTGTGCAAAGAACAAAGACTGGCCCCAGGGGTCCACTCCAGATCCTCTGTGTCACAGAGAACCTGGGCAAAATGTTAGCATAATCCCTATGTCACTTTGCTCAGAAAAATCCAGGCGAGCTGGATTGTTCACGGGGTGGTGCCCTTCTGCCAGCACACACCTCTTCTCAGGATGAATCCTAACAGAACCACCTCCCCACAGGCCTCCTATGTCCCCAATGTGGCTTTTCAATCAAACCCAAGATATGGCAAACGTGTTAGGTAACTAAAGAATCCTTCAAAAATGAAAATTTACGAAACTTGAATGCCATGCTGTAGCTTTCGAGAGACACACAGAAATGTGTGACTCTCAACCACAGCCACACTTTGGGCCAGGTCCCTCTTTATTGTGAAGGGCTGTCTGTCCATCAGAGGACACATAGCAGCATCCCTGGCCTCTATCCATTAGATGACAGCAGCACCTGTCCTCAGTAATGACAACCAGCAGTGTCTCCAGACAGTGCCAAATGTTCCCAGGGGGAAAATTGTCCTCGGTTGAGAACCATGTCTCTGCAACCTTGGCATGGTGACAGAGCCCAGTCAGTCCCCCAATCTGTGGATTTACTAATAATCATTTTCTAGCTTTTATAGACATGACCACTTGGTTGGTCATTTGTTCAGGTAAGATACATAGTTGTTCCCTGTAAGATCCCCAAGTTGACCCACACACAGCATCCTAAAGGTGTCCAAGAGGCAACAGAACCTCTGACCTCATTGCACGTCCTTCTTAACAACAGCCAAAATATTTCTTTTTTTTTTTTTTTTTTTGTCTAAGATACAAAAATCACAAAACCTCCTATTTCTAAGAATTTACTCCAAAAATCTAACTAAAAATGTTTGCAAATATTTAATTACAGGGTCTTGAAGGAAAGCTTACAATAAGGAAAACTATGGCCTAATTGCCTAATAATAGACTATGTGTTAAATGAATTGTGAACCTTTCTCCAATGGGATCTAGTAGCTGAAACTGAGGGTGGAAATGTACTAGCACCACAGATGATCATGAAATATTAATGGAACAAACTAGATTACTAAAGAATATTTTCCATAATTATCCCATTTTTAAAGTGTGTTTGCACATGTGCTTCGAAAAAAGGTCTCAATAAAAATAGGTAATTAAAAGATATTCTTAAATTTTTACTTTTTTTAAAAAAAAGAGAGAGAGAAAGAGAGAGAGAGGATTTTTTAATATTTATTTTTTAGTTTTAGGAGGACACAACATCTTTCTTTTTATGTGGAGCTGAGGATCGAACCCGGGCCACACACATGCCATACGAGCATGCCACAGCTTGAGCCACATCCCCAGCCCCAAATTTCTACCCTTTTGATCTTTCTTTTCAATCTTTATAATAAACATATTTGGGTTATTTTATATAACACTGTTTTACGTAGACTCTTGGATCATCAGAGTAGTTGTAAACTATTTTACTTCCAAAGGATTACAGAGAAAATGTCTTAAGGGAAGAGACAAAAACAAACCCCCTAAAGCTGCAGGTTGAAGTGTGAAATGACATTGTCCTTAAAGTTTCTGGTGGCTTACCCAGACTTCTACTCCAGGGGATCCTTCAAATAAGAATAAGACAAAATAATGCTAGTTTGTGTATTTTTTAAATTACTCCCTCCTAACTTGAACAGGGAAGGAAGTGAGTCTTGAATTGACATCATTTTATTGAGTTTTTAATAGTCCGGAACTATAAACCCAATGGGCTAGCTACGGCATGAAGTCATTCAGAACCCGTGCATGTGTCAGATGGCAGAGGCGTTTATGAGCAGCAACATGAAGACTGGATCCGTGGCCTTTCTCCAGTGCCATCAAGGAGGTGGCAGAATGCACTGAACCAGAGACTGGCCTGATCCAGTCAGCATTCCAAGGAGTGACAGAGAGCACTGGGAATAGAAAGCCATAAGCTCCGAGGGGTTGCATGGACGCTCTTACGTGACTAAAGTGCCCTTTTACAAGAGTATTTGTGAGATGCTGCCTTGGCTGAAATAAAAGAAGAAAAGGCAAAGTCTCTACAATGTATCCCTACCGCAGCTTCAGAGAACAAATCTGGCACTGCTGTGCACCCTTATTGTTGATGGAACTACTCAGGAACAATGAGGAGGAGTTGCAAAGATTGTCAACAGCAAACATCCAGGTCTTACAATATTCAGAACTAAAAGTGAACACACCACCCAAGGCATCCTGGTTGATCCTATTATTGGCAAATAATAATCAGAAGCTTGGTATGTAAGATGCTCAGGACCTTACATACATACGCATTCATATAGTAAGATACACAGACAAAAAGTGGTGACCTATCTTACCCCCATTTAGAGTTGCCAGATACAATTCAGGAAATTCAAGTTTAAATTTCAGATTATGCAACAAATAAGTATGTCTCAAGTATTTAACTGGATAGTCAGTATTCTTATTTGTTCAATCTGGCAATTTTACCCTCCTAGAACTGCCTTCAAAGACATCATGTAGATTCTAGTCAACTTCAGGAGGACTGGGCATACAATTTCTCATATAATAACTTTTCATATGAAAAGAGATTCTTAGCTTCCCATTTAGTTGCAAATAGCCAAAATTAGCTGGATCAGAAAGATGTCAGAGAAGCTGATGAGTAGAAAGGCAGAAGGCATAAGCTGTAGTCTCAGAAACCAGCCTTGTGTGCCAGGCACAGTAGCACACACCTGTAATCCCAGCAGCTCAGGAGGCTGAGGCAGGAAGATAACAAGTTCAAAGCCAGACTCAGCAACTTATCAAGGCCCTAAGCAACTCAATGTCTCTAAATAAAATGCAAAAAATAGATAGGATATAGCTCAGTGATTCAGCACCCCTGGGTTCAATCCCTAGCACCAAAAAAGAATTTTAAAGAAATCAGTCCTGAGTGACTTTTATTACCTAAGTCCTATAAGCCTCAATTTCCACATTAGAAGGGGTCCGACAGTATGTTGCCTTCACATTCTGCTCTTGGCAGACATTGCTTAATCGATCAAGCATTCCTTCCCACTGTGTCCAGGGCAGCCTCAGAATGCCCAGCAAAGCCTCCAGGTGACCACCATCCATCAATAAGTTTCTACCCTGGAGATGCAATCAGTTTGCCTTCCCGGAATTAAATGAGCCTTTGGTTTCCTTTTCAGCTCTGATGAAAGTTTAAAGCTAATTCAACTCTAAGGCAAGGTCATACCTAGTTTCACATCCTCAATTAAAAGCAAAACTTGGCAACTCTTCTCTGAAATAGTCTTTTTACAAAAGCAGAGCAGGAATAATGGATGCTGGAGTCCTGTTTGACCAGGCCCTCTCGGAGTTGGATGGCTCCTGCGGCCCCCAAGGATCTCGGTGGAGGACTGGGGAGATCCTGACTCTGGCCCACAGCAGTGAATTTGTTCCCACTCTGCTCCAAAGCTCTGCTTCTTCCAGAAAGTCTGGGCTTCTCGTACCACCAGCTGGTGTCTTTGCCCTCTTTTTCACTCTCATGGATTCTGCTCTCTCATAATTTCAACCTGGCCTCTCATTGCTTTTTGTTTGATTGTTTTGTTTTAATTGTTTTTATGTTTTGTTTTTGTTTTTGCTTAGCTCCAATTGCTCAATCCCTGCCTGGGTCTTTTTTCACTTCCTAGTTCACCCTAGTCCTAGAGTGAGGCTCTCATGGCTTAGTTGGGCCTTATTGGCCAAGGGGCCAGCCTGAGATTTAGCCACCAGCTGGATCAAAACCCTCCTTTGCCCAGTCAGCTAGGAGGATGCCTTGGATACAACCCAGTGCCTGTTCAAAACCCATCAGCAAGACATGTTGGCTAGTCTTCTTGTTGTTTTGATTTGTCTTGTTCTTTTTTCCAAAGGGTGTCATTGAGTAGGCACCAGGATGTGCAGCTCAGAGTCCTTCCAAGAACAGATGTGAAACCGTTTGTGTGAAGTGATTGTTTTAGCTGGTCTCTCCCCAAAGCAGAGCCTGAGGCAAGGAGCAAAGTGTAAGTAGTTTATTGGGGAAGCAAAGGAAGCACCAAAAGTGTAGGTGTTGCTAAGCAAACTGCCACAGTAGCTGACTGCAGCTGATCCCAAAGGAGAGCCAGGGGAAATGGGAGGGCACGCAGCCCCCAAAACTGGTTCACCCAAAGAGGGAGGACAGAGGATTTAAAAGTCAGCTCCCAAGAGTCATTGGTTGAGGGCTTCTCCCAGTAACGTCCTTTCTCCAGCCATGGGTGTGCCACTGATACCTGCCAGAAACACGTCTCATGGTTTTGAATAAAGGATTCAGGGGGACAGATGGAGATAAGACCTTTGGAGATCTGTCAGAGCCCTCAATCAATTGGCCAAAGGCTGTGGCAAAGGCATTGACCCCACCTGCCACAGTACCTTGTGGACTCTCAAATAAATGTCAGCTCCATGAATGATGGGGTCTTGTCCACTTTGTGCCCAGCATCTGAAACTGTGCTTGGTACATAACCAATGCTCAGTGAATGTTGATATATAAATGAGTGATTGAATTTGATGCTAGAAAACTCTCTCTGTTTCAAATAATGCAATCATTTTGTAATTAGTGCAATTTCTGTGAATCTTTCATGTTTGGGCACCATGACCATGACACAGAAAAAAATAATCTTTCCCCCACATACTCCTCAGGTTGTATTTGAATGACTTCTTGTCTACTATTTGTCCTTCACATTCACTTTACTTTGATTTCGACCATACAAAATGATGATAAATGGAGGCAGGCTGTATTTGCTTCCTTTCCCTAACCTGTGTCTCCAAGGACAACTCTTGCTTAAACCCACCCCAACCACATCACCCACACTATGGTAGTGAGTGATGTTCAGGACAACCTGGACCCACCTCCTCTGGTAGAATTTGAGAGACTTTCATTTAATCACATTGCTCTCTGCTGATTGAGGAATATACACAGACCGCACAAATAGACCAAAACACTGGCCTTCCCGTCAGGGTGCCCATCAAAGAAGAAGCTGAAAGAAACTTTCCAAGGGCCACTAGATCTAGACCTGATGTGCCCTGCACAAGAGAAAGGTCTCCACTCAGCCCCAGAGAGGAGAGAGGTCTGCCTCACCCCAAATCAGCCCCATAACACCCCAGAGAGGCCACACCTGCAAGTGACCCTTGGCCCAATTCACTCCCCACAGTGACCAGAGACAGGAGAACCAGAGTCTTGCCATCTCACCAATCAAAATGGCTCCTCCTCTCTGCATTGAAGGAGCCACTCGAAGGCAGAGACAAGTCCCTGGCATTGGGTATAAGAAAGTGAACATTCTGACGTCTTTCCTGCCACACCCGTGAGAAAAGAGCTGCTCTGAAAACATTTCCCCTTGAACTCTCAGCCCCCTGCACCATTGGGTGTGAAGGGGCTGGCTCTGCAGAAGGGTCACTTTCAACTGTTCTTCACTCCTGTCACAGACATAAATACATTGGGGTCTGAATAGATGATAAATTCTTCAATGGCTAGGGCTGCACCTTCTGTTTGTTCTCTCCCATACACACAGATTGTTAGTAAATAAACCCTGCACGAACACTCAGCTAGAAGAGTTAAAGGACTTCAATTCCAAGGCTCCAAAACGTCAAATGTTTCTTCCTAACCAAAAGAAGGTTAGCGAATTGCCATTTTGCTTTTTGCTTCAAGGAGGCGGCTAATGGCAACAGAATGGAATGTGGCCGGTTTGCTTTTTAAGATACTGACCTCTAGCGGCCAGAAGCAAGAATGACACTACTAGAGGATGGGTTTTCTCAAATTTCATCTAATCTAAGCACAGACTGGGAGAAGTCTTAGAGATCATCTCCCTCTGCTCACTTCATATAACAAAAGAGGAAAAAAGAGATCCACAGAAGGTGAGGAACGAGACAGTGGTCTCTAGAATGGAGAGGAGCCAAGCTCTTCTGACTCTCATTAGTTCATCCCCTCCCATTGCCTGGCACACATTTAAAAGTTCCCTTTTCATAATTCTGCAATTAATAAACAATAAAAAGTGGCAACATTGCCGCTTCAGGGTGAATTACTGCAAAACTGAGGTGGATAGTGTGGGTAGAGGTTTCGGTCCCCATGAGGTGGTAGGATTTTAATCCTCTTTGAATCTCTAGGGTTTTTCGTCACACCTGCCACGAGGCAGGTACTAAATAAATGTCAAATGGATGAATAACTTGACGGACAGGAAAAGTTCAATTTGAAATCAGATATCAACTAAAACCAAAAGCTGCTTGCTTTTGCTAAGAGCAAAGGACCGATCTGAGATTTGAAGCCAGCTCTTCAGTCTTCTGATGAATGCTACCACTCTTTAAGGATCCCACCCTTGTCTGAGCTCCTCTCCCACCAATGATGAGTTTCCTCAATTTACCAGAAGCAGTTTTTCTGCCTCTTTAATCACCACACACCTGATTCAAGGGTAATTTGTTCTCAGACTTTCCACTGTAAGTTTTTAATCCTCAAATAAGGACCCAGTGATAACTTTCTGTCAAGTATGTATTAATTCTTTCAACCATTCAGCATTTTTATTGAGTGTCTACTATATTCCAGAAAATTCCATAAATCATGAGAACCCAGGAGAAAAAAACAAAATGATGTGTCAACCATTACATTAGCAGTGAGCACTGGGAAGGAAGCCTTATAATGATGGTGGATTCTTTGCCAGGGTTGAAGATGCTTGAACTAGGGGAGAGCCCTAGTTGAATACTTTGAACTAGGTATCAAGCATGGGTAGGAAGTAGTAGTAAAACTTAGGATCCTTTGTTAAAATAACCCAGGTCAGCAGTAAAGAGAAAGAATCTCCAGATAGGAAGGGGCAAATCTCAGACCCAACACTGCCACCACTCCCAACTATTGTTCTTAGAATTCAGTTGCCTTTTCAAGACTTTAACAGACGCCATCATTCTTACTCCAAAAATTATGTTTTTTACCTTCCCATCTCTAGCATGGTTATAAACCTTCTATAATTCCCCCACAGAATAAAGGAGATGATACTGGAACAGTTATAAGATTTTTTCAAATTCTTAGAAATAAAAGAGAAGAATTATAACACAGAGAGTTACTAAGACTTGGCAAGTAGGTATGAACCCACAAGACCTGGTCCACCCTTCTGAGGTGAGATCCTTCCCTCATGAACCCCCAAATGGCTGCTTCCCTGGCTGCCTAACCCTGGTTGGTCAGAATACAGCAGTGTCTATGTTTTCTGATTCCCTGAGGAAACCCCTCAAGCACAGCAATGCCTCTTGGGATGTGAGCCCAAGAAAGCAAGATGGCGCAGAGTGGTTGCGATGAGAGCGCAGGTAGCTTCCAATTCACAGATGGATTTTACTCCAGAAATCTGTGGCTAGCCATTTCTTTGGACTCTGCCATTTCCTTCTCTGCAGTGAGCGAGCTTAAAGGCAAGTCCAGGAAAATTCTAATTATATCCTCATCCACCTAAGGACATTAGAAACACAGTCTTACCATTTAACAGAAATCGAAGTAAATGCGGGTGCTGCTGGGTACTCTTTGTGCAATATATCTTTTACCAATATAAGGTCCCAAATCCCTAGTTCTGAAAGCATTCTGCCTCAGGGGACAAAGTGAGATTGCCTCATAGGGAACAGTAGCTGCCAACAGCCAGGACATGAAAACCCTGGACCTGGAATCAGGAGTGGTCTTTCCAAAAGCAGGTATGGCCAGCTGCCTGTTTCTCAGGTAGTTTAACACTTGGTGCATTGGAAGGAGACAGTGCATGACTCGTGGCATCGCAGGAGAAAGTGATAAATGGATCTGAGTGCCTAGTGAAGCAGAGCATATTATCTTGATCAAGACAGACTGTCAGCTATTCCCCTGTCTAGTGGGACTAGCAAGTCTCCTTGGATAAGAACTTGTTTCAATGAAGGTTCTTTGAGCAACTCATCTTGATTTTGCAAATGTATAACAAGTGAGTACTCACATCCCTGGGAAGTGGGGATATCACAGAATTTTCTGTGATTGCTGGTGATCCCCAGATTTCCAAATGCCCCTTTTGGTCTTTGACATGGTTTGGGTCAATCAGCAAAGGTCCAAGTCTTCCTGGAGAAAAATATGGACTTAGAGACTGGCCTCTTTCCTGGTGAGTTTCAGCAGCATTAAAACCTCAGTGATTGACTTGGCTGGTCCAAGCTGAGACTGACCAGCCAAGGGAGACATTTGGCACCACAGAGGGGAAAGCTCCATGAGGAGGAGATTGGGAACTGTGGACTGGCAACCATAGGCCCAGCCAGAATGCAGGTGATGTGGGGTGCACGGGAAGGTGCTGTAGCCTATGATTGAGGTCTAAACCTTTCCAGGTTCTGGAAACAGTGCGAACCATGTTGGTGTCATGATAGTGAAGAAACCAGGCTTTCTCAACCTAGACACTGTTGACATTTGGGACAGATGAGTGTGTGTGTGTGTGTGTGTTTGTGTGTGTGTTTGTGTGTGTGTGTGTTGGGCCTGGTGTCGGGGGACTGTCTTATGCATGTAGGTGTTTAGCAGCATTCCTGGCTTCCTCCCACTGGATGCCAGTAGCATCCCCCATCATTTGTGATAACCTAGAATGTCCTCACGCTTCGTAAATGACCTGGAAGTCAAGGGATCAAAACTGGTTGAGATGTATTCATATTCCGTAAAAGAATATTACCCTGGAATCTCCAATGGGAGGCTTCTGGTATGAGTATCTGGATTGCCAGCTCCACCAATGCTCTGAGAGCAAAATGCATGAGCACCTTGGAACCATTTCCAGCAGGACCCGGCTAGAAACTTCTGTTCTTTCTTCACTGGCATTTGGACAAAGGGTCACCCTTTGAATCAGGTCTGCCTCTAACGATTTATGAACAATTCCGTGTGGCGATGAAACTTCAAGAAGGAGACCCAGGGTGTCCTGCTAAAAAGGGCAGGCATGTTTTTAAGCAACTACATAGAAAATGATAGAGTTGTGATATTTGTACACTAAGCTAGTGAAGCAGAACTTACCAGTGAGTTGCACTTTAGGGAAGTAGCTGGGGAGAAGAGAATGCAAAAATTGTAGGAAAGTAACCTTTTCAACAACAAAAACATGAAAATTCACTACACATACTAGAGCAGTCATTTTCTCTAATGTGTAAGACCATCTCCAGTTACTTCAAATTACGATGTGAGTCTCTAAATAAAATGAATCTATGGTTTTTTGTTCTCAACAGCTCTGTCAGCTCTCTTAGGAAGTGACAATGTCGTGAAATGAAGCAAATGACAAAGAGGTATTATAATTCAAAATTATTTTTCCAAAATAGGTTGGAAATCACAGCACTGAAGGAAGAAAATTAAATGCTTTAATATCTACAAAAGGAAAGTAAGCTATGCAGCAATATATCTGAACAATGTATCTGAGTCAATACTTGTTTCTCTCCATTTGCCATAGAAGCAAAATGTTCCAATTTGCTGAGATGTGAGCTATATTTCAAGGAGAGAGATTTATACTTCTGCAATTGGAAAATATAAATCCAAAGTTGAAGAGTATGCTTTTTATAAAAAATTTTGATTCAAAGTTGATTCTTAAGATGGTGGAATGAGATGGACATCATTACCCTAAGTACATGTATGACCAGACAGATGGTGCAATGCTACATTGTGTACAACCAGAGAAATGAAAAGTTGTGCTACAATTGTGAACAGTGAATCAAAATGCATTCTGCTGTCATATATATATACCTAATTAAAATTAATCAATTAATTATTAATTTTAAAAAGTTGATTCTTTAGCTTCCAACTTGAGCCTGACCTCTCTCTTGTGATGCATATTTTGTTTGTGGAGAATGAATCAATTACAATCGTAAAGTTCAAAGAACAGAGTAAGAATAATGATACATTCATCTAAAGATAAAGTTGTGTCACCCAAGTGCCGGTGCAAAAAGCACATCTTGACCTAAGTAATGCACTCTTACACCTTTATCCCAAAGAGAAGACAAGGTAGGACTCTTATCTTAGGCTCTGAAATGTTTTGATATTTATTCCAAAGTTCTAATTTTCCAGAAAGGTTTCCAATGCGTCGTGCTTTAGTGGCATTGACCTTGAAAGAATTGAATGTGTTTATCTATTTTTTTTTTTAAGGCACACTTGTGGCATGAACTAAAATGTTTGTGCCCTCCCAAAATCTGTGTGTTAAGCCCTATCCACTAATGCAATGGTAGACAGACGTAGACCTTTGGAAGGTAATCCAGAGTTAGATAAGGTGTTGGGAGTGATCCCCATGGATGAGTGCCCTAACAAAAAGAGGCCAGAGCTCACTTGCTGTCCCGAATCTGAGCACACAACTTGTAGATGGCCATCTGTAAGCCTATATCAGAGCCCTCCCCAGCATCTGACCATGCTGGCATCCCAACCTCACACTTCCAGCCTCCAGAACTGGGAGAGACAAATGTCTGCTGTTTACGCTACCCAGTGCATGGCAGCGCCACCAAGACAACATGCAGGAAACATGTTCCTCAAGTTCCATGTAAAAAAGTCATGGTAATATCTCATCACTCAATCATCTATATATTCATTTTTTTTAAGATGGGACTCCTATAGTTGTTATGATTGCATAAAAATGCCCCAAAATATAATGGCTTAAAACAAACCTTTTAGAATACACAGATTTTTAGATCCTGTGAGTCGGAAATTTGAACAGCAGACTGGCTGATCTCTGCTCCATCATGTCAGCTGAGAAAACTTGAATCCTAGGAGAAAACTAAACGTCTGGGGACTAGAATCATCCAGTGTCAATCATTGACGTGTCTGGAGTCTTGGCTGGGTGGCTCAGACTGGGACTGCCAACAGGGTGCACACCTGGCCTCCCCCTAAAGCGAGGCTCCGGCAATGAGGTGGCCTCCAGGGAGTGGAACCTCTCCCGGGTGGCGCTGGGGTCTGGCATATGTGTTCTAGCCAATAACATAGAACTGCACCATCTTTTATGGCTCAGCCTCAGAATTCAGGTAGCCAACCAGCACCCCTTCTGCTGTACTACTTACTGGTCACCACAGATACCAGTCCACACGGACACCAGCAGACAGAAATACACCTCACTTCTTGATGAGAGAGGTGGCAAAGAATGTGGAGGTTTTGTTTTTAAAACCACCACAGGGTCATACCAAGATGGGGCACTGGATGTTTATTTTAGGAATAGTAAAAGGAATATAATTACAGCTCTATCAGAGTTTCAAAATAATAAGGAACGTTTTAAAAACTCTCACCAATCGATTTAAAAACAAAGTAAAAATACAATATTCTTAAATTATATAATATACTAATAATATACTACAGCTAGCTGAATGGCAGAGCACTTGCCTAGCATATGCAAGGCCCTGAGTTCCACTTCAACACAGAAATACACACACACACACACACACACAAATATATATACACACACACATACACATACATACTAGGCAGGCACAGGAGCGCAATCTGTAATCCCAGAAGCTCCAGAGGCTGAGGCAGGAGGATCAAGAGTTCAAAGCTAGCCTCAGCAATTTAGCGAGTCACTTAGCAACTCGGCGAGTCCCTGACTCTAAATATAATACAAAAAAGGGCTGGAATGTGGCCCAGTGGTTCAGTGCCCCTGAGTTCAATCCCCAGTACAAAAAAAAAAAGGCTTAAAATGAAATTAGAAGAATCTAAATAGCCTGATAAGCATTAGTTATAGCCACTACCCCACCCCACCCAACATGCACATACATATACCATCATCCAAGAAAACATTGTGCTAATAAGCACAATGAAGCATGCTGCTCAGCATCACCCATTAGAGAAATGCAAATCAAAGCTACAGTTAGATGCTTTATACCTACTAGGATGACTATGATAATTTCCGGGGGGGGGGGGGACTAGGGATTGAACCCAGGGAGCGCTAACCACTGTGAAACACCCCCAGGGTCTCACTGAGTTGCTTAGGGCCACGCTAAATTGCTGAGGCTGGGTTTGTATTCGTGATCCTCCTGCCTCAGCTTCCCAAGTCACTGGGATTACAGACAAGTGCCATGATGCTCAGTGGCTGCAATACCTTTTAAAAACTGAAAATAACAAGTGTTGGTGTAGATGTTCAAAAATCCAAACTGATGAGAATGTAAAACATTACAGCCACTGTGGAAAAGGGTTTTATAATTCCTCAAAAATGTAAACATAGAATTGCCATGTTTACATTTTTACCATGTTTACAATTCTACTCCTCGGTATATATATACCCCAAAGAGTTGAAAACAGACTCAAATATTACATACAAATATTTGTATGTAAATGTTCATTGTGGTATAATTCACAATATACAAAAGGTGGAAACAATCCAAGTATCCATCAACTGATGAAATAATAAATTATAATATATACCTACAATGGAATATCATTCAGCCTTAAAAAGGAATGGCTTACCAATGTGCTGTGGCATAGATAAATCTTTAAAACATTATGTTAAGCTAATTATATCAGACACAAAAGGTCAAAAATTGTATGAATCCACTTATATAAAATATCTAGAATGGGCAAATTTACAGAGGCAAAAAGTATATTAGAGGTTACCAGAAGAAATGAAGAGGTGTGTGTAGAATAATTTTTAAAAGGTAAAGAGTTTCTGTTTGGTGTGATGAAAAACTTTTGGAAGCACATAATGATTGCAAAGCTTTGCCAATGTACTAAAAGTCATTGAATTGCACATTTAAACATGGGTAAAATGGCAAACTTTATGATAATTTTTTTTTTTTTTTGTACCTGGGGTTGAACCCAGGGTGCTTAACCACTGAGTCACATCCCCAGCCCTTTGTTGTATTTTATTTTGAGCTAGGGTCTCACTGAGTTGCTTAGGGTTGAGAAGTTGCTGCGGCTGGCTTTGAACTCACGATCCTCCTGCCTCAGCCTCCCAACCCTCTGGAATTACAGGCATTAGCCACCGTACCTGGCAACATTTATATTTTTTAATCATAATTTTAAAAATACATTTCACCAGATCCACAAGATTTTATACACTCGTTCATAGAACAGATGATATTAATTTTACCTGATCTGTTATAGGAAAGAAATATCAGTCTGCTTTTGTAGAGGTTATAATTCCCTCTTTCCTAAAATAAGACAACAGCCATACATGAAAGGAAGCAATGATAGGTTGATCTCAGTCAAGAGCATGAATGCAAAAACATCTGAATAAAAGAAACTAAACCAACAATTAATTTTGAAATATCTTGATCAAGTTAAGTGTATCCCAGGAACACAAGAAGAATTTGACATTAAAAAGCCTTTTAATGAAATTCACCACATCAACTGATGAAAGAAGAAAAATTATATTTGATTATCTCAAAAGATAGAGAAAAAAAATGCTTGTGATTCAACACACTTCTTTGATGAAAACTCTTTAGTCAGCTGGGAACACTTAAAAGAATATTTTTGCATTGTGATTTAAAACAAATCTGTTAGATTCACTTACTTTGCTTACATAAGAATGTTTTCAAGAAATGGTGTTTTGGAATGAGGCCTTTTCGTGCTTCTATGACTTTACTAGAAGGTGTTTATTTCCTATGAACATATTTGGCTACACCTACATTAATTCCTATGAACATATTTGACTTCCTTGAAGACACAGAGAGCGTAACGTAAGACCGCTGAACCGTACGTGCAAGCCTGTGGGTATGAATTCTCTAGGGAATATCTTCCCATCACATGCAGAAGACAAACTGAGACAGACGTCTAGCTTCCTTGTCTCTTTGGGCCTGCACTTCACCATCGCCTTCAGGTTCCAGACTCATTCTTTCACTTCTGATGATTTTTCTTGTGTAATTCCTTTAATAAATTCTATTTACTTTTGATAAATTCTATTTAATTCCTTTCCATTTACTTTTTTCTATAATTATGAGTGTTGAATTTCTCAACCTGAGACTCTTCAATTTTTTCTGTAAGGGAAACCTAGTTTTTTCATTGGAGAATCCAGAAGTGTCAGCACCTGGGGTCCATCCCTATGATCGTTCCATTTCTCCAGTAAAAATCTCCCACTTTTTCCAATTCAGTGCTGGTAGAGGTGGGATGGAGGGGCCAGAGGTCCGAGTTTGGACATCTACAGTCTTGAGAAGGACTTAGAAAGGGGCCCGCCAGTCTCTCCATTCCTGACATTTGCTTGCCAACCCTGAGAATCACCCAGCGCTGCTCTGCCTGGAAAGCTGAGGCTGCAAAGTGTCTGCCTTGGCTTCCCTGGAGAAGAAACCCCCAGTCTCCCCGGCAGCAGGTGAGGCATGAGGGAGTTTGGGCATGCCGAGAACAAGGGGTGCTGAGGAGCCAGCCCCTCCACACACAGACTTTCCAATAGTCCTGCCTTTGTGCCCCTAATTCTCCCCACTTTCTTTGGTGTCTGCTTTTATTAGTTTCCTAGAGCTGCTGACAATGTACCATACTGTAGGTGGCTTAAAAAGACAGACTAGAAGTCCCAGGAGTTGGCAGGGCTGGTTCCTTCTGGGGCTGTGAGGGAGACCTGCTCCAGGCCTCTGTTAGCTGTGGGTGGCCTCGGGATCCCTTGGCTGGTGGAGATGCTCTTCTCCTGTGTCCTTACACCATCTTCCTTCTGTGCGGGTCTGTCTGTATCCAAGTTCCCCCTTTTATGAGGACACAATCCTCTTGCAGTAGGTCCCACCCTAATGACCTCATTTTAACTCGATTGAATCTATAAAGTTCCTGTCTCCAAATTTATAAAGTTCCAGGTCAGAATCTGAGGTTCTTGGCAGCAGAATAGAATAGACAATATGATCGATGTAGGTATATTCCATGTATGTATTAGAAGTCAAAATACATTCTGCTGTCATGTATGACTAAAAAAAATAAAAATAAATCGTATGGTTTAAAAAAAAAAAAAAAAGAATCTGAGGTTCTGAGCGTGAGGACTTCAACGTGTCATTGAGGAAGGGAGGGCATGTTTCAGCCCATGATGCCACAGCTCAAATGCTGAGCCAGGAAGCTCTGCAGACTGGGAGCTGACACACCACACACACACACACACACACACACACACACACACAAAACACACAAAGACACAAACCACTCTCAGAGACACAGAGACACACCACAACACAGATACTCAGACACATAGCACACAGAGACACACCCACACATATCCCACACATACAGAGACACGTAGAGATATAGAGCTACAGAGATACACATCACACAGACACACAACACATACACAGATGCTCATCACACAGAGAGATACACAGCACAAGAGCAAGTTGTCACGCATAGATCACACTGTGTTAAAAAGTATACTCTGACTTTCTGTTGGTCAGAGAAGGTCAGATGTGGAAATGACGGTCAGTGTGTTCTCCCAATCCCTAGAAGAGCATCGTGGTGTCTTGGTTCGTCTTGAGCTGCTGCAACAGAGTACCACAGACTGGGAAATCTAAGACAAAAATGTGTTTATCACACGTCTGGAGGCTGGGAGGACCCAAATCAAGGGCTGGCATCCGGTGAGGTTCTTCCGGTCTCCGTGTCACAGACGATGAGAGTGGGAGAGAAAACAGGGGGTGAACTCGTCCTTCCCTGAGGAGCCCATCACCACCATACAGCACCCATGGGTGGGTGAGGGCAGAGCTTCTCAATAGTGCCACCTCCCAACGTGGTCGCAGGGCAACTGTGTTTCCCACACCTGCTTTGGGAGGGAGGGACAGGTTCAAACCCCCCGCACATGCCTGTAGGGCCATAGGGAAGGACCAAATTAAGACAGAGAGAGAGGGCAGAGGACGGCCCAGGGCCTTCCTGGGGTTTTCTGGGAAGGAGTGGCAGGTTCAGGTGGAGAGGCTGGGTGAGTTTGGCACCATTTCCATGAGCTCTGGACTGCAGAGGGGGTCCCTGGTTGGCTTGTACCCGGCGTGAACAGGACAGGAAGAGTATTGGCTTGATATGAGTGTTTGATAAAAGAAATGGTTGGAAGTGTGGGTTTTGATTGGTTGGTTTGTACATCAAAGGAGAGTTTGCGTTATTTCAGGAAATTAATTTGCTATCTCTAGAAATTAGCTAGCTTGGGGGAATCAATCTCTCCAGGACCAGGGCCCCAAATGCCAGAGCATCAAAAAGAAAGAGAGAGAGAGAAAAAAAGAGTCAACGTGTGTGTTGTAGTGTCCTTGGACTGTGGCTTTCCCTGGTCTGCTTATTTGCTTATTCCATTACTCCCTCTGCTTTCCACTTCTTTTTTTTTTTTTTAAAGCCATAGCATGTATATCACCTTTTCAGGAATTATAGTGAGAGTCAGAGAATAAGCAGAGATTAAGCCCCTCCTGCATTCAGTCTTCCAAGGTAGCCCCAAATCCCCCCAGGGCCACACTTAGGTCCCCTGAAGTGCCTCCAGGAAGGAAGATTTTGCTGCTCTGAATTAGACACCTTTCTGGGGCCTTTTAGTGTCCCTGCTCTGAGCATCATCTGTCCTTTAGGAATGATGCATGACAATCAAATGACAGGAGGAAGGGTAGAGTTCTTAGAGACATGGGTTTCCATCACCTCAGCACTAATTTGATCTCTCTGTGTCCCACTGTAGGCTGCACCCCTCTGCATTCCCACTGCGTGGGATTCTTCAACTAGAAGTAAACTGTCACTTTAAAAGAAAAAAAAAAAAAGCCGCCCAATGACCTTCCTTGGGAACGGGTTGCTAAGCTGGTGTTTTCCTCCTGAGGCATGGCTGCAGCTTCCCGGGCTTCCCAGAGCAGCCCAGTCTCGCCCACACTCGGCACTTCTTGGTCTAGAAGATTCGGCGGCACACCCAGGCCATCTCCTCCACTCCTCTTCCATCCCAGAAAGCAGAATCTGCAAAGTGCCCTGTGTAAAGTTGCTTAAGGTAAACCAGTTTCTAACGGGACCAGGGCTGCAGCCAGGGTTTCCTGTTTTCACTTAGCAGCGGCTAGGAGTTCTGCTTTCTGTCTCTCCCTGGCTACTGAAGATGGAAAGTGGATTGAATTAATTGTAAGTGGAGGGGCTCTCGTCACTGCTTGCTTTTGCACTTTCTGGAATAGGAAGGTAGAGCATTACACGGGCGGCTTTGATTTGAGCTGCTGTCTGGTGTCTGGCTTGCAGGAAACGTAAATCCAGTTAATCACAGTCACATGGATCCCTGAGTGGAAATCCTCTCTGGCCAGCACTGTGCAAAACATTTGCTGGGTTTTGCATTTCTGGGCCTTTTAGTTCAAATGGGTTCAAGTACTAGTTATGGGCAGTTTCACTTTTCTTGCCATTGGACTGAGAAAGGACTCAGCCACAGGGCTGAGGATTGCGTGCCTGCCAAAAGACCTCAGGAAGAGTCCCTGGCCTTGGTTTCAACTGATTGTTCCCTTTTGTTGCAAAGAGGTGCTAGGAAAAGCTAATAAAGTCTACGGGGAAATACACGTCTGCTATCACATTTTTATAAAAACTTTTCTGCCAAGAAATTCACTAGCAGAGTGAAATATCGCTCTATACATATCTCCGAGAGCTCATTTATAAGGTCACTCATTCAAGTATTTATGGAGCATCCAACAATGCACCAGGCCATGGCTTAAGTTGAGAGTGTGCAAAAATGAATTAGACTGGGTCAGAAGCTGGGGGTTGGCTGGGAAGACAGCCCTATAAACGTAATAAGAAGCACAAAGAGCTGAGTACCTTCAGCAACTGGGAAGGTTGAAAGCATTGGAGCAGAGATGCCTCCTGCCAGGGAGGGGCTTCCAGCACTTCAGTGGATTAGCACGTCCCACACAGCACAGCACACATATGGTACATGCATGCTCTGAATGCAGTATAGATTAAATTCATCTGATTAAATGATTCTACAAAACTATTTGTCACTAACATTATGCTTTATAAAGCCATGGCTGGAATAACTTACAGAACTTGATAATAGATTCAAAAGAGGTGCATGTGACATCTCCTGTCCTCTTCACTGTCCCCAAAGTTCTTTTTTATGACAGAGGGTTCTGTCCCCTAAGCTCTTTTCCCTTCCCACTTATTTCTTTCACATCCCTTCTCTACTATCACCTTTTGTGATTTGTGTGTGTGTGTGTGTGTGTGTGTGTGTGTGTGTATGTATTTGCTGGGGACTGAACCCAGAGTCTTGTAGTATACTAGGCAAGAGCTCTACCACTAAGCCATAGCCCCCACCACTTCTTCTTAAAACCTACCCAAATAGAGAACCTGGTCCATGCTAGGCGTTTTACTAGACATCTATCACTGAGCCCCTATAAACCAGTCGCCCTTCAAGGGAGGAAGCAGGACCACAGTTCTAGAGAGAAACAAAGGCATTGCTCTTGCTCTAAGACCGCGTGTTGCTCAGTAGAGCTCACATTTGAGCACAGGTACATAGAATTTTTTTACAAAGGTCTCACTTTTTCTGTAAACCCAGGGTTTCACTGTAATCAGATAATATATTATTATATCAGATAATATACAATGTTGTCTCTTTCCAATGCCGTCATTCCTTTCCCTGCCCCCTATAGGATTCCCAAAAGGTCCTCAGGATGAGGCTATAGTCTGCTGATGACCCTTAGGGACCATCCATTTGTTAGGGACCATCCATTTGTTCTGATGATGGTGTTAGTACTTTCCTTGAAAAATGTTTGGTTTTCTGCACTGAGTGAAGTAAATCATTGACCTAACATAGCCTAAGCCCTTCATCACATGTACAAGGCTTCACAGCTTTCAATGGTAAATATTTCCAGAATAATAGACTAGCCTAGAATAGTTACTAATAACATGACAAAAGTAAGACTAAATGGTGAGACAGAGGTGGCAGCGAATGGGGAGGATTTTGGATCACACTCTTGAGGTCAAATTCGTATTTATTGTAATTAGGTATATATGACAACAGAATGCATTTTGATTCATTGTGCACAACTTTCCATTTCTCTGGTTGTACACAATGTAGCGTCACACCTAGTGTAATGATGTCCATCTCATTCCACCATCTTTCCTGCCCCCATGCTCTCCACCCCACCTTTGCCCAATCAAATTCTGAGTGTGACATTCAATAACTATGACCTTGAGCAAATCCTATAACACATCAGTCTTAGTTTCCTCTTGTATAAATTGGGGCATGTACTACTAGGCCAGCAGAGTTATTGTAGGGAATAAAGAGGACGTTTATCTAAAGAAAGCACAAAATAAGTGTGCAATAAATTACAGATCCTGTTTTGATGTTGCCAATAAGAATATATTAATAAGTGCCCAATGCAAACAGTGATGATAAGTGGCATGTTAAAGTTGAGTGGTGTTGATTTATCTCTTCTTAGCAACAGTGTTCATGAGAAAAATAAATTCTGGTGTCATTTGATTTCCTTAGAAACAAATCAAAGGTAATGATCAGGAAAGAATGTGTAGAAAAAAACAATCCCGATACATTTTTCACATCTATTTCTTTCTTCCATGTGTAATATATTTATTTAGAGAGAATCATTTTTTTACGTGCTAAAATACTTCACAGTTCTTTTTTCTTTTCCAGTTAATAATGACCAGAGCAGTTAATTGAGAGCTTTCTTTTCCTTTAGCATTCCTCACTCATCTGCTATTGATTACCCTCTCAACTTTTTATTTTCCCCTGATCTAGTTTCATCATTTCTCTTCTGGTTTTCTTGTCGGTGCATCATAGTGGAACATAATGGTGAGGTTTGTCGTTGCCTATTTGTAACAATATAATTTGGCCAATAGCATTCCCCAGTATTTCCCCTTTCTCCCTTCTGCTTTTTGTACCTGTGAGGAGTCTGTGTGGAAGACAACAGAATTTCAGATCCTTTCCCTTTTCCCCGCTAATTCCTCGGGAGGGTCCGGGAGACTTTGAACACCTCAGACAAGCTGCTTAACTGACCAAGTCCTGGGAAGATTCCGGGATATTAGGCCTGAGCCTGGTGTTCCTCCACGTGTTCTCTCCTAGCACCAAGAGGAAGGCTCTAAAGGGTTCCAGAACATGGCCATGAAGAGGCAGCCAATCAGTAGTAACTTAGGCATTCATCAGATATATATAAACTGAGGTCTGTGCGTGCTGTGGTCCAAGGCTCTGGGTGTAAATAATGAAGAAAATACGGTTTCTGCCCTGTTACAAACACATTCTAGTGGTGATAGGCAGATGCTAACCTGACTCTCATGGTGGGTAATAGCAGGCGGATTTGGGTCCCTCCCTGATCTCATCTCTTTGCTTAGGAAAATGAGAACCAAGATCAAGGGCAGAGGGTGAGGAGGGATAGAATGGTGAAGGTTTAAGAGAAAGAAGGTGTGATGTCGTCCTTCCAGAGCTGGATTCCAACCAAGACTGTGTGCCCTGAAGCTAGGGTCATGGGGGCAGGGGAGTCTGGCATCCCCCTTCTCCTTTGGTACTTCTTTCCACCAGTCCTGGAATCTGCAAGTATCCCTGGTGGACAGAAATTCTTCTCCACCTAAGGTCTAATTCATATGCACTGATGTAAAGAACAATATGTCATTGACTTCAAAATGCCTGACTTCTTCATTCTTCTTTCTCTTCAGAGATCTATCACAGATAAAATGAATTCCAGGGAAGAAAAAATAAAAATAATTTCGGAGGTAAGTCATTACTTACAGGGCCCCTTGGGATGTTTTGTATGAGGAAGTTAAGGCCGATAACAAGCATTTATCACATGTGTTAAAAGAAAAGCTTTAGATGAATTAAATTTAACTGAATTTGAACAAAGAACGATTCATCAGTAGAACAACCTCAGAACCAGAGGAGGTTCAGAGAGGCCCCTGTACACGTGGGCAGGCAGCATGTAAGGACAGAAAATGGAAGCGAAGCTTGGGAACAGCTTGACTCGTCACAGCTCAGAGTTGCCTTAGGTGAACGTGGTCTGATCACCTGAGCTTAGCTGCCATGATGGGTGTTACAGAAGTACTGAGGCTTTCAATTAGTTTACATGCCAAGGTGGGTTGTAGTTTGTCGAGTAGGGACTCAAAGTACGGAGGCGTCCTCAGACCAAATTTAGTTTAATTAAACACACAGGCATGAAGTGCAGAGGTGGGCAGATGTGAGGCCAGCGTCCCTGTGGGCACTCCGGGTCTTACCTCCGCCTGAACACTCTGAAATTAGTTTGACATCATTTCATGAATTCCAATCCATCACAGCTTAACTTACTACCTGTTTCTGGAGCCCAGCTCTGCCTGAAGCACCTTGATTTCCTTAAGAATTCAGAATGAAGGTAACAGTGGTAGATCATAATGCTAATAAAACTATCCCAGGAGTCTTGCAATTTCTGACTCATGGTATACAAAAACTAACTGCCAAGACCAGAGAAGGAAAGCTGTGTACCTTTGGAAACAGTAGACCACTGAACAGAAGACAGTGTTCCTGTGTCCTTATTTCTCCACTGGCTGAGGGGCTCACCATCTCGAGACCACGGAGACGGAAATGCAGACAGTGTGCTGTCCCCTGTGCAGTGCGTTAAAACACATGAGGGAGCTCAATTTAAAACCTTGCACATTAACTTTAAGCAAAATATCAAGTACGGACCAACCACATAAGTTTCTTCATGTGTACAACAAATATACTCTCTGCCTTTTGTCCCTGGGGATAAAGCGGTGACCCACATTTCCTCTTACTAGAGGTCCTATGGACAGTTAGTCATTTGGTCAAGGATTAAAACATTAGAAAGGAAAAGATGACCTAGATTTCTCCCAAGTCCGTTCTCAGCCAATAAAAATTTAGAATTGAACCTAAAACCATACTTTGATGTTATCACCACCTTACGATCAAACTGGTGAATCATGGAGCTAAGGAGGTGAGGAAAGGAGGCCAGAAAGAGGTAAGGCCTCTACCCAGAACTTGAGGAGGAGAGATCGGTCACATGCACTAAGGAAAGCCCCAACCTAGCTCATTCTCTGTGGGGGTCTCAGCTCTGTTCTCTGTCACTGAAGCCCACACCTTCCCTGACCCCAACAGCCAAAGGAAGTGAGGAGTCACTGGGGCCTGGCCCAGTGAGATTTGAGACCTTATATCAGATCATTAAAATCCAGGTTTTATGTTGCATCTTTGTCCCAGTACGAAAACAAAACATTTCCCAACTTTAGAAAGAGAAGATTCATAAGCTGGGGTACCAGGGAGAAAGGTTCTGTGATTGTCTTGCAGCTTCTTGTTCACTTATGCCCCAGTCTGCCAAACTCTAGGACAGCACAGTAAAAGCACTTCAGAGCTTCCAGTTGTAACACCTGATGTCTAAAACCTCAGAAAGCATAATGTGCAAAAAAGAGAATGACATTTACCATATTCCCTTTTCAAAGAGATCTGCCAAAATATTCTCTAACTTGGGGTTTTTATAACAATTTACTGCATTTTTACTTCTCCCCACGTGCTGGTGAAGTTGGGAAGCAGAAAAACCAACCCATGAGACTTTCACGTCTGTCCTGGTCTATGGTTCTCCATCCTTCCTGGCAGATTCCTTTGTCACCTTTCTTAGATGTGAATTTTGAAAGTGGGGAGCGAGTTTTCTTCTTTGTGCTGCCAGGACCTGGAACACAATAAGTGCTCAATAAACGTTATAAGCATGAATGGGGGCCTGTGAGCATGGAAAACCCTAAACCACCTCATTCACAATCACTCAGTTTGGATACAAACTTTCAAGACAGGTCTCTGGTGAAGGGTGGACAGTGGTGGCTACTTAGATTGTTAACCTCCCTCACATTGAAGGTGAGTGGAGGAGGGCCAAGGTCAAGACTGTGATTTGAAAAGCACACCCCTCTTTCCCTCTTTTAACACTCTCCTTCTCTTCCCTTTGCATTTTAACAAAGGAGTTCACTGAAAATGAGAAGGACGAGGATGTGGGAAGTCGGAAGAAGAACCCAAAGGGTCAAAGACCAAGAAAGAAACGGGTAGGAAGTGAAGAGAAGCCCTGTCTGCATGTTGGTGCCCTTGATCAACCTGCCTGCGCCACCCCCCTTCCCTGGTGCCACAGAATCTTCCCAGGGAAGTGTCCCTTTTGGGGTACCAATTTGGGGCACACTCTGGGGAACAGTGAGACAGGGATGCAAATAGACTGTCCAGTGTGCAGGACCCTGGCGGGGAGCTTACAGATAGGTGATCCTCACAATCAGGACATGGTCCATACTCGGAGATTTTCCCTGTAAGTTCCCTCCAATCTCCTGAGAGAGAAGTCTAGAAACAGGGAAACAGCCGTCATGTCAGGGTTGTTGCTGAAGGCCCTAAACCAGCACAGGCGGTAGATGGCAGTGCAGGATTACAGATCTCTGGGAACTCCCTCTTTTTCCAACTCCAAGCCCGAATTCCGCTTCAGTCTGAGCCAGAGGCTGATTCCTATCTCGGGGTCTGCTGGCTGTCCCTCCCCCACCTCTCTGCAGGAGTTCCCTTCTTAGGCTGGGAGCATCCCCAAGCAAGATAAGCCTTTTCCAGGTAAATCAATTCCCTTGGTAAGGAGCTGCCCTCCTCTGAGAAGGGCAGTAGGGAAAGGGCTATGGTGGACGAGACGCTTGCCTGGAACAATGGAGAAGCCAGACTGGGAGGGAGGGAAGGGGAGCGCCATTTTGAGGCAGGAATCACGTGATGGTGCTGCCCAGAAAGGGATGGACAGGGGAGCGGGGAGGCACTGGGAGAGCCAAGTCAGGGAAGAAGCCTCCCCCCTGGCTCCCCCACGCCCCGCACACCACTCTGGTCCGCCTGGGCCGAGGAGCCGCCGGTCCTTTCCTGCAGGCTGGGATGAAACCCTGTAGGGGCGGGTTGGAGGCGGAGAGGATGCCCAGCCCACGTGGCCAGTCTCTGGCCACTCTTGGGGACCTGGGAGACTTTCAGCCAGATCTGCACCCTGGAGCTTTAACCCTTTCCTGTGGATTGTGCCTGCTGCTCTGTCCCTTACACCGAGGTGGCAGATGAGCAGAGTTCCAGCCTTTGCTGTAGAGCCAGAGGCACAGGGAGCTTGGCCCAGCAGGGCTTAGGCTGCCCACTGAGCAGGAGGAAGGGGCAGGGATGGAGAGGGGCATCTGCTAGCCCTCGCCTGTCCCGCACTGACGCGCCAGGCTTCCAGCTTTGTAGGTGCTGAATTTAACCCATACCACAGCCCGGAATGAGGGCTTCCTTAAGAAGCCTCGGGTCCACCCCAGGTCATCAATTTAAGTCAGAACTGCTGTGCTTTGTTCAATGCCTCCCACACGGTGACATTTTCCTTGTTTTACAGATGAGAAAGCCATGCTTTTGCCCAAAGTCCACAGCCAGGCAGTCTGGCGGCAAGCCGTGGCTTGTCGGGCCACAGAGGCAACATTGCCAACTCTGCTTACTTGTTCTCCTCCCCCGAGAGTTTGGGGAAGACAAAGGAGGCTATTCTGGGGGCACCCAAAGTGGGGACTCAAGATTTGCCACAGGTTAGCCAGTGACGCGTTAGCAGCTGTTTCTAATCTGTTTGAGTGGGGAGCGGATTATTTGATGGTGATTTTCTGCAGAGTTCTATGCATTTTACTTAGAAAAGGTGAAAATAATCATCTTATTTGGGGATACCCTGGTAATTTATAAAATACCATCTGGAAAAACTCAGGGCTGATGTTGTTTCTTTGGGGTGGGGGGGCACAGTGCCTTGGGGGTCAGGTCTGAATAGTTACTAAGGCCCATCACCTCACTGGTAACCATGGCATCCCAAGCGAGGAACTAAGCCAACAGAAGTCCTGGGCATCACTGAACCTCTGCTCTTCTCTTCACAGTTATCAACTGCTGGCCCCCAAGAAATGGTGTCAGAAAAATCCCATGTTGACTCCCAGCAGGAGCCCAGGCAGGAAGAACCCGAGACTGGCCTTCTGACCATGCCAGCCCGGCGGGGCCCACGCAGTAAGTGCTTCCCCTTCTCCATCCATTCAGCTGGGACTTTTTAATTGCCTCCTGGAGATGCACAGTCACTGCCTGTCCAGCCCACTTTGCCACAAGTCTGTGGGTCATTTTGCAGGTCAGCATTTATCTAGGAGACAGGACACACAAGCTTGACATGTTTCTATCAGCAGATAAGTTAGGAAGCATTAATAGAAATAGCAATGGTGCAGATAATAAAAGATGTAGACATTCAAAGGAGGGTGACACAGGGAGACATGTACGTCAAGCACCTGGAACATGATGGAATGTTGGAAGAAAGGAGGGAGGAGCTGAGCTCTCAGCGGCCTACGCTCATCCCCTGCACACTTGCCCTCCCCTTCCAAGAACCTTGGCCTGTATATTACAGCATTTGCTCCTCCTGTGCAAGGAACATTATCTGCTCATTATAGGGAAAGTGATTGCCCTTCCCTCTTGCTTTTCATGAAAAATGGATTCGACAGGAGGAGAAATATGGTACACTTTTTGATCGTTACATAATTGCTACACTCTTTCACTGTGGCAGAGCTGGGGAATAAAGTAACTTGGAAATTAGAGGGTTTGGGAGTAAATTGATCTGAAGTCCAACCCTAAGAAAAATGTGGTTCTAATCCAAAAGCAAGGATACCATGAGAGCTGTTAGGTATTAGTAAAAGCAGAACCAGAATTCATCCCATAGAGCTGTTGCTTTTTCTAAATGCTCAAAATTGTTCCTTATTGAAGATTACAAGTGTCTCAGTTTGGTCTCTTTATGGGAGACCCTACATGGCAGTCTATATCATAGACAGGTGGTTTAAACTATAAAAATGTATTTTCTCATAGTTCTGGAAGCTGGGACTCTTAAGATCCTGATGCCAACAGGGCCAGTTTCCAATGAGCGATGGTCACCATCTTGCTCTGGGCTGACAGGCCCTCTTCTTTAGACATGTATCACAATGCAGGGGTTAGCTCTTAGACTCATGAGAACTCCAATCAGGTCATACCAGAGCCCCACCCTTATGAGCTCATTTGACTTTAATTACCTCCTACAAGCATATCTCCAAATACAATCCCTGTGGGGGTAAGGGCCTCAACATAAAAATTTGAGGGAGATATAATTCAGTCCTTAACATAGCTATTGGGCATTAAGTAGTTATTGAGGTGGCCAGTAATAAAGGCTTAGGTTATGAAAAGTTAGATTCTTTCCTTATTTCTAAAACGGGGAGCTGGGTGCTGTGGTACATGCCTATAATCCCAGCGACTTGGGAGGTCAAGGCAGGAGGGTTGCGAATCTGAGGCTGGCCTGGGCAACTTCTCAGTCTAAGGGCTGGGGATGTGGTTCAGTGATAGAGCATCTCTTAATTCAATTCCCAGCACCAAAAAAAGCAGGAGAGACCGAGAGGGACAAACTCTTCACTATGACCGTGTGAGTGACTGTGAAGATTAAATAAATAAAAGGATATAATGCTCTAAATATTATGGGGCATTAGATAAAGAGTAACGAAGTATCTGAGAAGAAGAAAATTAATCCATACATTAGTCAAAATTAAAAGCCTTTTTCTGATTTGGAGAATGGCAACGTATGGAGTTTCACTTGAGACACACCTACTTGAGTCAGGACATGACCAGTTGGTATCTAGAAAGCCCTGAATATGGCTGAAAGCTCTTGCTGATTTGCAAGCACTGGTGGACTCAGCTGCAGAGAGAATATCCTAGGAGGGAGGAACGGAGCACTTGACGGATAAGAAGCCTGACTTCCTGAGCTTTGGTTCCAACATAAGGGAAGTTCTTCCCGTGTTTATCACACAGCTGACTGAAGGCAGTCATGATGTAGCAGTTAAGTCCGGTGGCTTTGGCCTCAAAGTGGGTACCTGTCTTACTCACTCGGCCAAGTTTCCTAACCTCCCTAAACTTCAGTTTGTTCGTAAAATAAAAGCAGCATGTCTCAACACCTACAGAGGTTTTGTCCCAGGGAGGGAAAAGGAGATCACAATTGAAATGAGCGTGATAAATATATCATTGCAGCTGGTGAGGCATGCTATAGAGAAAGGAAGGTACAGAATAAGCTGGCCAGGACTCGGGCGGGAATGAGAGAAGAATGGCTACTTATAAAACTAAATGAGAGATCCCTGTGGGGAGGATGTTCCAGGAGTGGCCATAAAGCGAGAGTGTGCCTGGTGTGTTTCAGGAACATCCAGGAGGCAAGGGATGTTAAAGGGGAGTGAGCAAGTAGCAAAGGAGGAGGGGACTTGTACCCAGTTCTGTGAGTCCTTGGACTTTTAATCCAAGTTAGCTGAGAGTTGCTGGGGGGTTTGAGCAGAGGACTGATTTGATCGGAACCAAGGTTGAAAGTTGCTGTGGTAAGAATAGAGTTTGGAAGGAGCAAGGCAAGACAGAGACAGGGAGTGGCCAACAGCAAAGATCCAGGTAGGAGGTAGTAGGGAAAGCATCTGGACTGCTTATGGAAGGGGCAAAGGAAGTGGGGGAAGCTGGGTATTTGGAAAGCAGAGCCTATCAGGTTGGCCCTACACTGAGCAAGAGCTGTGAAAGGAAGGATGGTCTGATGGTTTTTGACTTGAGCAAGTGGGAAATGGAAGGACAGATGTGGGGGTAGAAGTCAGAAATGCACATGCAAGGTTTGAGATGCCTGCTGGACATCCAGTGGACATGGACATACTGACGTAGGGAGCCGGTGGCTGGGGAGAGGCAGACGCTGGAGAAGGCTGCCCTGACCTCCCATCAAGACTAGCCCTTTCCCACCCGGTCATACCGTCCTCCCACCTGCTCTGTTTTCCGCTGGTGAGCACATCCCCTCCCGGGAGGCTCCAGTGAGCTTCTTGCGTGCTGGTTATCTGCTCCGCTGAAATGAAACTCCCTGAGAGCAGGACTCTGTCCCCTTGTGTCCAGGACTCTTTGATTGTGTCATCTTTGAAGCCGGAAGCATTTAGTTTGATGCAGATCTCTTATCCATTTTTGCTTTGGTTGTTTGTACTTTTGATGTCATATTGAAGTCATTGTCAGATTTAATAACGTGAAGCTTTTCCCTTACGTCTTCTTTTAGTAGTTTTATAGTTGTATGTCTTATATTTGGGCCCTTATCTATTTTTCATTAATTTTTGTATATGGTATAAGGTAAAAAACCAACTTAATTATTTTGCATGTGGATAGCCATTGTTGAACACTGTCCTTTCCCCATTGAGTGATCTTGGCACCATTGTTGAGGATGAGCTGACCATACACTCAAGGGTTTATGCCTGGGCTTTCCATTCCATTCCACGAATAAGCTGGCCAGGACTCGGGCGGGAATGAGAGAAGAATGGCTACTTATAAAATTAAATGAGAGATCCCTGTGGGGAGGATGTTCCAGGACTGGCCATAAAGCGAGAGTGTGCCTGGTGTGTTTCAGGAACATCCAGGAGGCAAGGGATGTTAAAGGAGAGTGAGCAAGTAGCAAAGGAGGAGGGGACTTGTACCCAGTCCTGTGGTCTTATGTCTGTCTTTTGCTAGTGCCACACTGTTTTGATTACTGTAGTTTTGTAATATGCTTTGAAATCAAGGTGTGTGAAACCTACAACTTTGTTCTTTTTTGAAATTGTTTTAGCTATTTAAGATCCCTTCTATTTCTTAAAAACTTCAGGATAGATTTTTCTATTTCTGCAAAAGAAATGCCATTGTGATTTTGATAGTGATTGCATTGCACCTATAGATTGTTTTGGTAGTATTGACATCTTAACAACATTAAGTATTCTGACCCATAAATGTGCAATGTCTTTCCATTTGTCTGTGTCTAATTTATTTCAGCAAAGTTTTAAAGTTTTCAGTGAACAAGTCCTTCACCTTCTTAGCATTTTACTCCAAAGTATTATTTTTATTTTATTGTAAATGGAATTATCTTCTTACTTTCATTTTGGGGTTGTTTATTGTTGTTATACACAAATGCAACTGATTTTTATGTGTTAACTTTGTATCCTGCAACTTTGTTGAATTCATGCATTAGTTCTAACAGTAACAAGGTTTTTTTGTGGATTCTTTTAAGAGTTTCTATATATAAGATTATGTCATCTGTGTGCAGAGATAATTTTACTTCTTCCTCTCTAGTGTGGGTGACTGAGGTTTGTCTTGCCTCATTACTCTGGGTAAGACTTCCAATTCTATGTTGAATAGACTTGGTGAGGGCAGTTATCTTCGCTGTGTTTCTGATCTCAGAAGAAAAGTTTTCAGTTTTTCATTGAATGTGATCTCAGCTGTATGATCTTCATGGTCCCTTTATTATACTAAGGTAGCTCCCTTCTAGTTCTAGTTTATTGAACATTTTCATCATGAAAAACTGCTGAGGTTTGTCCAGTGATATTTTTTTCTGCACCAGTTGGAATCATCATGTGGTCTTGATGTGAATTCTGAAAATATATGTATTGCATCAGTTGATTCCATATATGTCAAACCTTCCTGCACTCCTCCTCTATTTTATGTTAGGGGAAGTTGCATGTTTGCCAGTGAACCTGCCAGGAAAGGCTTGCTTCCCTAGGCTGGAGCTAAGAGTCTATAAATGAATCATGAGGCTTTTTCTTATAACAATCCATAAACACTGTTGCCTACATTTTCTAGATAAAACTCCAAATTTAGTGCTCCCCCAGTCCTAACAAAAGAGTTTATATTCAAAATACTGAGAAAGGTATGGAACTCTAATTTATCTGAGACTTATACTCCTGAGAAGGGGCGTGAGGGGATAAACAGACCAATAGATAGGCAGGCAGACAGATGCACAGATCAATCTGATAGCCTTGAACTCTTGAGAACTTAAGACCGCCTTCTGAGCTAGGCAGCCGTCTGGCAGGCACCCTGCTCAGGTCTTCACATGTACTTTGCTATTAATTACCAGAACACTCCTGTTCTTAGGCATTGTTTTATAGTTTAGGTGATGAGGGTCCAGAGACCGTCAACAGCTAGAAATGGTGGATTAAAATCCAAGCCCAGATGTGTTGACCTCCAGAGCCCACGTTCTTGCTTGGTGCAATGCAGGGTCAAGAGACTGACAGATTTAACCCTGGTTGCTCTTGCCCACAAAAGACACAATGGCAAATGATACAATGTGGTTCTCAGCAACCCGAAGGAGTCTCAATATGAGACATAATTCAGGTAAGAAGTTTCACAAGATTGTCAATCTGACTGTCCTTCCTTTTTCCCCAAAAGATTGGCACTCAGGTAGATTATTGCCCTTTGCTCCCCTAGAATTGCCCCATCCCTAATGTTTTTTTTTTTTTAATTTTTTATTTTTTTGTCTTATCCTAGCTATTCCTCTTAAATAAATCAAAGAAAACATGCTGTCCCTTTGGAAAGCATGCCTTACTCCTGGGAGGCCCAGCAGGCCCTGTGCTCCCGTGCCCCTTGGGCTATGTGAGTATCTGAAGTCATCTTGAGATCCGTGCCCAGCCCTGTCCCACCACCACCACCAGACCTGAAGCCCTAGAGGCCAGAGACTGCCTTTCAACTCTGCCTGGCACAGCACTGATGTGCAGATGGCGCTACACAGTACATGCTGAGTGAGCTCAGTCTCAAGCCGGGCCCTCTGCTCTTTGCCCCAGGCCTTGCCCTGGTTCAGGCGTGTGAACTTGCCACCCTGAACAGTGTGCCCTTACACCAAGTCGCCACCTGGATCCAAAGGTTTGGTTCCTCCCTTGACTCTTTACTTCCCAAACCTATCTTGGATCTGGGATGCTCCTCAACACAACCAGCCCAGCTGCTCACCTTGAATTTGTACCCATCTGTCACACTGTGGCATTGCTACAGGTCCAGTATTGTCAGGGTCAGGCTGCATTCAGAAACTGAAAGGCCCGTATCACTGACCCTGTGTTCTCCCACACAGCACCAGACTCATGCCCAGAGGTATCATCTCCCCGCTGAACAACAGCACAGAGCTCTGCTGTGGAAGCTTTGGCTTCCACAAACACATATAAAGTCATAGCATCCAAATAAAAGCCTTTCACTGAACATGTCCTAGTTCCAAATCAAATAAACATCTAGTTTACGAGTATACACATTCCCCCACAGTTCCATCTTGCACCATCTCTTAAGGGAATAACCATCAAACGCTAAGTAGTTTCTTATGAACATAAATTTCTTCATTACTAACATCTGTTTTCCATTCATTCCTGTTAGTGTCTCTGATTAAAGTATCTTTTCAGAGCCAATTTCTCAGAATTGGTTGAAAAGAAAGTTCAGAATCCAGTGAAATTTGATGTAAATGAAATGAATAATTGACTTTAGTTTGCTTACTAAAAGTCATCGAGACCTGGAGAGACTGACCCAACACACAAATGAAGTGAAGTACACTACGAGAGTCCAGGAGAGCGGCCTGAGGAGCTGGGTCCTGGGAGTTGCCCTGGAGACCAGCAGCTAGAGCAGGGGAAGAGCATTCTAGACAGAGGATGCCCACGAGGGATGCAGGAAACATCACAGTTAACCAACGCATGAGTAAATAAACATTGCCTAGTATCTTTAGTTACAAGGAAATACATGACTTACATTTCTCTCTAGTCATAGCTTCAATTCCCTGGCCTCCTTTCAAAAAAAAAAAAAAAAAAAAACTTTCTTCAAATCAAAATGTCTCTAGACTCATCATTTCCCATTTTTGTCTCTAACCCTTTCTTGAATGCACTCCAATCTAAAACATCCCCACTCATGCACCAAAAATGTTCTTGTCAAGGTCACCAGTGAATTGTCCACTTGCTGAATTCCACAGTCAGCTCTTGGTCCTGATCTTCCTTAGTTTCCAGCCCCAACAGAAGCAGCTCTCTACTGCTCCTGGCTTTTTACTTTGCTTCAAGGGCTGCACCCACCTGGTGTTCTCTCTTCCTCCCTCTCACTATGGGTGGGTCTTGCTCACATCCCCCCACTCAGTGTTGGAGCACTGCAGGCTCAGGGTGTGGCCTCTTTATCAACACGTTGTCATAGCAAGTCTTAAAATTCGTTCTGTACACTGACCAGCCCCCAAATTTTCAAGCCTGCACCTTTTCTAGCATAAATATGCAACATCTACTTTGCATACCTAATTAGACAACTCATGCTTTTAATAGCCTGATTGAGGTAGCCTTATACATCATAAAATTCACTAGTGTGAGTGCACACTTTAGTGATTGTTTGTAAATGTATAGGCTTTGGCAGTAGCACTACAATGCAATTTTGTTAGCCCCAAAAGTTACCTTGGACCATCTCCAATCCAACCCCTAGCCTTAGACAAACACTGATTTGTTTTCTATCCCTAAATATGCCCTTTCTGGACCTTACATGTAAATGCAATCATATGTTATGCAGCGATTTGCATCTGGCTTTTTCACTTAAAATAATTTGGTGGGGATTCATAAATGTGGCATGTATCTACATTTCATTCCTTTTTATTGTTGCACTGTATTCCATCTTATAAACATAACACATTTTATTTATGTACTCACCTATTAATAGACATTTGGATTATGTTCATTTCGGTGCTATTATAAGTAGTGTCACTATGAACACGTGCAGCATGTCTTTGTATAGCCTTATGTTTTCCTTTATCTTGGGAAGATTCCTAGTGGTAGAACCTGGGTCATGTGATAAATTTGTGTTTAATTTTTTTAAGAAATGGCCAATCTATTTTCCCAAGTGGCTGCTTCATTTTACTTTCCCACCCATAGCATATTCCAATGTCTCTGCAGCCTATTCCACACATGGTATCATCTAACTTTAACTACATGGTCCCTCGTCATGTTCCAAGACCCCCAATGGATGCCTGAAACTGCAGATAGTACTGAACTCTACACTGTTCTTTCCTATACATGACCACCCATAAAAAAAGTTCAATTTGTAAATTAGGCACAACAAGAGATTCGCAATAACTAATAATAAAACAAACAATGTTACTATTCTGTAATAAAAGGTATGAGTATTCCCTCCCTCTCAAAATATCTTATTTTTCTGTAGGTCTCAGCAAACTCAGCATATGATTTTTTTCTTTCCTTATTAAGTCAGAACTTCCACCTTTGGCACTTAACAGAAGTCTTTCCCAGCTTCTCTTCAGCAGGTCTGAGTTGCCAGCATCACCACTCTTGACTTTGGGGTCCCTGTTAAGTACAAGAAGGGTCACTTGAGCACAAGAACTGCGATCCCATGGCAGTTAATTGGACAACCCAGACCGTCACCAAGTTTAAAGCTTAACAGGCTGGTAGTGTGTATAGCCCAGATGCACTAGGCAAAGGGACGGTTCATGCCCTGGGCAGGAGGGAGCTGGATGGCGTTAGATTCTATCCCACTATTCAAAGCAGTGAGCAATTTATATATCTTAAAATTTATATCTTAAATTTTCCATTTAATAATTCTGGACTGTGATTGGCCACATGTAGCCGCAGGTAAGGAGGCACCATTGTCCAGCTTTTGAGTAGCTATATAGTGTTATTTCTTGTGCTTTTAACTTGCATTTCCCTAATGATTAATGATTTTGAGTATTCTTGATATTATTATTGACCGTTTATCTTTTTAACAAAATTTGTATCTAAACTTTTTTGTGTTTGTCATACTATAAAGCTGTAAAGAGTTCTTTATATATTCTCGATACATGTACTTAACCAGATATATAGTTTGCAAATATTTTCTCTAAGTCAATGGTTTGTCTTCCCTTTTTCAATAGTGTTTTTGAAGTACTAATGTTTTTAACTTAGATAAATTCAAATTTATTTTTAGTTATACATCATGCTTTTGGGTTGTAGCTAAAAATTCTTTGCATAGCCTAAGGTCATGATATTTTTCCCCTAGGTCTTCTAGAAGGTTATTGTTTTAGCTCTTACAATAGTTAGGTCTGTCATCTAATTTGAGATGACTCAAATTTGACTCAGCTGAATCTGAGCTTCTGATTTCCTTCTCCCAATACAAATTTGTTCCTGCTACAACTTCTCTACCTTACTAAATTCATTTTTCTATTGCTTGGGCCAAAAGCTCAAGAATCATCCTTGACTCCTGTCCTTTTATCTGCCCACAACAAATCACCACCAACACCTGCCTGCTTTTCATTCCTGTGACCAAAAAGGCTGACAAGAACAACTCAGTGGAGGAAAAGTTTATTTGGGGCTATGATTTCAGAGATTAAGACCATGGTTGGTTGATTCCATTGCCCTGGGCCCAGGGTGAGGCAGAACATCTTGGCAGAAGGGCGCAGCGGAGGAAAGCTCCTCAGTCCGTGGCGGCCAGGAGACAGAGAAAGAAAGGAGCAGGGGCTGCAGGAAAGATGAACCCTTCCAGGGAACACCCCAGGGACCTGCTTCCTCCAGCCACACTCCTGGTCCTTTCCAATGGGGTGGTCTGACTGGGTTACAGCTGTCCTCATCTAATCAGTCACCTCTGACGATTCTTGCATTAACATAGCTTGTGGGGGACAGCTCACATCCAAGCCATGACAGCAGTGCTCCACTTTCAGAATAACTCTAAAGTAGGACCCTCTCCCACCACCTCCACCACTAACTGCCACCCTGGTCTCTGTCTCTCATCTAGAACAAGGCAACAGCCTCCTGACAGATCAAAATCTCTCTCTCTCTCTCCCTCCCCACCCCCCCTCTCTCCCTTTCCCCCCACCCCTGCCAACAACCAGAGTGAGCTAAAAAAAATAATAATAATAAGGTCCCGTTACTCCTCTGCTCATTTCCTTCAGTGATTCTCATTCAGCTCAACACCCAAGCCTAACCATTTAGTATGCCCCCACCCCAGCTTGGCTCCCCTTCTTCTGTGACCTGATAGTGTGGTATTCTGGTACCCCTTTACATTGTGTGTGTGTGTGTGTGTGTGTGAGAGAGAGAGAGAGAGAGAGAGAGAGAGAGAGAGAGAGATGTTCTTGGCTATTCTGAGAGTCTCTCAAAGTCCCGTTTGAAGCCCCTTGCCCTGTGCCATACCACAATGATGTCAGAGCACCTAGTCTGGTCCAGGCAGATAGTTCCCAAGCCTGGGAGTTCAGCTGAAGCATGGCAAAGAGGAATCCCAAGGCCCAAGGAACTCAGGAGACATAAGCCAGAATGAGGGCTCCTGAATTTTCAGCTAATCTAAAATGAGAACATTAATGAGGCTAGAAGACAAAATCCTGGGATGGGGCTGGGGTTGTGGCTCGGTGGCAGAGCGCCTGCCTAGCACGTGGGAGGCCCTGGGTTCCATCCTCAGCACCACATAAAAAATAAATAAACGAAATAAAATATTGTCTCCATTGACAACTAAAAATATATATGAAAAGAGAAAAAACCTGGGAGAACTAGAAAAAAAGAAAGTCACCAGAAAAGTCCCCCCAGAGCTACTCAGCAAATGTGAATTATCAGCAGTGCTGGTGTTCCTACCCCAGGGAGAGCCTGATCATTCTCCGCCTGTTTTGACTTCCTTTTATGTAAAGACATAAGTGACACTAGTCTATTTTATAAAAATCAGGAGAAAGAAATAAAAGAATCACCCAGGTTCTTATACCCCAGGGGCAGCCACCCTCCACCTTTCGTCCCCCCTGCTCTGCCTTCTTCCTGCCGGAAGTCGGGGAGAGCCCTGTGTTCCTAGAGTTCTGACTGTGGTGTGCAGAGCATGCTGGGTTGCTGGTCTGACTCTCCACCCAGTTAGTTTTCCTCCCGAGCCCTTTGGCATCTGGCCTCTCTGTTCCTCTCCGGCCTTTGCTACTGAAGTGAAGCTGCCTTCGTCCCACAAATACCCAACTCCATATTTACATTCCGTCCCTGGAATTTTTCAAGAGGGGGCAGATGATGTTTTTGGTGGGGTTATGCAACAGGAAAAGCAGAAGTGAGATCATTCAGGCTAGTGGTCACCCAGCCCTCCATACCGCCACTGCTCCCCAAGAGTATTTCTAGGGGGGGCATCATTGCCCCTCTAGAAATACAAGCTTCCCGCTGCATATTTTTAAATTGCCACAGATTTTTATCATACTTTTAAATAGTTGCCAAACATTTAATCTGTGGCCTATTATACATGTTTATGTTTAAAAATGAAAGGATTTATCCATTTCGTTTCCCAAAGGAATCTAAACATCACAGTCTCAGCTAAATCAGATATAATACACTCTTTTGTAGCCGTTGGAAATTTCATACCATCCCTTTCTTCTCAAATGCCTTCATTCCACTTCCCTGCCAGATTTTATGTATGTTTGTGCTTGAGAATCTTCTATTGTCTACCCTGCTAACAAACTGAATTTTTGATTGAGCCATATTAGAGTTATTAATAAAACAAAATTGATGAACCCATAGAGACACTGTAAAACTCAGTAAATAATTGTTAATGACAGAGATTTAAGTCAATAAAAACTTTGAGACATATATTCTTTATCTAGAGCAGAAGGTGGAGAAAAGAGTCATCTCACATGCTTACCTACTCTACAACCCATGTGACTCAGATAATACCAATTAACACCCCCAGATACCCTGCTTCTAATTCCACAGTGAGTCCTTGTGAAGTCCTTGTGTACTCCAAGGTACACAGCTGCTCTGGTGTAGGCAGCGAGAGCCACAGAGAAACAGCTTAGCTAGAAGTGAAGAAATTTCTGCAAAAATAAGGGCAGGTGGGGCATTCCAGAATGGTAGAGCAGGAACCTTAGAGAACCCACATCCTCAAACAGAACATCGGGAAAGCTGTCAAAATAAACTTACTTTATTTTTTAGTTGTTGATAGACCTTTATTTTATTTATGTATTTATATGCAATGCTGAGAATCAAACACAGTGTCTCACATGTGCCAGGCAAGTGCGCTACTGCTGAGCCACAGCCCCAGCCCCAAACTTACTTTATTTTAAGAAATTATCTAAAGGTTTGCAACAGTCCAAGGAGTTCCACCCCCTCCCCCCCACAAAAGCAGCTGAGTCTCAGTAGGAAGAGCAAGCCCAGTGTCCTGGTCCCTTGCCTTAATCCTATCCCCCTTGATATAGCTTCATAGTCTCACAGCTGTGGTGTCTGGGAAAGCCAGCAACTCGAAGTCACTGGAAGGGAAAATGCATCTAGATCTCCTCAGAAGTCCTACTGCCTGAGCATCGTCATTATTTGACCTGTATATTTAAGCTTCCTGAGAAGTTCTTTTCTCAGGGGTTATTCTTATTTGACGAAATCAGCCCTCACTCCAGGAGAACTGGACATTTGTGAAAACCATAAGCAGGGGTTACCTGCAGAGCAGTTGCTGAGATGGCATTGCCAGTTGGGGGTCTACAAGAGGATGGTGAAAAAATCTTAAAGTGAAAAACCAGGGAAGGAGCTGTCCACTGGTGGCTTTGAAAAGTCCCAACATTATTCCTGCACATCCAGGTAGGGCCTGAGATGTCCCGAGGCTCTTATCCCTGGATGACATCAAAGCTCTGAACAACCCATATGGGAGAAAATATTTTCAAGTCAAATATCTGCTAAGGGAGTAATATCTAGAGCGTACAAAGCCAATAACCCCACATTAAAATAGGCTGAAGACTTAAGTAGGCCTTCTCCAAGAAGGATGCATAATTGATGGACATGCTTATGAAAGATGCTCAGCATCATTAGCCATTAGGAAATGGAAATCAAAACTGCACTTAGCTATCAATGCACCCCAGTAAGATGGCTGTAATTAAAAAAAAAAAAAGACAGATAATAATAAATAGTGGCATGAATGTGCCTAAGTCGGAACTCTTGCGCATCGCTGATAGAAATGCAAAATGCTTCAGCCACTAAAACTACATTTTAGTAGTTCCTAAGAAAGTTTAAAATAGAGTTAGAATTAGTATATGACTCAACAATTCAGCAACTAGGTCTGGATCCAAAAGAATTGAAAACATATGTATGTCCACACACTTTCTCATACACAAATGTTCAGAGCAACAACGTTCATAATAGTCAAAGAGTGGGAACAACCCAAATTCTGTCATCTGATGAACAAAGAAATAAAAACTACTGAAATGCCTATTTTTAAAGCATGAGCTTTGTGGTATGTGACTTACCTCTCAATAAAGCTGTTCTTAAAGAATAAAGTAGTGGTGTGGGCATCAAAATTCTGGACCATGTTATTTGGGGACATAAGATGAGAGAAATAGAAAATTATTTCAGTTTTATGCAATTCCTGTTTTTTTAGGAGCATGATGTGGTTTTTGAGGGGCTAGGCCTACCAGAAGTGGTTAAGAGAAAAGTAGAAATTGTCCACCATTTTCTTAAGCCTGTAAGGAGAAAGAAAGGGGTGCCGTGAGGGAAAAGCAGGTGGGGTACCTAGATCCAGCAGCCACGTGCCAATGTGAGGGTGAGGTCGCTTTGGCTGATGGGTTTGCTGAGAAGCGAGTGCAGAGCTGCCCACCCTTAGTCCCTCACTGCCTCCGGAGGAATGTGTCGCTTTGTCCAGGAAATCTGTATGTCCAACTACACGGACCCTGCGTATATATTTTAATGGAATGTCCTGAAATTCTCTCAGAGCCCTAAGTTCTTGCATAGCCCCAACGAAGCTTTATTTAGAAATGCTTCATCCCACTCCCTGGGCGTTTGGGAGTGCGGAAACTTTCTCCATGCCAGATTCCCCTTGCTGTGTCTGAGGGCCACTTTCTGGATGAGCCTCCTCATGTGTATGTGAAATCCCACCCTCCTGCAGCCTGGCAAGGCCACTCTCTCCACACCAGAGCCAGAGCCATATCAGTCTAGCATCACGTGGCTGCTTCGTAATGAACTGGAGTCACTGATAATAAAGTAGGGACCCAATGTCTCATGAGGACTGTCTTAAAGCTGTTTAAAGAAACCACTTGCCATATTCTAGCAAGATAAAAATAAAGCACTTAACCCCATCCGTTATTGTGTCCAAGGGAGTGAGCTCATGCCGTGGGTGCCTTGTTAGCGGTTCTGTCCTAAAGAAACCGCCACGATCATCATCTGGTTTCAGCCAAATGAGGAGTACGTTTGTTTTGTTTGAAATGCTTTTTTAAGTGCGATGCCCCCCACACCCTCACTGCTGCCCTGGGTGTTCTTCCTCGACTGGCCTGTCACTGCAGCCTACCAGCTACAAAATCCTCTAGCATGGTCCTTGCCTGAAAGCCGGTCACAAGCTAGCTGGGAGATGGCAGGTCACTCTGTGGCTGTACAGACCAGATTTGGAAATCCTTACATCCTCTAAATGTCTTTTGCTGTAAAAAAAAAAAAAAAAAAAAAGATCAGTTTTTAAAACCAGTGGTTATCAAGGGATACTGAGGGAAGAACAGGAGAAGCACCGAGGAATTCGAGGGCAGTGAGCCTGCTCTGTATGCTACTGTGACAGTGGATGTGTGCCACTGTGCACCTGTGCAGACCCACAGACGTACACCACCAAGAGTGAACTCTGAGGTAAATGTGGTCTACAGGTGATAACCATGTGCCCAGGTAGATGCGTCAGTTGGAATATCGTACCTACCGCTCTGTGCAGGCAGGCCGTGCCCACATGTGGGAAGGAGTTCTGGAAAATCTCCTTGCCTTCCTCTCATTTTGCTGTGAACCTAAACTGCTCTACAAAAATAAAGTATATGAAAATAAATAAATACCATCCTTACCAAAAAATATCAGGCAAGACCTTTTTTTTTTATTCTTTCAAATTTTTAAAGATTTTTTAAAAAAAATAATACTATTATTCAGAAGTGATAGTGTTTAATAAAATATCTTGTCTCTATTTAAAAAAAAAAAAAAATTCAGAAGGGCTGCAGATGTGGCTCTGGTAGAGCACTTGCCTAGCACGATTAAGGCCCGGGGCTCTGTACCCAGCACCACAAAAAAAAAAAGAATCAGAAAAGTATTCTGTGAACCAGGTACAAGTAATAACTGTTTTGATTGAACTGTAAAAACTCAATATTTTCATCTCCTTTAAAGGTCAGTAAATACGCAAGATGATTTTATGTGTTCAAAGAAATTTATTATTAATTTTTGGCAAGGACCTCTCTCTCCCTGAGAGGGGATGTTGGGGTAGGTGGCCAACCAGAGAGCACTGACAACCTCCAGAGGAACCAGGGCCCTGGTTACCCACCCAGCACACCACACGCTCAGTGACACTTGGGATGCGCCTCCCCTCTGTGACCAGGACCTAACAACCTGGAAGGAAACAGGTGTTAATCAAATAGCCACAGAGATACATAGATTCAAATATGACAGATGCAACAAAGGAAAAGCCTCAGGACACGGGGCCTGTGTCACAGGGTTGTCATCTGATGTGGTTAACACGAGTTTAAAGTGGAAAAATGTCTTTCTAAAACCGATTTTAAAAAGAATGCCAAAGGCCATTTGGTGAGCTGATCGAGATCCTTCTCAAGAACTTTGAACCTCCACATACACAGGCAGGATCGTAATTGTCACCATGAATATTTCATGCTTCCATGAAGACACTGAGTAAGTGTGGTTGGGGACGAGATGGGCATACTCTGTGTGTCTTTCTGTCACAAAAGGAAGACAGCACAACAGAACCTGAGTGGCCCTGCTGCACAAATAGGCTGCGAAGCCCCAGTGTGTGCAGAAAGCAGGAGCCGGGGACGGCAGAGTGTTGCTTCTGCCGCTCGTCACGTCCTTTGCTCTGCCTCTTGTCCTTAACCTCTTCTGACTTCAGCTGCCAGCCTGCCTCCTGTGACAGTGTGGTCGGTGTCAGAGCCTCTCTCTTGAAGCATCTCTCTCTCAGCATTCTTCTCAAACCTTCAGCTCTCTGTGGTCAAAATGCTCCCAAGTCTTTACCTTTGGGCCTGGCCCTGTCCCAGTACTCAGTGTCCTGGACAAGCACCCCTGACCCATCCTGGCTCTAAGCAACCTCACCCTGGAAGGCCCAGTGGCCTTCCCCCTCAGGAGCCTCACCCTCCTAACAGCCTCAGGTGGACCTGCAACACCTTCTCCTTCTTTCTCTAGACCAGGGCCTTCCGACCTGAGTGTGCTTAGATCCCTAGACGGTGCTCTGGATTCTGACTCATAGGCTGGGGCACAGCCTACGACTTCATATATCTAAGAAGTTCCAAACGATGCCCGTTGCTGCTACCACCACCAAAGACTGTTCATTGCCTCCCACCTGTCCATCGCTGTGAGGTCACACTGACTCCCAGGACCCCCTTTCCCTATTATCTTATACCCAGACGGTGTAGTGGGGGGGTCCCCAATGCCTTGCCCACTTCGACCCAACCATCCTGTACCTGCACCCAGGTGCAGCTTCTAAGAACACTGCAACACTGACTTATTCCTCCCTTCTCTTTCTTCAAGGCCGCCACCTTCTTGGAGAACACAGTCCAGACTCCCCAGAGGCCCCCCGTCACATAACCCCAGATTCCTGCCATCACCTCTTCCTCTTCCAACAGTGACTCTGCTTCACCAGATTGACATTCCTTTTATCAAAGACTCCATTTTATTTCCACTGCTTTTGTAATGGCTCAGAGCATCAGGGAACAGAGAACTGGGACCTGATCCCAAGCCTTCTGCCACCTAGGTGAGCCATGGTGGAGCTGTCATCTTTTCACGGGGCCTTGGAGTCTTCATCCTCACCATACCTGGTGATGGCAACACCTGAGTCCTCTCTATCTGGATTATCAGAGTGCCGTGAAGATTGAGGAGAACATACATTTGACACAATAGCTGCCCACTGGTCCAAGATGTTTACATCTATATTCAATAATATGTGCAAAATATCGTCTCTGCGATGCAGCCCAGGGCTGTGGCCTAATCCTGTAGAAAAGTTTCTCTGGTCAAAATTAAAACATAAAACCCAAACTCATTGGCCATCCATTTGAGAACACTGTTCTCAAATCAGCAAATGGTAATTGAGTTGGCAAGTGTTGGAAAGTCACATGTCATTCATTTTATTCTTAGTTAAGTCAAGGCGACAGGCCCTGGCAGACCCAGGTTCTAGTCGTCAGTCTCAAAGAAGCCAAGATGTACACTTACCATGTCAAAAGAAGGGTTGTCAGCATTTTCTCATGTTTGCTTACGTGAAGGTCTGAACTGGCAAAATAAAATTGCATTCTCTCACTTTTTAAATTTAATTTTCTCTTTAGGAAAAAAAAATACTTAAAATAATTTTCCTTTATTTTCAAAGGCTTGCCTCCAATTCCATCAGCTTCCAGAACGGGCTTTGCAGAGTTCTCCATGAGGGAACGCATGAGGGAGAAACTGCAAGCTGCGAGGGTGAGCAATTGCAAGAATATTCTCCTCTCCGCCCATTGCCATTTTGCAGGGTGTGTCCAGCCTGCTTTGGGTGCTCCCGACCATGCAGATCCCAATACATTCCATTTATTTTTCAAATTCTAAATGTTAAAGTAGGATTTTTCATTGACACTGATGAAGATTATGCATGACATTTGATGTCATTCTTCCATCCATTCTCCCCTGCTCTAATCTCTTGAAGGCATATTCCATGAGCTTATTGCTGGTTGTTCTCTAGTGAGATGGTGACTGAGGTTTTCATTCCTCATGACATGTAGCAGTAATTTTCTGTTTTAACTTTTAGTCCAAAGCAGAAAGTGTGTTGCTGCAGGAAATTCCCACCCCACGACCCAGGCGCTTACGAAGTCCCAAGGAGAGAGAATCGGAGACTGAATTTGGCACAGAGGTGAGAAGTGGACCATCTTACTTTGACATGTATCTTCTCTACTCTCTGGATCCATTTTCACTTCTGTAAAATAGGGATAATACCAGGACCTCATTCTGGGTATTGCCTTGTGGATTCAGTGAGGTAATGTGTGTTCAAAGAGTTTCTGATGACTCCTGGCACATGATCTGCCCTCTCTATGTAAGTGTGCTCCATCATCAGAAGCTATAGTCAGAGTGAAAAGGGAAAACCAGTTGGAATACCTTGGTCAGTAATCTAAGTTCACCAACACAAGCCACGGCTTAATCTCTTTGAATGCAAACCTCTGAGAACACATAAACATCAAATGGAAATAATACTGAACAACCTGGCCTCCACTAGATACGACCAAAATTTCTCTACCTGTGATCTTGGTTCACTGTCCAGGTGACCTAGGATGTGATCCTTTAACACACTCTACCTCTTGCCCAGCCAGCTTCATGGGAGATGCCTGCCTGTCATGAGTCCAATAGGCTCAGAACACAGTGAGCCATACCTGGACCTATAATAGCCTGACCTTGAGGAGTTCAGTGGGGGTGACAGGCACATTAGCAGCTACTGGAGGTACAGGGGGATTCAGTCCTCTGATGGGTGCCCTTGGAGCCCACTGAAATGGGATTGAGGAGGCCGCATTGGACTTATTTACGATCAGACATTACTGAAACTTTTCTTTATAAACTGTTTGGAAATGATCTTCTATGCCATGGATAATTTACTGATCTACAGGATGAAATAACCCTTTTCATTTTAGGGTTTATTGAGCATAAAATTTTGTATTTTTTCAGTCTTGACCTTCAAGGATATTTGAAGTTCATAAGCATTTCATTTCTTTGGAATGATGAAATGCATCGGTGGTCAGAAGAGAAGTTTTTGGAGGATTTATCCTCAATTTAGTTTGTCCTTAGCTTCTTGACTTTAATGGTTCATCCGTCTATCATTTTTTTTTTTTTTCTACTCATATAGCCTGGGAAAGAGGTACAAAGCATTCAACAAAAAGATGATGCCCAAAGTTATTCAAGAGTCAAGTTCCGTGAGCAAAAAATCAAGTCTAAACCCCAGGTAAGAAATCCTGTCTGTTGAAACCACCCTTGTTTCTTTATTTGTGCTTTAAAAAATATTCAATAAGAGTTGGTCATCTGCATTCCTGATTCCTACCCCATGAAGCATGCAAGAAAAAGAAGGAGAAGAGATTCCTACTTTCAGAAGTCCTAGAATCCAGCTGGAGAGATACAAAACTGCCTCATTTGGAGAAGGGGGGTGCATAGAAGGCAGGAAATATCAGTGATAAGACAATTTGTTCAGTCTGAAGTTGCACCACCTCTCATTATGGGGAAGAGAAGAGAGTACTAACAAAAGAGCCAAAACCAAAAAAAAAAAAAGGTCATTTTTTTTAAGTTAACAAATTCTATATTTCTCATAATTAAGCAAAATTATCTCAGCATTGGCCTGTAGAACAATGAATCCAATTTTTGGTTCATTAATCATCTTTTCTAAAGCTTTTACTGCTGTAAATACTATATTTATGTGCTTACCGGGACGTAAATAATTGCTGGCTCTTTAGAAACTAACTAATTAGAGCTACTTACTTAAAAAGGCTTCCAATTGCCTGTTGCACTTGTTAAAATTCATTACCAGTCATCTAGCACTTTCCACAGAGACAACAGTTAGGAGGCCTAAATGTGCCCGAGAGCATTAGCGTCAAGCTGGCTGTCAGCTAATTGTGTGAAACTCATTTGGTACAAAGCATCTGAAGTTGCTCTTGCTCCCTGCTTTCCTTAGGCGCCCCCAGGTTTCCCTTCTGCAGAAGAGGCCTATAACTTCTTTACTTTCAACTTTGATCCTGAGCCCGAGGAATCAGAGGAAAAAACAAAAATGAAAGCCAGAGATGGAACTAGTCAAGAGGAGGAGGCAGGGGAGGAAGAGGAACCACCTGTCCAGGGAGGAAGCAAAACGGTATTGAACATGATGGCCACGAGGAGGGGAAAGACTGCCCGGACAGATGAGGACGGGGATGGCCTAGTGAGGAGAGCAGTGGCCAGGCATCTGCCAGGGCCAGGAGGGAGAACTCACCTGTGGCCCAGTCAAGCCGTAGGCCTGCTGCTTAGTGAGTGGAGTTAGCTTCCCAAGGCCTTTGCAGCTCCTGGGTGCACCCCACAATTTGAGTAGTGAGGGCCTTCGTTAACTCTTTCCCTCTTTCTCGTGTAGGGAAAAAAATGAAATAACATGGTTTACCGATTTCTCTTGCTAGATTTTGCACAGCGATTAGCATGCATTTCACATGCAAACTGCTGGTAAAAGCAAAGGAAGCCGCACTTCCTCTCCCCACAACCTTACCAGTGAGCAGCTTTGTGTGTCCAATACCAGAACCAAGCTACAACCCAGATTCCACTGATGGGTGTTTGTAAGACAAAAGGAAAACTTACCACTTAAAAAGGGACAAGGTCGAGCTGGGGTTGTGGTTCAGTAGGAAAGTGCTTCCCGCAAATGTGTGTGGCTCTGGGTTCGATCCTCAGCACCACATAAAAAATAAATAAACAAAATAAAGGTATTGTGCCCATCTACAACTAAAATAAATATATATATGGACAAGGTCTTTTTTAAATTTAGTTTTTAACTGATACATATAAGAATTGTATATATTAATGGGATCCCATTAGGCAAAGGTCTTAACTAAACCTTTCTCCATAGGAGATATACAGATGACCAATAGATAGGTGAAAAGATTTTTGACAACACTAGGCATTAGGAAAATGCAAACTAAAACCACAGTGAGATACCACTTCGTGCCCATCAGAATGGCTGTTATTAAAAATATACAGGAATGAGTTTGGGTGAGGATGTGGAGAAACTGGACTCTTGTGCCTGCTGGGGGCATAGAGAATAGTACAGCTACTATAAGCAGTATGTGACTCTTCAAATTTTAAACACTATTACCATATGATCCATGAGTTCTACTCTGAGGATATATCACAAAATTTTGAAAACGGGGACTTGAATAGAGATTTGGACACCAGTGTTCCTAAAAGCCAAAAAGAGGAAGCAGCTCACTGACAGATAAACGGATGAGCCAATCGTGGCACAGAAATGCAATAGAAAGCCATTCAGCCTCCAAAAGGAAAGAGATTCTGACATCTGCTGCCACACAGATGTCCCTTAAAGACATTATGCTAAATGAAAGAAGACATTCAGAGAGTGATGAATATTGTGTGATTCACTTCCATGAGATAACTAAAGTAATCAAAATCATAGAGACAGAAGCTAAAATAGTGGTCTCCATTGGTCTGGGGGAAGAAAGGAATGGGAGCTATTGTTCAATGAGTATAGTTTCAGATTTCTGGAGATGGGTAGTGGGGTTGATAAGACAACAATGTGAATGTGCTCAATGCTGCTGCGTTGTACACTCAAAATCATTGAAATGGTAAATTCTATATTACATATATTTTGCCACATTCAAAATTGAAAATGGAAAACAGCCGAACATGCCAAAATTTGCATAGTTGGCTTATTTCTGTGCTTCACTTATGATCTTCTCCCTCAAAGCATGCTTCCCAGAAATGTATTTTCCTAGCTAGGTCTGTGAAAGCTTAGGAACATTTCACTTTATTCTACAGTATTCATTTAACAAGGCAGTATTCAGGTCACTCTGGCTTGGAGTCTCTCATGATCGCAGTCCAGACGGTCGAGTCTGCAGACATTTGGAGGTGGCTGGGACTGGAGGATCTGTCTGCAAGGTGGCTTGTGCATCCCTCCTTGGGGACCATCCCATAAAATTGCTTGAGTTCTCATGACCTGAGAGATGGCTTCCCCCAGAACAAGTGATCCAAGAGAGAGACTCAGAGGAAGCCATAGCTCCTTGGGGGACCCAGTCTCGGAAGTTCTATGCTGTCACTTCCACCACACTCTACTCCTTAGAGGCAAGTTCTGAAGGACAGTGTGGAAGTCCCCACAGGTTTAAAAGGTATTGCTCAAACATGGATGCCAGTTTGCATTTTTAGAATAAGAGGAGAAATAGAAAGGATATAGGTAAAGAAAGAGAAGAAGGAGAAAAAGTTTGAAAAATAAACAAAATTCGCATACTTCAGGTAATACAGTCCCTGGGCTTAGAAATTGTACATGCCTGATTTTCTCTTGTCCTCATGAAGTCCTGAGATGTAAATTCTATTAACATCCCCCACGTTATGGCTGATAAAACTGAGAATCAGAAGGTTAAATACGTTCCCCAGTCCCCCAGGCAGCAGGAGGCGAAGCTGGGCTTCAGAGCCAAGCCATCCAAGCATAGCCTGTGACCCCAGCCCTAGGTCCATGCTGGCTGGAAGGTTAAATGCCACATGACTTATGTGGCCAAGTTCTTTACATAAACATCAAAAGGAGGTCAGCTTTGTCGGGATTTTTGACCCTTCTGCGTCAGCACTCTCTGATTTTGACATCTCCCAGATATATTAGTGAAAAAACCCACTTGTTAAATATGAAAGGTCAACAATTCTGTGCTTTCATGAAACGCAAGAAAAGGTAAAGGTGATTTTGTTGCAAGACCTGTTAAGTTTGATAAGCTCAGTTATCAATAATTATTTTCCCTAATTAAAAATCTTGGTCTGATTTTTTTCTTGTTGATTTTTAATATCTTGCAGGATGAGGAAGGGCTACTGAATGGTAAGGATGCCGAGGACTTCCTTTTGGGCTTGGATCACGTGGCCAATGATTTTGTGGCTGTCAGACCTGCAGATTATGAAAGTGTCCATGTTTGGCTGCAGAAGGAAAAAGAAATCCTCTTCATACCCAGTAGACTGACAGGTACTTCCTCTTTCCACTTGCCTGCTCAGCATGGATATCCTCTTTTTCCTTCAGGTGAAATATGGCTGATATATAAGGATGGTCTTGTTAAATATGAAAGGTCTAACCTGATTTAGCAGTCAAGAAAAAAATCTTAAAAAAATGTAGACCATGAGAAAAAATCCACTAAAAAATAGTCATCCAGAGAATATAAAAGAAACAACAGGGAGCTATGAGGGCCTCTTCATCAGATCAGTGGCCAGTTCTAGGGACCAAAAATAAGTGAGGCCCTGAGATTCAGGCTGGGTGAGGTTTCTCGCCCTCGGGGGTGTGGCACGGTTCTGGAGTTGGCAACATCCAGTGAACCTGCCTTATTACTCTAGGCTTCCTTTGTAGCCTGGTCTTTTTGTTCTTTTCCTCTAAGAGTGCCCGCAGGTCCTCCTATTTACCAGCCCTAATAGTTCACACATGAGATGACAGAATATCTAAGTCCTAAAACAGATGTTCTGTCATCTCGTGTGTGGACTTACTCAAACATATAAGTCCTATATTAGAGCCACCACATTAAAAATGACTTTGGCATTTATTTTGATTGTGAGCATTGAAGGAATAACATGAGTGAAGTGCCTAGTATTGTGTCTCACACATAGTAGGTCTTCAAAAATCTAACTCCCCGTCTCTGCCACTTTACTATTGTTGAGAGCAGTGGCTTCCAAAGGAGAGTTTGCTCACCCGCCAGGGGTGTAGGAAGAGCACACCAAGACCCTGCTTATGTTTATTTATGGCCTCATTCTTTCTTAGATTAATTTTGGAAGCACAGCAGTGCATGAGTAATAATAAATAAGCAAACATATATTGGATGAGCAATTAAAAATGTTTGGATGGAAATTTTGGAGACCACTAGCTAGATTCATGATGAGCTGGTATCTGGCCTGTGAACGGAGGTGAAGCATTAGCTTGCCCCATATTTTCTGAGGAGGAGAGATGGGTTTTTCTAGGACACTGGTGTTAGTTGGTGGATATGCAGGAATGCAGTGGCCAAGTGGCCACCTAGCACCGTTGGGGATTGCTGTGGCTCAGAGTGAGATAATGACAACACAGATAACAAGTTCACAGTAACCTTGAATTCTGAAGTGACATCCTGACCCATACAGGGCACCCTCTCCCAACTTCTCAGTCTCTTCTGGTTCACTTGGCCACAACAGACCCGGTGGTCTGGTTGGAATCATTGATCTGCTTGAGTTCCTCCCCAGCACAGAGCCCCAGAACCCTCTCTGTACCCGAAAGCTCCCCTTGCTTGCTCCCTGGTCTGCTCACTCCCCCAGAATGTTCTGGAAGATTCTGCTTCCCCAGCATGCCCAGTCTTAAGTGCAGTCATGCATTGCAGAACAATGGGGACAACACGTTCTGAGAAATGCATGCCCAGGTGAGTCTGTGACTGTGCACATCACAGGATGCTCTTAGGCAGACCTGCCTGCCCCGCTGCACAGATAGGCTCTGTGTTGGAGCCTGAGACTTCCAGGCTAGCACCCCACCACGTGTTACTGTCCTGAGAACTGTAGGCAAGTGACACCTGATGGTAGGGACCTCAGTCCTGTTATGACCCTATGGGATGGCCATCACACATGCAGCGTGCCATTGATGGAATGGTCCCTGTGTGGAACATGGCTGTAAACACTCTGCCCTCAATGGATTCGCTCTCCTGCCCCATCGCCAGTTCCTTCCTTCTCAACCTGCAGGTGCCATTGTATATCCAGTCACCTCCAATGAACCCCTCCCCTCCCTAAATCACTGTCACCTCTGCATTTTCTACATCTCACATCACTCTCTGGCATGACCCTGTGTGCGCCTTAATTTCTTGGTGCTGCACATGGCTCCCCTTAGCACCTAAGTGGGGTCACAGGGCAGGGCCTGGCTTACAGTGTAAAGCCTGGAGAGTGCTGGGCACGAGGAGGCTCTCAGGGAGGATTTGTTCTATGAATGAAGAAAGAATGAACAAATCCATGAGGTAACAGTCACATTTACTCAATGAGACCCCCCCCACACACCACCACCACCACCCCGCCCCGCCCAGTGCTGGGAATCAAACCCAGGGCCTTGCAAGTGCTAGGCAAGCACAGCAACTGAGCTACACCCCAGCCCTCAAAGAAGCTTCTATGTTTACAGAGCATGCCCTCATACTTTATGTCATACATTCTGCCAAGAACACAGTGAAGTAAAAACCATTATCTGTTGTACAGAAAGAACAGCTTGAAGAAATGGCTGGCCTGGATTCACTGGGTTGAAGGGTACTAGAGCTGAAACATGTCCCTGGGCCCTCTGATGTGAATATTTCATGATGATTCTTCTCCGTAGGCCACACTGCAGAGTCAGGTCCTGAATTTTTCATGTGCTGTCCACACATTCTTCTTTTCCTCGGTTATGCTTCTGGAAATTAATTTTGGTAAATCTGCAGTTCCCAAGAACATGAATGAAATCTCTGGTGATTGCTTAAATTCACCAAGCAGGGTTTGAGATGTTGAGGCTGACACTGACCTTTATCTATTTGTGGACTCTCTAGTGCCGACCTATAAGAAGCTTCCTGAGAATGTGCTGCCCAGATTCCTCGAAGACGAAGGCCTTTACATTGGGGCAAGACCAGAAGTGGCACCCACCAATCAGAACATCATGGAGAACCGACTGCTGGTGCAGGAGCCTGTGAGTGTGGGCCTGCTCCCCTGGGATCCCGGGGGTACCAAACACCTCTGTGTCCAATACTGTCCTTTTCTTTTGGGTTTGTGTACAGAAGGTGATTCATTCTTGTGTGTGTGTGTGTGTGTGTGTGTGTGTGTGTGTGTTTAACTTATCTTACGAACATTTCATGATCCTCAAACAACCCAGCCTCCTCCAGCCGAATCTGAGCTTTCTGCTGCTAATCAGATGCTGGCAACCTTTCCCTGTTTCACAGAATTTTTAAAGTGTCCATAGGCTGACTGTTCTCGATTTCAAGTTTGTCTTCTATAGTTGTTTCCCCATTAAATCTTTAATGAACAGAACATACATTTTTTCTCAAGTTTTCATTTAAGCTTTTTCTTGAACTTTCCCAGGGACACGGATAGTCAGGGAATTTTAGGGCGTGGTAGTGAAGGCTCAATTTCCAGTGGACACAAACCCTTAAAGTCCTACTGGGGTAGGATGAAGTACGTGGAATATGAATGTCAACACAGAATTTCCCTAAAATGGTTTGTTTTGTTAACCATTTTCTATCCAAAGAGAAACGATTTTGGTCCCTCTGTCTGCTCCATTGCAGGGAAGGAGGTGGTTCGGAGATGACGGCAGAATCCTAGCTCTGCCAAGCCCCATCAGGCCGTTTCCCTCCAGGCCGCTGCTGTCAACTCGGGAGCAAAGCACCAAGGCAGAGCTGGAGACCTTGTATAGAAAGGTACCTCCCCTCTTTCCCCTTCTCTCCCCGTCCAGTCCACATCAAGATGAAACAGAAGGCCTTGCTTATTGGAGAGCTTGGGGTGCTGAATTTTAACTTCCACTTTGATTTTTTTTTTTTTTTTAATAATTCCTAGGGAGCATGAAGAACAAACAGCAGATACCTTGTCCCTTCTAGTCCCTTCATATACAAAGAATGAGTTTCCTATCCAGGAATACTCCTTCAGCATCTTTATTTGCGTATTCAGAGTAGCCACCCTAATTTCTATTTTTTGTCTTTTGACCCTCTCTTTTCTCTTCAGTTATCACACATACACTGCAGGATAATTTCCCACTTGTTATCTCTTTATGATCTAACTGGAGATTTGCTACACCTATAAATCCTTTTTATTGTATTGTACTAGGCTCTGTACCAAACTGCCCAATTTGAGTCTTCCCTGTACTACTTCTTGGATGAGTTTAGTCCTCAATCTCTCTGTGCCTCAATTTCTTCATCTATGAAATAGACACAGAAATAATGTCTACCTCCTAGGACTACTGTGCAGATTGAATGAGATGATACACATGTATTGGTCTGTTTCATATTGCTAATAACAAAAAACTTTGCAGGTTAGAACTTTATAAAGAAAAGAAGGTTATTTAGCTCAGGGTTCTGGGGCAGCACATCAGTATCTGCTTGGCTCTGCTGAGGGCTTTATGGTGGAAGGCATCACAGTGGCAGGAGCCAGAGAGAAAGCCCAAAACAGCTGAACTTGCGCTGTAACAATGCATCCTCTTGAGAACTAATTCACTCCAGGAGGCTAGTATCAACCTCTTCTGAGGACAGTGCCGTACCACCCAACCACCTTCCACCAGGCCCATCTCTTAAAATTTCCTCTGCCTGAACCTTTGGCGGGGAGCAGATGAACCATTTCCAAACATGGCAGCATCTGAGTACTTAAAACAGAGCTTAGTAAGGGTTGGCTGTGATCAATGGTCTTGTCTCCTCTCCTTGTTAACTATGGCTCTTGCTTTGCTGGGACCTCTTCCTTCAGAAACTCTCGTTAATTTGAATTTGAAATATTTCGGCCCTGATAAAACAGTGTGAGGGGGTATAATGATCCTTCTGGGAAGTGCAGTGAGGAGCAGAGAAGACAGTTTCAGCTCAGAGACTCTGGGCAGTGGCATTGCTGTCTCACTGCTCTGTGGCTCTGGGCAGGTCCCTGTCCCTCCCTGGACTTGTCCCTTTAATTGAAAAGTAAGAATGATCATGATTTTCTCTGCCTCCTCGAGTCAGTGTCAGGATTGAGATGATATATGGATGTGCCCCTTTTAAAAATTAGAAGTTTCTATAAAACGTTGTTATCAGAGACAAGTATTAATGAATGGCTACTTTGTAAAGAAATGGGATCCTGGGAGCAGATTTGCAAAACAAGCACAAACCTGTGCTCAGCCCATGAGGGATTCATCATCTCTTTGGTTACATGACAAAGACACATGATATAATTAGTGATCGAGACAGTATGAACTTAGGCATGGATCAGCCTTCAGTCCATCTTTTCATTCGTCCATCCATTTCAGCATGAAACACTGATATCATGAAGCTCTAAATCGTGGGTTAAAATTAGAAAACAGAGAATAATTAACATGGAGAGTAGGGCATGAGGGAGCCCAATTAATCTTATCTGTCCCCTTTAGAAGTTCTAAACTAATTTGGAAATGCACTGGAGTCAGGGATCGGGTTATCAGTTGCCCTATGGGTAAGTCTAGCTGGCAGAACACCACCTGGACCCAAGACCAGGCAGCTGCCTAGTCCACCTACCGTGAATGACGCTCCCCACCTAGACAGCTGGGCCGATACAGCTGCTCTAGTGAGCTCATATGTGGAGTGCCAAAGAGATTATGGAGATCCCCTGGAGACAGCTAAGACAGTCCAGCCAGAGAGAAGCTTCACCTTGCTCAGCCCAAAACCTAGAACCAGGATCTTGGGCTCCAGCCAACTATCTTTCAGATCCATTCCTCCTTTCCCTTTGGGAAGCAGCCAATGGGGAGTGGGAGGCTGAATACAAAAGGACAGTATTTACTTCCAGTGCTTTTTTTTTTTTTAAATAAACAACATAATGTTTTAAAATTATTAGTGATGGCCAATTAATGAATACATTACTTCATGGTCATCATTTTTCATGGTAACATATAACATCTACTTTCTTTGCATTTTTCAAGAATAGTCATCATTAACCATAGTTACCGTGCTGTATAATAGATCTCTTTAAATTTATTTCTCCTATATAACTGCAATTATGTATTTTCTGACCAACATCTTCCTGTCCCTCTGTCCCCCCTCTAAGCATCACATCACTATTCATAGGACCCAAGTTAAAGAAACAACCTCATTGTCTATCGGTGGATAAATGAAGAAAATGTGGTATATATGCACAGTGGATGTGTTATTCAGCTTACCATTACTGTGACAAAATACTTGAGATAATCAACTTAAAAACAGGATGAAGTTTTGAGTCACAGTTTTGGAGGTTTCATTTCACTATCAATTGATCCTGTACTTTAGAGCCTGTGATGACACAGTACATGCGGTGGAGGAAACTGTTCACCTTTTGGCCACCAGTAATCAAAAAGAGAGAAAGGAGGGTTAAGGGTCCCAATATCCCCTTCATGGAGACCAACTTCATAGACCTTTTTTTTCCTTCCATAGGCCCCACCTCCTAAAGATTCTACCACATCCCAGTGGTGGTAGCACCATGGGCTGGTGAATCAAGCCTTTAATAGTGGAATACTATTCAGGAGTAAAAAAAGAATGAAATCCTCCCATTTGCCACAGCATGGATGAACCTGGAAGACATCTTGCTAAATGAAATAAGCTAGCCACAGAAAGACAAATATAGAGTGATCTCACAAGTAGGATCTCCAACTATCTACCCCTCCCAATGTTTTTAAGAGGGTAGATCTTCCTACCTATTGGGTAAGAATAGGGAAGTAGAGAAAGAAAATCATTCCACTGAAAGGGGCTTGTCCTACTGCCTCACAGAGCAAAAGAAGTTAAAAGAAGGAAAAGTCCGAGGGCTGAGGTCTTCCCAGGGTGTTGCTTAGAGGGGTGGAGCTGGGGAATGAGGCCTTCTGGAGGTCTTAAGGTGTACAGGACAGAGGCCCAGGGGTTTCAACTAAATGGAAGAGACAGTTTACCTGTTTGGTTGTTTTTTTCCCCAAAACAGGTTACCCATTAAGTTGATCATTGACTTGTCCATCCAGTCTTTTTTATATGATTATGTAACCTTCCAGGTATTCAAAGCACAACATTTTTCTTTCAAAATTAATAGTTTTGCAGTTTGTTTATTTACTTATTTTAACCTTTTCCTCCATTTATTCAGGTCTGTCTGATGCCCAAAGCTGTTTTTCCATTGTTCTGTGCAATATGCTCCCCCCTTTAAAAAGAATTTTTAAATGCATGTGTCCTATATTTTCAGTCTCAGGTCCAAACAGACCTTCCACCTAGGAGTTTTTGACATGCTGTAGAAGCAGAGACAAAGATGGACAGGTAGAGACCATTTCTTTCATGGACGGCTCATCCATCTTTCTCTCTCAGCCCCTCTGCCCAAGAGCGACTCAGGGGGGCAGGTGTGAATTCCATTCTCCTTGTGAATCCTTGTGAACTTGGTAGGGTTCCCAGCACGAAGAAACAGCTCAGTACAAATGAAAAAGGAATACCTTTAAAGTGATTTAGCTAAGTGTATTTAGAAGAAATGCCTTCTTTTCAACTCCTCTTAACTCAGTTGTCTCTTCTTATCCAAATGATAGAAAACCAATGCTAGATCAGGAGTCTTTGTCCCCGGGTGCCTTATGTCTCGGAGCTCTCAGGTCTGATGCCAACTTCACCCAACAGGACTGACAGAAACCGTCCCTCAATTAAAGATAAGCCTACTTCTTATTTGGTTAGATGCACTAGACCCCCAATCTGAATGATAGATTGTTTGCCCTCCCAGAGGATAAGTTAGGAATTTTCTTTAGAAGGCAGTTGTTATGGCCGCATGTGGGTGACATACACCTGTAATTCCAGCTACTTGGGAAGCTGAGACAGGGCGAATCTCAAAATCAAGTCCAGCCTCAGCCATATAATGAGACCCTGTCTCAAGAGTAAGAGTTCAATCCCCAGTACCTTGGGGGCGGGGGGTGTTCATTCATCCTTGCTATTATGAACATTTTCTTTAATGACAAAAAGCATCGTTTTTAAAAGTGAAATCCTCTGCTATTCCTAAATTGAGAAGAGATGCTTAAAGATAGAGAAATTCATACAGATAAAAAAAGGCAAATTTCAAATGAGAAAGGATGTGATTATCACATTCTAAGAAGCAACTAATCCAAAAATAAAAATGCCAAATGGAGCCTGGCATGGTGACACACTCCTATAATCCCAGTGGCTTAGGAGGCTGAGACAGGAAGATTGCAAGTTCAAAGCTACCCTCAGCAACTTTAGAGGCCCTAAGCAACTCAGAGAGACCTTGTCACTACATAAAAATATGAAAAGGGCTGGGGTTGTTGTTCAGTGGTTTAAGTACCTGTGGGTTCAATCTACAGTGCCAAACTACTACTACTAATACTAATAATAGTAATAATAATAAAGCCAAATTGGACATTGCAGGTAAAGCATAATATAAAATGCAGACTCATAATTACAAAATAGGTTAAAGTAGTTAAAAAACAGCCCTCAAAGCCCCCTTCCTTCCCTCCTTCTTCCTTCCTTGCTGTCATTCTGTCCTTCTGTAACTGGACATCTACTGTGCTCTCAGTGGTGCTGAACTCCAGGATCACAGAGGTACCAACATGCAAACTTGGCCTTCGGAGAGGCTCTGCCATGTTGGGAGACGGAGATGGAATCATATGGGAAAGGTGCTGCAACCTGTTGGAGCCGCTCCTTTTCAGAACTGTACCCACTGAAGGAATCTGTCAGGATTCCAACCTCCTCACTTGGTAAAATTATCATTTTCCCCTTCCACTCTTCTTGCCAACTTTTCACCCAAGCATTAGTCACCCACTGTGTCCTAGGCACTGTGTTAGTCAGGGCTCTTTGGGTTGCAAATGACAGAAACCCAGTGCAAACTAGCTTAGGCAAAGAAGGAACTTGGTGGCCTAGAAAAACTGGGAAGTATCTAGGGATAAACACAAAATTGAAGGAGTTTCTAGGAACCTCAGGCTGGGACAGGGTCTTAAGCTCAGCAGGTGTGTATCTTTCTCTCTCTCTCTCTCTCCTTGAATACCGATGGGCCTCATTCTCTCCTAGTTCAAGCAGGCTACTCTTCCATCTTCCCTAACCCTTGATGGCCTAGCTTAACAACTCCAACGGAAAAGAATCAAAGAATTGAATTTTCCCACATTTCATTTTCAATACCAAGGACAGTTGTTAGTAAATCATGTACCCAACTAAACTCGTGTTCAAAGAAACATGGCATTTCTCTAGAAGAAAGAAATGAGAAAGCTCCCCCAGGGAAACTCAGAATAGTTTCAGAACCCGCTACAGGATGCAGACTGAACTTGGGCTTCGTTCCTACTATTTTCCTAGGATAAATGTAGAAACACATTTTAATACCAGCCATGATTGCTATTTTTCTATATAACTTTAAATCTTTCTATCCAATGATATACATCTTGGAACATTCTGAGAATATCAATAGATAATCCATACATATTACCTCTTATAGTTTTGGTTTTCAGTTTCCAATTGAAGACTGAAGAATGAAGTCAAGTTCACAATGAAATCTACTTTATAAATACTACCTGTTCTTGGGAGAGCTAGTTGCTACTGTTTTCAGGATATATGAGAGGAGAAAACAGACACAACAACAACACAAAAAGAACTAGGAGTCTTTCTCCCTAATAGGAATAGTGTTGGGGTGTTTTGAGCAGCTTAGCTCCATGGCTACTGGGAGTCCTGGAAGCCTTTTATATTCAATTGAGCTGAGCTTAAGGCCAAGAGCATCAGCAATGATTGGAACATGAGCTACTGCAGATTTGAGGAAGGAGATTCAAGGTGGTGCAGCTGGCATTCCAATTAAATAGAAGCCGTCTACCAATGTTGCTTATTCACCTCAAGAAGAGTACAAGAAGGAACCTGAGAGCCAAATCCTATGATCTCATGACTATGGAACTCCAGGGAAGGAGGAAAGGCTGGGCTAGAACCAGCAGGTACAGAGCGACCTACAAAGAATTTTCCATTACGTCTGTGAACTGACATGTAGTCATCCATGTCTTTCTGAAGCAGTGATTCTTTGATTATTCCAGGTCATCCGCATGGTCATCAGACATGTAGTGGCCTCAGGTGGGTCAGAAACTTCTGACACCAGCACAAGTTATAATTGAGTACTTTTACCTGAATGAGAGAGAGAAGACATCAAATGTAAGGACACTGATGACCAGAGCGTGCCTCTGAAAGGCCACAAGGGGCTCGCCTAAGATATGAAAGATGAGGGGGAGATGACCCAGGAGGGGTGACTTCTCCTGTACACCAAGTGGACTTGCTTGGGAGCAAGTGTCGCTATGATTTCATGACAGTTCTCGATGTCTAACAAAGGAGGACAAATGCCACAAAAATACAAGGGGAACTAGGTCTTGCTCTCCAACAGGAAGAGAGTTGGCGTCTTTTGAGCAGTCTAGTCCTGAGATAATCCATTCTCGTTCAAGCCTACAATGTGTGTGAACACATCCGTTTTTTACAAAGATACTTTTTAAATTAGAAAGTTATAAAAATTTCTCATCAATAACATCAGAGTGAATGCTATTTCACAGCAGAAAACAATATTTCACGAATATAAATGTAAGATACACTGTATGTGAATCCTGTAAGAAATCATAAATCCTAAAGATATATTAATAGCCTACTAATCTAGAAACAAGTATGAAATCAAATGGACAAAATGAAATAAACTCAAATGTTCTTTCTTGTGATGACCAGCACAAAACAGGCAGCAACACAACAGAGCCAGGAGTTTACTGCTAAACATACTCATATAGATCTACTTTAGTGTAAATGCAAATATTGGCAACTATTCTGATGACTAGTAGTAACTGAAAATCAGATCACACTATAAAATAAATGGGCATACTTTTCTACAATATTGCGCACACATGCACACATGCACACACATGGACCTCCCCTTTTCTGATCTGCTGATAGGCAATAATACTGATATCTTATAATCATAGGACTCAAATGCTAGAATCTCTTCTTCCCATACCTCTTCTGCACATCTATTCAACTCCCAGGGCTTTCTTCCCCCTCTAAATTGATTGTTGTTTGAAGATGAACCCTAACCAACTTGCAAGCACCCATCTTGAATAAATGAAATGACATATGGGAAGTGCTTTATGTGAGGTCTAGTGACCCACTGTATGCTACCTGAGTCCTTTTTCTCAGCTTCCCATTTCTGTAGATGAAGATATAGAGGCCTAGGGAACACATTGCATGAGGTCCCAGAGCAGTCTATCCAGGGCTAGAATCCAAGACTTTTGGCCTAAATCCAGCATCAAGACATGGTACCTCCAGAATAATTAAATGAAGAGAAGACAGATCCTGTTATAGTCTGAAGGACTGAAGTTTCAGTTCCAACTAGAGATTTCACAATTTGTATTTAACCATATAACTTGTAAATAAAGCACTTACCCGCATAAGCTCTATTATCATTTTTCAGACAACTCAAACAGCTTCCAAAACTCATGTCTACAAAAGGGAAGAATTGAATGATTTATCTCAAACCCACCACATCCTGACTATAGTCAGTGTCTATGTAACCAGGAGAGAAAATGAACACACAACATCAAAGAGGTCTCTCCTCCACCTTTAAGCTCCCCACCTCAACCACCAGTGGGTGATTGATGTAGGGTATTTTGAAGATTTTATGAAAGAAAAACAAACATTTATCTGTTACACTCTACACCAAATAATCCAAGAAATTCTCACCAGGAATTGCCATTTCTGTTTTTCTACACCCCTGGCTTAGGGTTCCCCACCCCTTTTCCTCTGTTATTTTAAATGCTGACTCATCCCTCCCCAGGAAAACTGGGTGCCAGCATGAACTGCCCTAAGAAAATGGGAGTCTCTTGCTGCTATCTATAAAACCAAGACTTCTCCACATGTTTTAAAATTTTAGTTATGAGGGAGTATATCTATGATCCAAATAATGATCAGTTTGGACTAGAATCTATTCTTCTCACATTTAAAGAATTTCAAGGGCACCAGCTACAAAATCCCAGATTTCAAGAAACGGGATGAGAGTTGACTGGAGAATAAGTCTGAAAGACATAGGAAAGCAAGAAGGAAGTGGTTTCTTTTCTGAGTCCTAGTCTCTTGTTTGCCTGTTCAAATATTCTAAAAAGAGCAGGCCCGTAAATAGGTGACAAGCACGTCCCACTTGACTTGAGGGGACAGGAGGTGCTTTGCACCTGGCCGCTTCCCCTGGAGGATGAGACCATATTACCCAGTAAGAGCTTTAACCATGTCCCACCCACTCCCTGTTTCCTTTGGCAGGCAGTGAAATACATCCACAGCAGTAAGCACATGGTCGGATCTGGAGACCCTCCTGGAAATTTCCAACTGGACATTGACATCTCAGGGCTACTCTTTACTCATCACCCCTGTTTTAGCCGAGAGCACGTTTTGGCAGCCAAGCTGGCCCAGTTATATGACCAGTACCTTGCAAGACAACAGAGAAACAAGGCAAAATTTCTTACAGATAAGGTACATTTGCTCTCCATGCTTATTGTTCTTGGGGAAAATTCTTCTGATGGGCTCAAACAATTAAAACAAAACAAAAAACTTACTCTGTCTGGGGCATGTGACACATTGTTCTGCCCAGAGGCAAAGGATGGGTATCGATGGTATATGGATGGTATCGGTGTATATTTAGTAAATGCAGACTCAGTGGCACACACACCTTAAAATGGTGTGGCAAGAAATGACATCAGATGGAAAATATATGGCTATTACTTGTTAAAATGATCTCAGTTCCTGAGACCAATAGTGACTCAAAAATCTGTCTTTAGAGACAGTCCCATATTTACATATAGTTGACATAGTGTTGCACCTAAACAAGCCAGCTGCTCCAACGGATGCTCAAAGGAATGGCCACCATTGGATTTATTTCCAATGTAACACTATCACATGAGATTTTCATAGGTAATTGGACTTTCAGTTTCATGCCCTGATTTTAAATCTTACTGCCCAAATAAGAGTGATCTATAATACCTCCTGTTATGTGTCTATAATTTTATAATTTTTTTATATCACAAGAACCCCAATGTGGGTCCAAGACCCACTGTCAGCTTTGAAAATAAACTGGTTTCTGGGACACTCACATAAAAGTAGTATTTCTCATGAGCAGCTTAATTATTGGAGCCACAGACCAGGATAGACAAACACTATGTCTTATTATTGCAGATTTTTAAGAACAGATGGAATAGTTCTCCATCCAAGTTCATTTTGGTGAAAGTCTGGAGACAGCTGGGTACTTGAACATCCTTTTATTAACGTTCACACCATTGTCCAGGAGAGCTGGGTGGGTCCAGTCACACTGTGTGCAATAGGGATAGAGTTTCTAATACAAAGCTTATATCCATATCTTTTTAAGCTCCAAGCTCTAAGAAATGCTGTTCAGGCCAGCCTTAGTCCAGAAACACCTCAGCAGTCTCTTGATACAAACCAAAAAACCATCAAAGAATATAAGTATGAAATTCGGTAAGTAAAGTTTATAATTGCAACTATTGCTTTTTTTTCTGTTAAATATATACTTGTCTATTTTTCTGGATAGCTTTCCTGAATGCACTGAATACATGTGAAATTTTGCCAAATGAAATAATGAAATGCATCATTGTATTAACACAAATTTTGAAGTCCAATAATATGAAGGAAGATGTGCGGAAATGGTAACTCTCATTCTCTGCAGACAAAAGCAAAAAAACCTACAATAGCGCAGCCATAGATTAGTAAAAACTGTTGTAGGTGTCCTTCAGTGGGGACCCAGCAAATTTGATTCAGATGTGTGCATCTAAGGAGTCACATATGCATGTGCACATGGTGACATCTGCAAAGATGTGCAGAGTGTCACTTATAATGTAAGAAACTGGAAATAAAGCAATCCTGTAGGAACACACATTGGTCCTATAGTAGACGTCTATATTACAGTTAAGATAACTGAATTAGATATGCACATACTAATGTGGATTGCTGGGAGCCATCAGCCAAGTAGGTATGACAAATTCCTTGCCAGCTTACTCCCATGCTGTCTAGTGGAAGGACTTCTGAAAGGTGACCTTGCTCAAGGACCAGGGCAGGATCCGTGTTTAGGGTGTTCCCCCTTTAGAATAGGGCATATCCTGCTGCTGAGTTCCTCTTGAGTGCTTAGGGTCAGACAGTATATTTTGGGAGACAGAAGCCCATGAGAAGTGGATTTGGGCAGAGAACGTGGATTCCCCCAGAGCGTGTTTGTAGACGGCCGGTGTGAGTTCGGGAATAAAGAATTGCTGTTTGAATCTACAAGCTGTGTGGAGACTCGTGATTTGTGCCCAGCCAGAGACTGTGGCAGTGGATAAAATGGAAAACAAAATGTTGAATAAAAAAATCAGTTGTCCAAGGATGCTCACAGTATGCGGTGACTCGCCAAGCCTAAAGAACACTTGGCCCAGTTCCCATTTGTTGTAGGCACCCATGAGTATAGTACATCCAGAAAGGACACGTGCCGGTTTCCTCCTCCAGGGAGGGAAGGATGGAAATGGAAGGAATGGGGTCTTCAAATGTAGCTATAGCATTTCATCTAAAAAAATCTCGAGTCAATGAGACAACATGTCGATAGATGTCATTTATTATCTGCACTTTTCTGTTTCTTCAAATTATTCATAGTTTAAAAATATAAAAAGTAAAACCCTGATCATTGCCTAACAAGAAAGGAATGTAGAATATAAAATGCTAACATCATTTAAAGTCCCTTTTCCTGGGGGAAATCCTGGTTAGCAGGGTTTTTTTGCCAATTCTCTGTACTGATGTTGTTATGTATATGTATTTTAGTTTTAAAGCAATATTGCATGTGACATTCTACAGCTTGCTTTTTATGTACGATGAATCTTAGAACTTTACCTCTTAGGATGTCTAAGTCTCTATCATTCAGAGGTGGGCAGATGTGGATTAACATGATTTATGCAATCCCAAATTGACAAGCATTATTCCCATTTCTTATTATTTAAATGCACTATAATGAAAATTCCTCTGAATATTTGCGTGTGAGTATTTCCACAGAACAAATTCTTAAAATAGGAAATAATCAAGGAGTTCCAGTGTATCTTTTGCTTTTTATGATCTAGCCATGAGCTAGAAATTCTTCCAGCAAAGCAGAAATTAATTCGGTTTGTATACTATAATTGGAGAGCATAAAGGGTACGTTTAAAAATGAAAATTTTTCATTCGTTTTTACAGTGCTAGGGATAGAATTCCTCAGGGCCTCACACATGTTAGGCAAATGCTCTACCTCTGAGTGACATCCCTAGCCTAAAAAATGAAAATTAATTTTTTACGTTAAAAGAAAAACATTACAGCCCTAACGTGAGAATAATTTTTGGTTTGCACAAATTGGGTAAAAAAAAAGTGACATCAAGTTGTTCTTAAACCAATCATTATTTATATGAAGTTATATTTACTCATTGTTATTTAGAAACGAACAGACCTGTGTTAGGCAAAGCCTGGTGGACTTACTGATCGCAAACCCTTTGCTATAGTTCTGCGGCCTCTGGAGATGAAAACCTCTGAGGGTTAGCAGAGAGAGGGATTTCAGTCCTTTGCTGATTTTTCATTCTATGGTAAAACAAATTCTGATCTGTCCCTGGATGTCTCTGTTAGTGGGCCCATTTCCTTAAGACCCTGCCATCTGCTGATCAGCAGCTCCCAGAGCTCCCCACCCAAGCACCGGCTGAGCCCTCTGTTGGTCCTGGTAACCTGGGCAGCACCTCTTTAGTTTTCTATTTTATTTTTCATAGCAGCATCATGACCGTGGTTCTTGTCCTCTAAACTGGAACCAGGATATTCAAGGAAAGATGCTCATGTACTACAGGGAAAAGCCTCTTCACTGAGACTTCACCAGAGATGTGCACACTCTTGAACAAATAAAAATTCTATGACCCCAGGTGCCCAACCAGCTACCACTTTGTATCAGTACTTTCCTGCACGGCCAAACTTCTGGAAAGCATTTATTATCTGCACTGTCTGCCCCTCTCCTCTCTGACCAAGGCTCTCCCACTCCTAGGTCATCTGCAGCCCTCTCAGTTCTTGGGTCCGGACACTGTCCCTGCACATTGCCCATTAAGGCGCTCTCTTCCCTCTCCTGAGGGCCTTGTTCCTCTCAGCCAGCTGCCTTCTCTCCATCCTTTGCCTGATCTTCCTTCTCTACCCAGAGCATAGGTGTTCAGAGTTCCTCAGGTGTGTCTGTTTTCCTTTTAACCTTTTAAAAATCTACATTCTCTCCTAGATGAATGCACTTTAAGTCAAGCAAAAATATGGGACATTTCATGGTGGTGGTTTTCAAAATCTCATAGATGTCAATGGCTCCCAAACCCTTGTCTCTGAGCTGGGCATCCTTCCAAACTCCAGACCTTCTATATCAGGTTGCAAAAAATCAACCCCTGCCTCCCTACCCAGACTTCTTCCCCTCTTCCTCCACAGCACTGGCCACAATTTTTAATTTAATATTTTCTGGGGATTCTTTGCTCCTTTAGCTCATGTGTCAATTTTTTCTGACTTCTTTTTAATGTTTCTTAGAAACTATTTTGATAGGAACTAAAAAAGGAGGTAGAAAAATATTTTTAAATATTGTTAAAAATTTATCAGAAAGCCTAAGGGGGGGTCTTGTAACTTGATAGAATCATTTTATGTTACAATTTTGAAAACTAAGGCAGAGGAGGCAGCAGCTGAAGGCCAAAGACAGGAGCAGATGACTGATAATGAGAAATAACCTTTGTGCACCACGCACCTAGGGCTCAGGCTGGGTTCTGAGCACACGGTGCAGGAGCTCTTCTACTGCTCCAAAGCCCCGGGAAGTGGGCTCTGTTAGGGCACCTGTTCTGGAGATCAGCATGGAGAAGCGAAACAGCTTGTCCAAGGTCAGCTAGTAACGGACAAAGCCAGCACTCAGGCCTGGGTGGTCTGCTTCAACAGCTTCACCCCTCAGCATTGTGCCTGAGGGTCCCCAAGGAGAATGTATCTTCTACTTTGTCACTGTTCTGCTTTCCTTGGCTCTTCAGAGAGTGCTGATCTTGGCTACCCCACCACTAGCTGACTATCATCTTTTGCCATCTTCCTCTTCTGCTGCCTCCAGTTGAACCATGGGCAACCCAGGCCTCCTGGCTCGTCTGAGGCTGAGTCATCCCAGACTTGAGCTCCCAGGCTCAGGCCTCCCTTGGGTCTGCCATGCTCCCTCCGATCCCCGTGACAATCCCTCAGACACGTCCTGTCACCATTTATGTGTGTGTGCCCCCTGAGCTGAAATATAAACTCCCTGGGGACAGTGACATCTCTCTCCAAGACCTTCTGGGTACCCTAGGATAATGCACGACATTTGTTCAAATAATTCAATACTATTCTCATTAATTAACTAACTCATTAATGGCATAATATGGCACATGTTGGATCTGGATCTGGCTATCATAAAGGAGAATTAAAATAAGGCACTAAATACTTCACATACGTTTAAAATGGAAGTAAAGATAAAAGCATTTTCAAATGATGCCTCTTTAGGTCAAGCCAAATATACGGGCCATTTCATTAGCACAGAAAATTCTCCAAGGCATGCAATAATATTACTTCATCTGCTTAGCAGGGAATCCGTGATCTCTTATGACAGAAAGCCTTCAGTGTTTTGCTGTTAACTGCAATAGCTACATTCTCTGCAGTGTTTACAAAAATTTAGTCCCTGGGAACTGCCTTTACTGTTGGGTCCCTTATTTTTATAGCCACAGAGGAGGTTGTTAGTTTAAGGGTGCATAGTTGTGATAAAAAAAAAAAATAATAAGGTAATTTAGTTTAATTGAAGTCAGATTCACCTAAAGAGAACAAAATCAAATAAACCTCTCAAAAACAGATCAGCAACCTATAGCCTTCAAATTCACATTAGTATTTTGTTTTCTAGCACTGTCTAAAAATTTTGAAGCTATCTAGTTGAATATACCATCACTGTAGCATTATTAATTTCACTTTTGTTTGCAAACACACCTAAATAACTCTAATATACATTCACATGTTATTTTGTCTTGTAGGCAAACAAGGAAACTGCGTGACGCCGAACAAGAGAAAGACAGAAACCTGCTGAAGACCCTCATAAAAGTCTGGAAAGAGATGAAATCTCTTCGAGAGTTCCAAAGGTTTACAAATACGCCCTTGAAGCTTGTTTTGAGAAAGTAGGCTGTCTTTTTTTGTATTATTATTATTTTATTGGGCTATGTCATACATCAAGAAAAATGTGTAAGATAGATACGGTTTAAAAAACGACAAATGGATAGCCTTATAACTACTCTCCAGGCCAAGAAAGGAAAGATTGTAGGCACCAGGGCAGCTCGGGTTCCCCTCTACCCAGGAAGGAACAACACTCCAGACTTCTGTGATCCTGTCTCCTCACTTTTATATAGTTTTACAATCAGAAATATGTACTTTAACATTGCTGTGTTTGACCTACAGAAGTCAAAGTGTATTGTGTATAGTCTTTAGTAAACACATGCTTCTTTTTGTCAATGTTATCTGATGTTCATCTACTTGAGAATGCATAGCTGTAGTTCCTTCTCTTTGCCTTTTAAAATTTTGTTACATGAACACAGCAAAATTTGTACAGTTTAATGATGATTGGCATTAGAGCTGGTTCTGCATTTCAACTCTTTATAAACATCACTTCTGTAGACACTTTTGGATTGTTCCTCAGGATAAATGTGCCTAAGATTTCCAGAAATATACCTGAAAGTAGAAATGGTGAGTCTGAGCAGAAATCACGGATTCTTTTTTTTTTTTTTTTAGATACATGATCCCCAAAAGAGCACCTACCATTTCTGCTCAGTTAATCATTTGTCTGCTCAGTTAATTGGCTAATGAAAAATTCAGATATTCTGTCCCATAAAAGCCAAAGATGTCTTCTGAAAGTTCCAGTGTTTTTGCTTCCCAACTCCATCTCCTCGGCTACCCTTCCCACACAAAAGCAATACATTAGTCTTTGCCAGTTTATTCTCTCCTTCTGCCTGGTTCTTTGGTTTCTTCATTCCTTCATTTTTCTCCTTCTCTCCTTCCCTTTCTTCATAAGTATGTCTTTAGGAAATTTACCCATAAGTAACTATAGCCAAATTCCTTTGGACTACCCATTTTTTCATATTATTTATTTGTCTATCCACCTTATGATAAAGCATGATTTCGCCTGCCAAACAATAATTGAAATCTCAACTAGTTTATTTGTGCCTGATTAACGGTGAGCAAAGGGAATGGTTCTCTGTATATCACAGATAGATCATAATTTAAGGGACGGATTTTCCCAAAGTCTATAAATGTCGGGTACCCCTGTGTATTTTAATGGATTTCTTTGGTAGCTAACCTAGAGACTTGTAAGAGCTTGTGCCTTGGGGAATTGCTCCCTGCTAAACTGCTAGGCCACGGGAGCCTAGACATTCAACAGCTCTAGACACTTGACTAAATTTATCTAAAATGTATGGAGATTTAAGAGTGTAGAACTTGAAAACCCGACTGCATCAGAAAGAGCAATCACTAAGTGCACCACCTGCAAAGTGCTAGGCGGGATATGAGCACTGCGTGTTTGCCACACCCCACCTCGGAGGGGCACGCTGTTGGTTAACACAGGGAGGCCTCCAGATAGACAGCAATAAGGAAACCTTGGCATTAAATCATCTAGAGCTCATGTGGCCACTGCACCTTTTGTTGGTAGGACATCTCCCAGAACTAATGCTCTCCAGAACAGACCATGGGAAACCTTAGCTTGGGTTTATCTCCTTAGGAAACATCAGCAAAATCATCAGGTAAAAATTCACATGATCAAGCCAATGTCAAAATGGTGGTCCGAGGGACTCTGTAGCGAAAAAATCAAATGGTTCCTCAGAGATGTGGAGAGTTAATAAAATCACTGCAATGAAACTTCTATGTTGTGGGTTGAGGACTTACAGGCACTGTGTCAGCAGCCCATGAGGGTCATTTAATCCAGAAGAACATTTCTTCTGAGAGGTCAGATTCCAGCTCTACCACTCACCAACTGTGGGTTCTTGGGCAAATTACATAACTTCTCTGTGCTGCAGTCACCTATTTAGGGGATGACATTCTTTCTCATAGGGTCACAGTAATATATATACAGCACTTTTGCTCATAGCAAACCCAGAATAAGCATTTTCTGTGATTATTACTCTCTTGCTTAATTCTAAGAAATAACTAAGGTACTATAAATTCATTTAAAGGGAAAAAGTTGACCAAAAAGCTGATGAAGAAGCATATGAAGCAGAAATTCAAGCTGAAATAAATGAATTGTTGGAAGAGCACATGGAAGAGTACGAACAGAAGATGGAAGAGTATAGAGCTTCATACCAGCAGTGGAAAGCCTGGAAGAAAGCCCAAGTGTGTAAATGGGTCTGGGCCTGGAGCAGAGCTGGTGGGGAGGATGCAGGAGGGTGGCCCCCAAGGCAGCAGAAAGGAGACTGGATTGGCAGACTGGAGTCTCCTGCTGGCTCCACCATAATTGACTGGCTAATGCTTCTGTTTTAAAAACCCACCGGCTAGCTGACACCAGAGCCAGTATTTGCGTGAACAAACAAGTAAATAATAACACAGTAATCGCTAACGTGTGGAGCACGAGGCTAGGGGTCCTACATGGATTATCCCATTGGATGCACAGCACCTCTGTTTCCCTCAGATAATTGTGTAACTATGCACAGGACCCGGCAAAACTGAATCCAGGGGCAACAAGGAAGAGATCAGGGTGACCCGCAATACCTGCTGCTCTCCTTGATTTAATTTTTGATCCGAATTGCTGGCCTGGAGAACCAGTATTCATGAGCACATTGCAGGCCCCAGGCAGCACGCACCCAGCAGGCGCCAACTCACATCAGCATCCTGGGAGGAGCTTCCCATGCTGTCCCCACTTGGGTGAGAGGACTGAGGCCCAGAGGGCAGTGAGCTGGTTGGGAGAGATGGGCTGGGTTTGCCTCCAGCTCTGCGGGGCGCTGAGACTGTGCCTAAAGGAAATCCCCAACTCCTGATTGACGTCAGGCTGCCTTTTACCCTTCAGAGGGCCAAGAAGAAGAAAAAGAAGGAGGCAGCGGAAGAACACCCCGAGGAGGAGGCAGAGGAGGCCCCTCCGGGGGAGGAGCCCGTGAAGCCGGTCCCTCCAGAGCCCACTGACCGGGGAGAGCTAGAGCAGAAGGTGAGGGAGCGAGCAGCCCACAGCAGGAGGCGCCCGGGGGAACCCCTGCTGCTCCCCGAGCTGAGCCTGGCGGGGAGCGTGACGCCCAATGAGCAGTGCCCCAGGTGAGCAGATGCTGTGACCACAGGTGAGGTTGATGCCGGCTCCCACTCAGGTGTGTGCGTGCATGCAGGTGCGGGCAGACATATGCGTGCTCCCCGTGTGAAGTATACTCCGATTGAGCTCCATGGTCAGGAGAACCACTACCCTCTGTGAGTGCACATTAGATTGAGCCTGCTCACATTTGGTGATTCTTTAGGATTCGGCCACCTCTGCATCCGCACCAACCACACAGGAGTACTTGCATATAGCTGCCTGTAGGAGGTGTCCCAACTGCCAATCTGTGCCTGCTCTCCACTGTCTGGTGACTTGGGGTGAACTGGCCTACCTATAACCTTCATACACCTTTCAGTTCACTGCTACCATGTCCCTTTTCCCTGATGCAGACACTGAAGCCTCTCCTTACCCCTTGATTTTGCCTACACCAGATACCAGAGGTTCACCACAGCTTCTGTCTTTGAAGGTCTTGTAGAACCTCCCAAATAGAGTTACAGGTGTGCCCTATGGCTAGTATTGAAGTCAAGGTGTCTGAAGCAGACCCTCTGGATTTGATAAAAGTACATTTCTAAGCCGAGGTAGCACATGCCTGTAATCACAGCAGCTTAGGAGGCTGAGGCAGGAGGATGGCAAGTTCAAAGCCAGCCTCAACAACTTAGCAAGTCCTTAAGCAACTCAGAAAGGCCCTATCTCTAAATACAATATAACAAAAGGGCTGGGAATCTGGCTCAGTGGTTAAATGCCCTGGATTCATTTTTATGTGGTACGTAAGAAAAACATTCTGAAGTTTTATGTGTGTATAATAAACCATAAACATATTACATGTCTTTTCTCTTTAAAAATTACAAATATTTTTAGATTCCCTGTTTATTGTATTTCCTACACCTTATCGCCATGTGTGGCCCCAGGATCAGCAGCTTTGGCATCTCTTGAGAACTCATTAGAAAGCAGAAGCTCAGATTCTACCTGAGACCTGTGGAGCCTGAAACTCTGGGTGGGGCCAGAGAGCCAGGTTTTCACAAGGCCTTCAGGCGATTCTGATGCATGTCACAGCATATCCTAATTGGAATCTGCTAAACTCATAGAAACCCCCAGAGCCCAAGCTTCAATTTCCAATAACTGCAAGACCTACCATGATTGTAGGCAATATCTTAGACTGGTATCTTCAGGATACCAACATTAAAAGTGAGGATTTGAGCTGGGCGAGTCAGCCTCCAAGCTTACTAGGATGTGGGGGTTGATTCGGATGCTATTTAAAGATTTCCCATGTCCTCTGTGATTTCAAACTTCTCTTAATGTGTTAATCACTGGGGGAGAAGGGGTTACTGGAGATTGGACTCAGGGCCACTCAACCACTGAGCCACATCCCCAGCCCTATTTTGTATCTTATTTAGAAATAGGGTCATACTGAGTTGCTTAGCACCTTTCTTTTGCTGAAGCTGGCTTTGAACTCATGATCCTCCTGTCTCAGTCTCTCCGGCCACAGGTGTGCACCACAGCTCCCGGCTGCTAATAATTTTTTAATTGTAACTTCTTGTGCATTTTCGTGTGTGCTTTCAACCTCACCTATCAGATACATAAATAAACTGAACCAGCTATTTTCAAAACACACATACCATATCATGTTATTTTGCCATAAACATTCAAAATATGGAATGACAGAGCATGTTTTTTTTAAAGGTAAAACTGGCTGGTGCTGGATTAGGTAATATTCCCTTTTGACTGAGAATGAACAAACACCTCATCCTAATAAGTTTCTGCGTTTTCACTGGGATTTAGGATTACAATCCAGATACCTCCAAGCCAATGACCATAATCACCCCTTCCTTAGACCATCAAGTAAGGGGAACATGATGGAAGGGGGAGGTTTTGCTCTGCCTGTTGTAGAAGGTCCCTGGGAACAAGAGTTCTGTTGATGTCCAAGTCTGTAGATGTCTTAAATTTTTCTTGCAATTTGGTGTTAAATGTCCTTTATAGGCCACGAAACATTCTGAAGATGTGCTTTTCCGTGTCTGTTAATGGCCTCTCTGTAAGTTCCATGTCACAGTAGTTTATTCTAGTAAGTTCTGCAAGACAGGTGGCTGTTTTGGTTCAGTGGGGGCTAATGTGATTGATGGAGTTGCCCCAGTTACGTCCAGCGTCCATTCATCCCACACTCCAGTGATCCTTGGCAAACTAATACTGACCCCAGCTGCAAATGGTCTCATTTGCAGGGTGGAGGTCTCGCGGAGAGAAGATGTGAGGCGGCGCTGTGTGTACTTGAAGGTGCTCTTCAACAACAAGGAGGTGTCCAGGACAGTCAGTCGGCAGCTTGGTGCAGACTTCCGAGTTCACTTTGGGCAGATTTTCAACTTACAGATATTCAACTGGCCAGAGAGCTTAACACTTCAGGTAAACATTTCAGTTATAGTCACTGGCTCAAGAGTGGCGTGGTCATTGAAGGTGTGGGTGGTTCTAAATCATCCATTGGCTATGCAGATATCTTGAAAGATTCTCAAGAGGAACAGGTCAGCTCTTAATTTTAAAGTTTCTTAAAGTCTCGGTGAAAAGAGATCTGTTACCCTGCACAGCTCCTGAAGAGACTGGCAGAGTAATTGGTGGGTGGCTGAAAGATTGTGGAGGGCAAGTACATTCACTGAAGAAATACTTCAAAATCCCAGTCTACAGGACCCTAGCATATTGTAACAGAGAAACCAGTTATGCCACCATCACGGGGGCATAATAATCTAGCACTGGGGTATAGGTGCTAGATTCCCCCAAATTAATAAATCTCCCCACCAGCCTAAATCCCACCATTAGCAACATATTAGTTTTTGTCTGATTTAGTTTCCCAGGGCTGGCATAACTAAGTACCCCAAACTTGATGGCCTAACACAACAGAAATGTATTTGTTCCAGTTCTGGAGGCCCAAAGTCTCAAGTCAAGGTACCAGTAGGGCCACACCCCCTTCAAAGGCTCTGGAGGAGAACCTTTCTTGCCTCTTTGGTTTCCGGCAGCTCTTGGAGCTCTGATTCATGAAGCATTGCTCCTGTCTGTGCCTTCATCTCCACATGGCCTTCTTTGGGTCTGGTGTATTCCTTTTATCTCTTATAAGGACACTCTCATTGGATTTAGGGCCGCCCTAGTCTCATCATGATCCTTAAATAACTACACCTGCAGAGTCCCCATTTCTAAATTAGGTCATATCCTGAGGATCTGGACGGATGTCAATTTAGAAGAAAAATGGTGCCCCAAAGCTGCACGTTCTTTTGTGAGTTCTCTCTTATGATGTTGATGGATTTCTTTCATGATTCTAACAGGAATGTTAACGAGGGCTACAGATGAGCAGCATGTGTACCCTGCTTCCTATCGACTTCCCAAGCAGATTTCACGAGTCCTCAGCCATTACACAGGCAGAAATTTCTCAGTCCCACCCGCTACCCTGGCCAGAAATGACAATCAGCCTGTTCCACCCTGAGCCTGGATCTAACTTTAGAATCCCCTCAACAAGTACTCCTGGCAACCACTGCCTATTGATTGTGATTGATCTTAAGTTGGCCCGTAACATTAGAGATGTACAATGATTATAATTTATATACCATATAGAAAATAGCTGCTGCCCATTGCCCCTAAGTACCACCTTGATCACATGGACCCTGCTTCCAAGACCCCCAGACCTTCCCACAATTGATCACTAAAGGGGGTGCTCAACCAAGGCTACTGCCCCTAGGACCCTTTTCCCAAGCTGTGCAGACAGCTCTTCTGTCTGTCTAGAGCTGTGCCCTGGGTGTTGAGCACCAACCTCAGGAGTTAACAACCTCCCCAAACTGGGAGAAGCTTGAGACAGCCAAGATAGAGGTTCTTGTGACAGTGGAAAGGAAGCACAGAGGAGGGGTGCCAAGAAGAGGGAGGGGGGCCCTTTAAGGACCAGCATTGGGCAACCAAGGCTGACCACCTTGGCCTGGAATTCTCCCAGACCCTGGCAGTTTTGTTCTACACCTTTGCATCTAGGACCTGGGGTAGGGGCAACAGAGAGGATCCTCATTTACAAAGCACTGATCACCAAGACTCAAGCCAGGTAGATTCCTTGATTTTATTATTATCAATGCAGTTACTGGTAACCACACGGATACCTACACAACTAAAAGAATGTTCTTGAAATTTTAGAATCTAGCATAGGCCAGTCACTCATATAATCCTAAATGCCAGCTAATTTTTTTTTAAGTCTTTGCATTCTGAAACTTGAAAATAATAGAACTTATATTAATAGAACTCACTAATTTAAATTGTATAGACACGAGAGAAGAAACAGGTACATTTTTCAAAGTAAAGGTATTGGTATTCGCAGTGGGATTGACATTGGAGGTTTGGTGAAAACCTGAGATTTCCTTAATCCTAAAAATTCCCTTTCTGCATACCATCTATAGGAAAACTCTCTCTATATAAATTTCTACTAAATTTTACTTCCTAAAATTTACAACTCTGAACAAAGGCAGGACATAAAATGAGGTGATTTTGTCTTCAGGTGGGAGTGGGGGACCCCCACAGTCTGCACTGGGAAGGCGAGCCAGGTGGCCACCAGCTGAGTGACCACTGGATTGCTAGTGGAGAACTGAGAGCCATGTGAGAAAGGGGTACACAGGGCCCATCAGTCCAGTGGGGAAATAAGAGAGAAGGACAGAGGAACAGCACTGGCTGGCGTGCAGATGTGAAGGGCCACTGGGGGGAACAGTGTTAACTGTGATGTTTGATTTCATGCACGTTCTAACCACAAGCCCAGTGTTTGCTAGCCAGACTTGAGATAAGAATGCCAAGGCATGAAGCACATGAATTCAAAGACTGGCAGAGAAGCCAGGAGCAGGTGGGAAGGACCCAGCCACAGAGATGGGAGGAAGAGGTCAATTAAAGCAGCCTTCAGTGGTGGGACCCAGGGCTTGATGATAGTTTGGCTTGAAGGAATAAAAGGAATAGCAGTCTACACTGGCCCCCAGAGAAGGCTGAGACTGGACTTCCAGAGCAGGGGAGTTTGAGCCAGGCCAGTATCAGAAAGGTCTTGAAACTCTCGGCTTCTGAGGTCCTTCCAAAACAAATGCTTTACCTTTTGCAAAGGAAATTTGTCTTAGAAGTGTAAAAGTTTTGTGATGATTGCCTCAGTTTCTTTGTTTATCGTTTATGTTCTCAGTTTCAGCTTAAAAAATACTAGCAACTGTTATGTAATAGTGCTAGGCAGGTTGCACATTTTTTAAGTATTGTTGTTTTCCCACAGGAATCAATCCTGTTGAGCTTTTACTTTCCAGCGTGTAGTCTGAGATGGGGAATTGAGGATAATAAACTCCTCCCAGGGCCTGTTCTGATTTCTCTGGCTCATCTTTAGAGTGGCACATCAAGGCCAGAAAATAGTGATATTTGGGCAAGGAAGTCCTTGTTTACCTTGTCTCGTTCACTTTTATAATGGTTTCTTTGTCCTCTGTGAATAAAAGTCCAAAAGAGATTGTTTTTCATACTCATCTTACTTTATGCTTTCAGTTGGTGACAGCAAATCAGACTGTTGCAAGTCATCCTCAGAAGCTAAGGGAAGTAGGTACAGGAGACCCACAGTCTGCAGAGTGGAATCAGGTGGCCAGGAGCAGGTGGGAAGAGCAGGTGGCTGCCTAGGAGGACAGGTTACCTGGGGCAGGGTAAAGACAGCTGTGGTCATCTAATGTGAAAGGCAGGAGTGTACACAGACCAGGGGCAGCTGGGGAAAGTGTCGAGGAAATAACATTTATGACAATACTGCAGGGCCTGGTCACTTAAACAGGCCATTTCATGCTGCACTGGAGAAAATCACAGATACTATCATTCTGAGTTTCAGAGATCTTGAGTCAAGTGGCATAGTTGAATTAAATCCAGACTAATTAGGCTCTACACTTTATCCTCATTTCACCTAATTAGGAATAACAGTAAAGGAGAGCAAAGTCCAATCAATTCTTCTGGACTCAGAATTGATTACTGCGAAGGAGTCTTAGAAGGCCATCTCAGGCACCCCATGTATTGAACTGTTAGTATTTAGTGATCTCTAGCATAAGGTGACAGTCACAGAACAATGACAACAGTTCAGGCACCATTTTAAACCCTTTCACCTAAACTCATTGAACCATCTCGGCAATCTCATGGTAGCTGTATTGCTGCTCCCTTCCTATGAATGGAAAAGTTAACTGAGGGAGAAGTTAAATAACTGACCTGAGATCACACAGCCAGATAGGAGAACAGGCCTGGCCTGGCCCCTAACTACCTGACCAGTCTACACCTGTGGCTGGGACACGCAACCCAGCAAGTGTTTGCTGAGCAGAGCATCCTGCAGGTAGCTGTGGGAAACAGGAGGATGAACTAGACATAATCCCAGATGTAGGTGGCAGTGAGGAAATGACATGAGGCTGGTGGCTGGGATTCTGTGGTCTGGGACGAGAGAAACTGAAGAAGCCCAGAGGAGGCCTCCCTCCCAGAGGCTCTGCCGAGGAGGGAAATGGAAGAGGAATCCTGGATGACTTCAGGGTATGGCTGATTTGAGCTTGTTTACCAGCTGTGAGGAGAGCAAAGAGCGCAGAACAGATTGATGTCTTTGGAAATAAGAAGGAAAGTTGAGCGGAGGCAGGGAACCAAGGCCCACAGAGTGCTGGGAGGGGTGGGACCTAGGAAGGTCCCTTGAGGAAGGAGCGTTGACACAGAATGGAGGACAGGGCCATGAAGGGGAGAATGTCAGATGTCCTTAACCCTCCAGTGGAGGAACCGTCTGAGGGCACAAAGGAAGGGAAGGTTGGTTCGATGCTGAGCTGAAACAGGGCCATTCGCCAGGAGATGACTAACCTCAGTGAACAGTATCCAGGACAGATCACAGAGCAGCCATTCATACCCGATCCAACATGGCCAAGTGCAAGAGATGAAACTGTCTTTTTAATCAGAGAAATATGACTAAAACCATGCAATGCAACTTTATTTCTGGATGGAATTTTTGTTATTTTCTTTTGCTTTGCAGTGCTGGGAACAAACCCAAGGCCTCATACATGCGAGACAAGTGCTCTACCAGCGAGCACATTTCCAGTCCTGGAATGCATTTTTAAATCTATCTTAGCTTGATTCCCAAGGTTTCTCTTAGCTGTATACTTCTGAATCTTACTAGCAGTTAAATTTGTTCCAGATTCTTCAATTAAAGCAAACAATATTCCCAAGCAAGAAAATAATAATTTCATAAATGGCCTCAATTTTGCTTTCCCAACAGAAGTTTTGAACACTTAAATGTGAATCAAATTAGATTTCCTATCTTGTTACTGACTTAATGTTCCATCTCCAAGCACACCCATCATTTGCTCAGAGTGGTGCTTCTCAAGTGGTTAATTTTGTCCATTGGGGGACATTTGACCGTGTCTAGAGATGTTTTTGATTAACCTAACTGGTGGACAGTTACAGACATCACTGGTGGTTAGAGGCACTAACCACATCTTCTGCTGCCTTCAAAAAGTAGAGCAAAAACTTTGCGAAAACCTTGAATGTCTTTCAGCTTTGTCAGATGGCATCCCGCTTCTCTTATTGGAAAGTAGATAATGACCTTGTGAGTAGAAGTCCCAGTGGACACACCTTCCATTCCCCTGGAGAACAGACCCACCTCCAGGAGTCCCACTCAGTTCCTCTCTGACACTGGATGGGAATATGGCTCTTGAGACTGCAAACAAGGACTCTTGCAGTGACGTCCACCAGAAATGCCCTCAATGTGGCCAGTGTTTCATACTAAGCATGATGACCAGCACAGGCCACACCCAGGAGGAATAAATACCAAACAAGCCCAGAAGCATTTACCGTAAAATATCTAGTGAATGCTTAAACTCTAACAGGGATACGTGTGCAGACCCCCCAGAGTCATATAATAAACAAATACTCGGTGATTCTGTCACAGGAGCAGGAACTGAACTAGAACTGTCGGGTCTGTTATCTTATTTAATCTTCATCGTAAACCAAACACACCTAAAGCTTCTAGTGGGATTTATATAAAAGGATGTCCCAAGAAGTTAAAATTTTGGCTAGTTAAAAAAACTAACCTTTTTTTTTTTTTTAATGAAAGAAAACACACCATTTTCTCATGCTGAAACTTCATTCAGTGAGCGCATAGTTAACAGGACAAACCTGAGTCTCCTGTGCAGTAAGTAATAGCTGACCACATGTTTGTGAAGATGTGTGAAAGTCAGAACTGCGGGCTCCTGAGAGGCTTTGGGACAGCCAATAGTAACACTCCTTTCCCCCTCAGCATTCTGAATCCATGGAAATGGGGAGAAAAAGTGCACTCACAAATTAATAGAGGCTTAAGGGACATGTCAGTCATTTGCAATGTATGGAATACCTTTTGGTCCTGATTCAAACACAATATATAGGTTTTTCAAGAAATTTTGAATCTTAATAATTGATGTTACTAATGAATTACTGTGATAAGAGTATTGTAATTATGCCTTATTTCATATCTTTTCCCCCCTTTTTTTCAGTATAGGGAATTGAACCCAGGGCCTCATGCATGCTAGGAAAGCACTCTGCCACTGACTGAGCTGCCTCCCAAGCTCTTGTTAAATTTTATTTTGAGATAGGGTCTTGCTAAGTTGCTCAGGTTGGCCTCAAACTGGTCATTCTTCTGTCTCAGTCTCTCAAGTAGCTGGGATTACAGGCATATGCCACAGTTCCCAGCAATATCCTTATCTTTTAAAGATGCTTACTAAAATATTCATAGATAAAATGATGTTTAGGTTCAAGATATTGAAAGAAAGGAAGTGATTAAGGGTATAAGTCAAATAAGACAGACAAATTAGTGATAGTTAAAGCAAGGAATAGGGTCCTGGTGTATCATTATTCTTGTACTATGTATGCTTGATATTTCCCATAAAAATTTTAATACAGCTATAAATATTATGTTTTTTGCTGATAAACCTGAATCCAGAGAGCATGGCTTTCATGTGCCATTTATAGGCTCTCAGTGGAGCCCCTGGGTTAGGTAGACGTTGCCATCCAACCACAGGAAAGCCATGAACATCACAGGTCTCCTGATGGACCCAGCCTGTTGGAATAACTCATAGTGACATGAAATCTGACATCTTGAGTTCAGTTCCTATGCAAATTTTACACTTTCCTCCACTAGTGCCACCAAGCTCAGTCAGTCACCTTACAAATGTGAGCAGTGGATCCTAGGAGATGAGGCCAGGATGGTAGTCAGACACAAAGTCACCTCATTTTGAGAAAAGACTTCAGATCACATGCCCTGTGAGGGAGGGTGGGCAGGGAGGATCCATAGTGACATCCTTGTATATTCAAATGGTGAGTAGAAAATATTGATTAGTTTAGGGGACTTTATTATGTAAGAAAAAAATATAAAGATTAACTCATAGAAATAAAATTAGTAAAAATTAGCATTTTCAGAAAAATAGGGACCAGTAGGGGACCTCATGGAGGGAAAGAGTAAAACACAGGACAGAAGCCAGCAGAACTGTGGAATACTTTGACATCTTGCCACAAAAGCAAGATGAGCCAAGAATACAGGGGAAACTGGAGCAGATGAAGCAGTGGGTCCAACTGAGGCTGAATTGTATGTTCTTCATCTGTGATTGCCTTGGCAATGAGCCCTTCCCCTCGTGGCGATGGCACTATAAGAGACACATCATAATAATGGCATCAGAGCTGCAGATGATCTGGTTGGCTTTGTCTTGGAAGGAAGACTGGGTTAGGCTACAGAGCTAGCCGCCAGGATGACCTCTGAAAGGGTAGAATTTGAGAGACTTACCAAATAGCAGGTTTAAATGTACACTCTACAGGCTTCTGGGTTCAAAGCTTCTCCTACTGACTTGGAGGTTGGTGCAGTTAATATAAAACATCTAGCGGTATGTCCCTTCTGTCACACCCATGCCACCTGATGTCATTGGTCTCTAAAGGTCACCTGAATTAGGAAAAAGAAGAAGCCCATTCTCCAAGTAAGCTGTGTGTTAATTTAGAATAGAAACAACCACAGCAGCCTGTTGCTCTGATTAACCTCCCTTCCCCACTACATTAGCCCGGTAGGAAATCAGGGCGTCAGCAACTTGAACTCAAGTGGGTGTCAGTCAGTTTCCATGGGACCGTAGTAACACAACTCAGCTTTCTACTCTGAAATGTGCCTTCTGGGCTGGGACAGTGACCAGCACAAACACAACAATGTGGACTGAGTATCTGAGAGTGAGCACATTCTAGTAATAGCTGTTTTTATTGACTATTTCTCTTCTCTGGGTTTCAGGTCTATGAAACCATTGGACACAGCAGTACCACCTTGCTAGCGGAAGTGTTTCTGCCTATCCCCGAGACTACTGTTGTCACTGGAAGAGCTCCCATAGAAGAAGTGGAATTTAGCAGTAACCAGCATGTGACGCTGGACCACGAGGGAGTTGGAAGCGGTATGGAAATTGAATTGTCATCAATATGGCTTATGGTTTCACTATCAGATTTGAATATATCCTTTTCACATCACTCTGACAACTAGATAATATTTAATTGCTACCAGAATTCATATTAAAATAATGATGTTATATAATATTTTTCCAAGTCACTTTTATAAGCTACTATTGGCCATGAAAATGCATGTAACTCTATAACTATAAAGTGTTTAGCAGTATGAATTAAGATCCTTTAAAATCCCCTTCCATGCCTTAATTCCATTTATCAGAATCTTTTTTAAGAAAATAATTTGAAATAAAGACAAATCTTTGTACATAAAAATATACATCACAGTGATGTTTGTAAGGCTAAAAACATGGTTATAACTTTAGTAAGTAAAATAGATTATCCCTTACCATTCTGTCTTCTACAATTTTAGTAAGATATTTGATAGATCTTCTCACTGTCTTCCATGTTTCTTAATTTTTCTTTATACTTTAATATTTAATGTTTTCTTTCACTGCTACATTATATGTAATTTCTTTAAAATCTGTCTTCCAAGTCATGAATTTACTCTTTAGCTGTGTCTAATCATTAGAGTTCATCATTGTTTTCTCCTTCCACCTTTCCTTCCATTTCTCCAATTTTAGGAACTATCTAGTTCTTTTCCAATAAGCCTGGCCAGTTCTGATTCCTTTTTGTTCTTTTCTTGGACTCCCAATCATTTCTTTTATTCATTCATTTTATTGAAATATATTAAAATTTTTAAATGATTCTGTATCTGATAATTCCAAAATCTATCCATATATTGTTCTGATTCTACTACCTCTTATTCATGGTGGCTTGTTTCCTCATGTTCCTGGTAATTTTTTATTTTTAGCTCATATCTGGAGCTTTAGCTGCAAGAATTCTTTAAGACCCAAATCTAGTCACCAGTATAAAATCTGAAGACCTGGACTTAGTTGTAGCTCTGACATGGACAAACCAGTTTACCCCAGCATCGTAGAACCTCTCTGGGTATTATCTTCCTCATATATTAAATAAAAAACACCTCCTTTAATGTTTAATCAGTGTGCTTTGAAAATAAAGATGAAAATCCTTCCAGTATAAAGGACAGATTTGGAAAACATCAAGATACTATTATGGCATAAAAGTGCTATCGTTTTGCATGAATAATAGTTACTGGAAATCCAGACCCTGAAGTAACTGTATTTAGTGCCTGAACATCTTTTCTTGGTTTAGTTGACTAAACATGCTGCCCTTAATTTCCAGTTGGTGGAGGTCAGATGAGTGAGGCCTTGCTGTGGCCACAGTAGCTGAGCAGTGACCAACATTTGCTGTGTGCTTGCTGCTTGCCAGGCCCTGTCTCAGCTTTGCAGTGCTCACCTGCACTTGCTCCTTCTGCTAGACATATTCCTTCCAAAAGTATCTACATGTCTCACTTCCACTTTCTTCAGTCATTTATTCAAAAAATCACTTTCACCATGGTAACATTCACACTCTGCTGTCAGAGACAGAGCCAAGAGGCTGGTTCTGTGTCACCCAAAGCAGTCCCATGGCCCTGGCGGGGATCATGTGTTCCCGCCCACCACCTTACCTACTCCAAGTTCCGTTGGCCGACCATCTGCATTCTTGCTAGGACTGGGCTCATTTCTTCTTCTAAATATAAATTAATCTTATTTAATCTGATGTGTCCCCAGGAGTGCCCTTCTCCTTTGAAGCCGATGGCAGCAATCAACTGACTCTAATGACCTCGGGGAAGGTGTCGCACAGTGTGGCATGGGCCGTTGGAGAAAATGGCATCCCGCTAATTCCTCCATTGTCACAGCAGAACATCAGATTTCGGAGGTAACATGTGGCTTGAACAAACTGATGGCAATGTCAGTCTTAGCGTTACAAATTTGCAGGGAGGGAAAGCTTACAATGTCTTATACTTTCCTTTTATTGTCAGATGCCAGTGTTTACAGAGTATTTCAAAACTTGTTCTTAACATAAAAATTAAAATAGCAAGAGCCTAACAAATAATAGGGATTTATCAGTGTCACATGAAAGCATTTCATTTCATCCTCACAGTAACTCTGAGAGACTGTTTTCCCCATGTTAAAATTGGGGGAGGCGCCCAGCATATGGTTGTGTATATTTAGCCCTCAGTAAAGGTTTGTTGCTAACAAATCTACTGGTTGTACAAAAGTCCCTATTCTCCAGCCCCTTTCTGTATTGCTACATCCTCATTCAGAAGAGGAGAAAGGGCTTCTGGGCTGGCCAGTCCACTCCTAGGCAGCTGTTTTAGTCAGCTGTTTTGCCACTGTGACTAAAAGACCCAACCAGGGGCTGGGGATATAGCTCAGTTGGTAGAGTGCTTGCCTCACAAGCACAAGGCCCTGGGTTTGAGCCCCAGCACCACAAAGGAAAAAAAGAAAGAAAAAGACTCAACCAGCACATCTGTAGAGGAGGAAAGGTTTATTTAAGGGCTCAGAGTTTCAGAGGTCTTAGTCCATCGACAGCAGGCTCTGTTCTTTGGGGTTCAAGGTGAGGCAGAACATTGTGACAGAAGAGAATGGCAGAGGGAAGCAGCTCACGTGGTGATCAGAAGCAGAGAGAGACTCCACTCTCCAGATACAAAAATACACCCCACAGTCTTGCCTCCAGTGAACTACCTCCTCCAGCCACACCCTACCTGCCTCCAGTTACCACTCAATTAATCCCTATCAGGTGACTAATGGGTTAAGACTATAACCCAATCATTTCTCCTCCAAACCTTCTTGCATTGTCTCACATGTGAGTTTTTGTGGGACACCACATCTAAACCATAACAGCAGCCCTTGAGTGGTGATGCTGGTCCAGGTGCCTAGGTCACAGGAGCCCCATCTTCTCCATCAGAGGCTCCCTCTGTCCTTCCCAATAGATGTGTCTTGATCAGCCCCTCAGTTGCCTCATCTCTAAAATGAAAGGATTTCTTCTCATCATCAAGAACACACTTTCCAGGTCTGAGACTAGCTGTTTTCAATGTGTGGAAAACCAGAACAGGGCTTGTTTGGTCCCCTTGGCACCCTCCACGTCCCCTTTCCACACTCCGCATTGCACTGTCTCCATGTGATGAAAACCACAGGGAGCTGGGCTTGCTCCAAGTCAGGTGCTGCTTCCTGCCCAGCAGGCCAGTGCCCCGGAGCGCAGGCATTTTGCATTCATTTCACTTGAGCTTAATGCTAGGGAAACCTCTTGGGGGTAAAACAGGACACAAGTAACTAAGTAATGGGAAGCACAGAACTGTTGACAAAGCCCCAAGGCCACTGTGCTTCCTTTGAATCCCTGTGTCCGAAGCTGGTGCCTTTTTCTTTTGTTAGTTTGCATCTGAGTGCCCTCATGGCCTGGGATGTGAGGCATTCAGGGTTTCTGGACCACATGCAGAGGCTCCTCTTCCCTGGCCAGGACCCAACTATGCACAGGGCAGAGTTGTGGGACTGAGTCACATTTGCATTCCCTCCATTCATATTTCCTTATTGCCCTATGACATTTAGTAGCAATCATCAAGACGCCTTATGTGAAGATTTTTCTCTCATGGTGGATAAGCAGTTCTCTGGGATCGTGTGGTCCTGATGCAACCTGCTCAAAAATAAAGTCAAACCCACAGAATCAACTGGTTTTTCTTGTTTATTTGTTTATTTATTTTTCCAGTGCTTTGAAGAGAGCAGATGCCATCTCATCTATTGGCACATCAGGACTGACAGACATGAAGAAGTTGGCCAAGTGGGCAGCAGAGTCCAAGCTTGACCCGAATGACCCCAACAATGCCCCTTTAATGCAGCTGATCTCGGTAACGTGGCCAGAGGCACACAGGCCATTTCTAAGCCCAGAGTGGCAATAAAAGATGAAATCGTAGAGCCCTTTGTGCCCATGTTCTTCTACACCATGCTCCCCCACTCAGCACTGTCTAAGGGCCCGAGAGCTGGCTGAGGGTGAGGTTTAAATTCCTGCCCTGCTGCTTCCCTAGCTGTGAGACACCATGGCCACCCTCATAATGCAGTAGTGAGGAAAAGCGTGGCTGCTCAGAAACACTTGGCCCGCCACACAGCCACCTGCAATGATACCAGCTGCTTCCTGTTACTCCTTCCTGTAGCTCTGCCCAGACCCTAAAGAAAGATTTTATTTTCTCTGTTTTAATGGATTTTGTCTTTCGAATTTGCCCATCTGAAACTGTTAAATGTCTCCCAAAATTCAGTGCTAGGTTTCTTCAGGCGAAATCCACCTGTCACATGGCCTAGTTGTGCATTTTCTGGTTTCCATAGGTGGCTACCAGTGGTGAATCCTATGTCCCTGATTTCTTTCGACTGGAACAGCTACAACAGGAATTTAACTTTGTCTCAGATGAGGAATTAAATCGATCCAAACGTTTCAGGCTTCTTTGTCTTAGAAGCCAAGAGGTGCCAGAATTCCGAAATTATAAGCAAATTCCAGTATATGACCGAGAAATTATGGAAAAAATATTCCAGGTAAAAAGTTTCCTAAGAAGGGTTAGTAAAATAATAAAATGTCTGCCATGCCTCTTAGTGTAATGTTATGAACTTTCTTCTCCTTATTAAATTCTCAAGAGCAATATGATTTTTTCTTACATAACAGTTTTATATGTAACCTGACCATTAATTTTCTTGAATTTTATATTTAAATAATTTATTTGCCTCATTGTAGTGATATGTAAAATAACCAGTAACCAGGAATCTGAGTCATGTGGTTGAACTGTCTAGGTTTAGAACTGTAAAGCTGAATGATGAACTAGGGGTTAATGTGGTTATCCCTGCCCTGGCCAGGAACTCAGTTCTGTTTTAATGCAGGAGGTAACTGCCAAGCACCCTGTCCCAGGCACAGTGGTGAAATGCCCCAGGGAAGCCTGAATGGGTAGGATTTGGGCAGACTGGGTTGGGTGGGGCAGGAAGGAACAGAGGAGATGGGCCAAATCTGAACCCTGATCAAGGGCAAGAGTAGGAACAGAGGCTTAGCAGATGCAGATGCAGATGGCAAAGGCAGGGGCAGAGATGGAGGAGCTTTAGAGAAATTTTAGGACACAGGCTGTATAGAAGGAGCAGGCCAGTGGTAAAAAGATGAGTTTGTATTTGATGAGATAGGTGGAGAAAAACTAAAAATTAATACCATTGTAATTTTTTTCTGCAGAAATTATTCCTGGAGGATGCATCTGGTTACTTAATTCTTAGTTATTTGGTTCCTTAGTTTGGATTTGTGATCCTAAGGGATAGAAACCCAATTTTGAACCACCTCAGGCATCAACCAAGGAGTCCGCTGAACAATGAAGCCCCAAAGCAGGGTTAGCCATCCGAAGACACAGGAGCCGCAGGAATCCATCTGTGCCCCAGAACCCCAGATGTGGCACCTGCCTGCTGCCAGGATGCTTCTGCAGTCTGTCTGGGCTTCTGGTGCAATGGCTTCCTGCCCCCAATAAGCAGATAGCTTTCCTCTGCTTAGCCACATGATCACATCTGATGGCTTCAGCCCGCAGAAAGGGATTCATGTCCTCCTGTCCCAAGTTCAGAAGTGTTGGGGAATAGCTCTGTGTTGGGATCTGGATTGGAAGCCACCAATGGGCCTTCAACTGTCACCAACACTGGGCATGAGGGAGAATGTGGCAGTTTCCAGGACACATACATAATTGACAGAAAAGGGGAAAAGCCCTACCTGATGTCACCAAAGCAAACCCCTGCCCTCCCCAGAATGGTTGACCCATCAGGGCAGCCAGATGTCATAGGATGGGACAATATTTTCACTGGGGTTTCTCATTATTTTTGGAATTGCTTTACTTAAAATGGATAAAGCAAAACTTAAGCATGAGTTCGGTTAACTTGCTTGATGAGTTTAGTGTCTTGAATTTTGACTACTTTCTCTGTTCTGTGGCCTCTAAGCCTCCCTGCATGAGCACTTGAACTTTTAAACACTGCCTTGAAGTCTCCTCTTTTGGTAAGGCAGCTTAACCAACTGACCTGGAATCCTGGATTCTGCATCAAAGATCAGTTCTGAACCAAAACTTAGCAGGAAGATGAAAGAAACATTTGGATTCATAATTTATGACTTGAACTGCATGAGATAAATAATTTCCTAATTTCAAGGAGAGCATCAGAGAGTACTTTACAATCTTAAAATCATCATGTCCTTTTAATTTTAGGAATATGAGAAGCGGTTACGAGACAGAAATGTAATTGAAACCAAGGACCATATAGACACCCATAGGGCCATTGTAGCCAAGTACCTCCAGCAGGTAAGAAAAATCACTTAAAACAGGTTTCATAGGGGGAGAGAGCCAGTATTCTGGAATGGGAGGTTCTCTGTTCTTATAAATGACTATGCCATCTTGTGCAAGCCACATGAATAAAAGTATGTGCCCGACAATTATCTTCACCTTTTGTATGTATGAAACCAGTATGATATGTCATGGTTTATTATCAGTGATTATCTTAAATGGAGATAACAACAAGAGTCTGAATTTCTCAGTCATGTGTTTTCAAATATTTGAATGTTTACATTTATGTTATATTGCATTACAATGATTATCATTATGATCAGAAAAAAATAAACAAGTTTAAAAATCACATGCTAAGGGCTGGGGTTGTGGCTCAGTGGTAGAGTGCTCGCCTAGCAAGTATGTGGCACTGGATTTGATTCTCACACCACATAAAAATAAATAAATAAAATAAAGATGTGTCTCCATCTACAACTAAAAAAAAATATTTTTAAAAAAATCACATGCTAAGTGCCTTGTTCACCAGAAAACAAAAATTAAAGTTGAAATATCATTTAATCTTTTTCCTTTCTTTTTTCTTTCTTTTCTTTCCTTCCTTCAATAAACACATTTCCCCCATCTAATTTATCTAGTCTATAGCTCATGCACAAAAAAAGAAAAAATTTGTGGCATTTAGAGGTCCTTTATCTTATTAAAGTTTGTACGCATTTATTTTCATTTATTTAACTTTTTTTACAGTGCTAGGGATCAAACCCAGGGCCTCTTACATGCTGGGTCAGCGCAAGCCCTCCACCACTGAGCTGCCCTCCTGGCTCCTGAGGTCTCTATTTAAATTAGAACATGCATCATTTTGAGTAAGGAAAGGACTTCAGAATCAGCTCTGAACTGTGTGTGCTGCAGACTGTTCCTGTTTTTATTTTTTGTGATAGTAGAATTTTGGTGGAAGATTGTGTTACCTATCTTTTGTATCCAGAGCTTTTCCAGCTCCTGAAAATGTAACAACAGTGAACAAAACAGAAAACCTCTGCCTTTAAGGAGACAGTCTAGGGGGTACTAGAGAGCTGCCAGCAAATGCCAGCTGTACAGCAGAGAGAGTCACAGCTAGGGTGGGGGAGGGATGAGGTGACCTAAGGCAAAGACTGGGAGGAGTGTTGGAGTGAACAATTACATTTAAATTAGAACGTTTTAAATAAAGCTGAATTCTTTCCCCAGGTTAGAGACTCAGTGATAAATCGTTTCCTAGTTGCGAAACACCATTTTCTTCTTACTGATTTGGTAGTCGAAGAGGAAGTTCCCAATATCAGGTAAAAATAATCAAAGCCATTATTATTACTTCCTATAAAATCTTTGTTTTTATTCTATTAGATAAAAGGTGTCATACCACATCTTTTGATCATTATGTGGTAGGCATGGCCCAGCACTGTGCTGGAAACCTGGTTATGTCCGAGGGATCCCTGCTAGGATAAGTCACCCTAGGCTCTCCCATGGTGTCCAGTACAGCCCATCTTACCTCCACTGCCTCCAAGACCCTCCTGCAGGTTCTCCTCTGCTTTCCTAATCTCCTGGGCCAGAATCTCTCCGTCACAAGGCCATGGAAGTGGCTGCGACCTCACCCTCAGAGGCTCCCGTCTGGGTCTGGCTCAGACATCCCACTGGGAGGACAAAGGACATCAGGGAAAAATGGAAGTTGGTCAACTCCCTATTTCTAGAATAATCTTGAAAGGTCTCAGCTAGGGTGGGCACATAAAAGGTGAAAGATGGTCTTATGGGGACATTAACATGAGTTTTTCTGTGGTTCAATTTATTCTCCTAAAAAGGTCATTCCCTGTGCATGTCCTTCCTCTCCCCTATCTGACTGGTAGAAAGGCACCCCCTCCACTGTCATCCATGGACAGAAGAGAGATGGTGTCTGCCAAAATTCATATGGAAACCCCTCTCTCTACAGAGTCCTGTCATTGAATGTTGTAGTCATAAAAATGTAGTCACTTAGAACAGATGGTGATTTTTCATGCTGTTTTTCTTTTCTTTCTTTTTTTCTGCTTTACTTTCTGCATTAAGTTCTGAAGGCTCGGGGTATGTTCATTCTTTCTTTTTTTTTTTTTTTTCCTTTTTTTAATTTCACTTTGTTCTTGGCTTTAAACTAGAATGTCTCAGTATTTAGTGGTCCCAGTCATGGGATGCTCCCAGACCAACAGTTGTGGAGGACCAAAGCCTCAGTGGAGGAGTCATTAGGAGGGAGGAAGCATTGATAAGGGAAGGGACGTACCATGTCAGGATGCCCGGCAAGGCTGTGTCTCTGAGGCCCTGAGTCCCCCGGAAGGTGGGCTCTATCATCAATGCCCTGAGTTGGAACCCCAGCCCCCTCCCAGAAGGCCTTCAGCAAATCATAACATCTCCCAGAGCCTCCAGTTTCATCTGAAAAATGGGGTAAATATTTTATTTCAAGAATAAGTACATCATAGGCAAGGTCCTAGCATTGTCCTTGACACATGCAAGGGCTTAATAGGTTCATAGAGGGTCCCTATGCTGTGCAGGACCCTGGAGAACAAATGGACCAGCTCCTGGAAACCCTTTGGGATTGCCTATGGGAGCCACCAGTAATGCCAGGCAAGAGTTGCAGGGCCCTTATCCAAAAAGGGGCCCGCTCAAGAGACTGCTCCACCAGCTCAATTCAGAGCAGTGAAGCTGAGATCCATGAGCCCCTGCTGGCTCTGCACAGGGGGCTTTGTTCTGTGGCCTCTGGCATAGTCATTAATGTCCACTTCCAGACATAGTCACATCTTGTTTCTGTTCAGTCCCTGAGCAAGAACTTATGTTGCTCCGTGCACTTTTCTCCCGTGGTTCTGGGACCATGCTTCTTTTATCTTCCTGGAAGTGCTTATTGATGATCATCTCAGTGATCAGGAGAGACTGATAAGAAGGATTCTCTCCCCCGCTCCACCTCCTCCTCCTGAAGTCACTTAGCATCAGTCCCTGTCCTCATCCCAACAGTGGCATTTTAGGGACCTACTGAGTGCCTACTCAGTGCCAGGTGCTTCACACCCCTCCTGCTTCATCCTCTCAGCCACTCCAAGAGGTGGGGATGATTATGCTCATTTACAGAGGACAAAACAAAGATTTAAAGAGGTGAAATAATTTGCCCTAGGGTGCAGAGTAGAGCCAGGATTCACGCCCAGTTCTGTCTAAACTCAGACAGTGAGAGGTCCCCAGAGCTGCCAAAGACTGTGTGCACTGTCTCCTGTGCACTTAATAATGCACAGGGAGTCCCTCCAGCTGCATGATATTGGCCCTGAGGAGGGAAGGCAGGAGGAAAGGTGAGGGTGGGGAGTACAAGGGTGTGTTTGGGGGTCTGGCAGGTGAGCAAGGTAAAGAGCCAGGCAGGAGGGCAGGCAGGGGCCAAGACATGGCTTTTCTTCCTCTGCGGAGTAGCAGCTGAAAAAAAAAATGTTCAGCCATCCATGCAGTGGATGGGCAGAATTTCTAGACTCTTCCAACCACCCTGAATAGGACAGTTTCCAGAGGCCTGTGAGAAACCTTGGGGCAGAGTTGGGAGAGTCATCCCCTAGTTTTCCAGGCCTTTCTTTTCCTTTGAGTCCTAATCCTGCTCTGTAACCATTAGCATTTTGGGCCTGAGCCTTTTCAAGCTGGCAGAACAAAAGCGGCCACTGAGGCCAAGGAGAAAAGGGCGGAAGAAGGTGACCGCCCAGAACCTGTCGGATGGAGACATCAAGCTGCTGGTGAACATTGTGCGGGCCTATGACATTCCAGTGAGGAAGCCCCCAGCAAGGTGAGAGTCTCCTGTCCCCCTGGGACGGAAGGTGTGGGAGACCGGCTAAGGCGAGCTCGTGGAGGATGCTCACTCTTGTTCTTAACATGGGTTCTACTCGGCGGGCCGGGGAGCTCTGGTTGAAGCCATGGCCTGTCCTGGGATGTAAGAGTCAATTCAGGTTAAGGAGGGCCTCAGTGGGACTGGGAAGAACATCTCATAGAATGGACAAGAGGGACAGCTGAACAGCACGGTGGCCCCCCCAGGAGTAAGATGGTTTTCCCCAAGGCCCCGCCTTCCCCCTCGCCGCTTACCTCAGCTTCACTCTCACGTGAAGGCAGTGTCCCTACAGCCAGGGTACCCCAAGCTAAGCCTCACACCCTCAGGACAGAGTCTGAAGGTGCTAACTGGGGTCAGGTGTCCATCCATGGTAGTCACCTACAGCCAGAGGCAGGGTCACAGAAGAGACTGCCAGCTGGGCAGATACACCAGAAGCATCAGCTCACGGTTTTTCCTTCCTACCTGTTCAGAGGACTGAGTTAGGACTACCATGGCCACTATCCGGGGGGCAGCAGGGAGCCCCCAACCACAGGTGAGACGAGCCTGAGCTTCTGATGCCTTTGCAGAACAGAGATAAAGGTCCAAGAGTTATACCTTCTTTTTGCTGGTGCCCTTTCCAATGTCACGGAAGAAGGAATACATTGTCCATTCCACAGGAGCAGTACCACACTAAGCTAAAGCTTAAACTGCTCTTCCATCTCCATTCATTAGAGGGAAAATGGAAGGGGATGCCAGAGGCTTGGCCGTGGTCACTCAGCACCATCTGATTCCACAGGAGAGCGCCAGGCCAGCTGCTCGCATCTCTTTTGCCTCCTGCAATTCTTCGTTTCTCCAGCACTCCATGTGCTCACTCGCTGCTGCGCCCTGTCTTCTTCTCATAATTATTCTCCAACCTATTACCATACATCTGTTGATATCCAGGCTCATTGCTCTGCTCCTTGTAAGTGTCCACCCGAGTCCTGAACCTGCCAGGGCTCACTTTCCCGAGCCACCCTGACTGCCTCAAAGCTTGAGGCAGTCATGTTCTTTCAAAACATACTATACTGACTGACTGTGGGGTGAAAACCCACACATAAAGAGCCTACAGGTGTTTGCTCTGTTTGTTTTTTAAGAAAATAGAGGCATTTTTTGTTATTTTTGGTCTCTGCATAATATTTTGAAATATTAAATTGTTCATTCAGATTCTAGGATACACCATTGTTCCCTCATGCTCTGCATTTCAATGAGGATGCATCCAGACAGTACAGACATCAACTCTTCCATGAAACCTGCCCAAATCTTTATCCCCTACCCTGGCATCCAGCCAACCAGGATTTTCCACTTCCTTCTCTGTGCTCTTACAGCCCATGCCCATGGCTACAGTCACTTTATTGAGATTGCTTGTTTACCTGCCTGCCTACCAATGTAGTTTGAACTGACCTCTCTTATTGGATTTTTCATCCTGAGGCAGACATAAGGCCTAAAATAGAGTATGTGCTAAACAAATGGGTTCTTTCTTTCTTTCTTTCTTTCTTTCTTTCTTTCTTTCTTTCTTTCTTTCTTTCTTTCTTTTTCTTAATAATGTAACTGATGGTTTTCAAAGAGGAAGAAGAGCTGTGCTGTTAAATGTTCCACTTACACTGTCTCATAGATTGTCTGAGACTTAACTCTGAAAAGGTGAGGGTCTGATAGAGACAGTTTGTACTTTGTTCAATAATGAATGCACAATAATTGGCAAACCCTAAAATTCAGTATAGATATGCAAGTGAGATGTTAGGATGGTGGGGGCAGGTGTCTGGAAGAGGCTTTCTAGAGATAATCTTCGTTTCTTTTAAGAATGAAGGCATAGGGAGAAAGGGACAAGACCCATTGGTCCTCACTGAAATTAGGAGTCCCCCAGCCTCCCTTTCCCAGTGAGGCTTGACAGGCCTTGCCTGGGGCAGGTAGCTCTAGCCATTGGAGATTACAGGTTCAGAGAAAATACAGTGGAAAGAACTGGAACTGGATGGAGGAGGGACTTTCTGGTCAGATTCTTTTACCCAGAGGGACAGGCTCTCATTTCTGGGGGAAAAGTCAGGTCCCCACTCAGGCAGGCCCTGGGAGGGGAGGAGAGAGAAGGAACATTTTTCCTCTGTTCTTAGTCAGACATGCAGGCCTGGGAATGGAATCTGGGGAAGGCCCTCATAACCACCAGGTGGCCAGGGAGGATCAGAGCATACCTAGCCTTCTGAAGTTGGATCAAGCTCAGTAGAATTAAATGATAACTCCTCTTATCATTTCTTTCTTTCTTACCTTTTCCCTCCTAGCAAATTCCAGCAGCCCTCAAGGTCCTCCAGGGCTTTCAGTGAAAAGCACGTTGCCTCCCCGAGCACACACAGCCCGGCCCACAGCCCCGACTATGCCCTCGGCCAGGTGAGAGGCCCCTATGCCGGGCTCAGCTTCCAGTCCTGCCCGTCAGGTTTTAGGAGCCACCTGTAGACTTGATGGACAGTCCTGCCTCTGTTTCATGTTCTTTCAAAACATACTATTGATTAAGCATAGCCAACCACTACTAAGGACTAAATAATTCATCTACCCACAGTAGACTCAGGATTTGTTCTTGCTTTTATTAAAGGTTTTAGTGCGTCCTTTTGTAGAAGTCTCTTTTCAACGAACAATTTGCCACACGACAACGGCTGAAGGGCCGAATCCCAGCTGGAATGAAGAACTCGAACTTCCCTTTAGGTAACCATATGTTCCTCTTTAAAGAACTGTTGAATATTTTGAACTGTTGGATATTTTGAAAAAATGCAAAGGAAACAGAGACCCAGCAAGAAAAGACTAAGGCAAAAAGTTTGTAGCTGGTAAGCGCCAGATGCCAAGTGCCACAGTTTTCCTCTGGGGCCCATGGATGACTGCATTCAAGAATAAAAGTGGAAAGATGCCCGAGTTGGGAAACCTGGGTCATTGTTGAGACACTCTACTTCCCTCCAGGTTCTGGCTTCTTAAAGCTCAAATTTTCTCATCCCCTCACACCACCAGCCCTAAACTGCTTTTCCTTTCTTCCTCATGTCCTCTCCTAAAGTGAATCTGAAACTCCTAGTTCCCATAAATGACACTTTCTCCCTCACCAAAACCACACAAGCATTCCAGAACTTTGGTCAAAGAATTTTAGATATTTAAAAGATTATTATTTTAGCACTTGAAATGATCATCTAATCCAACCCTTTGCTTTTATGGAGAAGAAACTAAAAGCCACAGAGGGGAGGTGACTTACTTAAAACCACATAGTAGATTAGAAGCAGAGCAGGGATTACAATTAGTTAAGCCAGGACAGAGGGAAGATACCACTATGATACAGGGAGTGAGCAAAAGGAACAAGAAGGATTAAAGGCAATTGCTTAGCAAAACACCTGTGGTACCCGGCCTCCAGCCACGCCATGTTCCAGGGAGTGGGCAGCAGGACCATTCAACAGCCACAGAAAACAGGAGGCTTACAGTCCAGTGGTCTCCCTGGAGATGCACCTCCTAAGATGCTTAGGAAGCCCACAACCGACTCCAGAACCTCTGGAGGCCTTGTAGCTGGACACTGAGCCACCACAGTCCTTCCAGATGACTCCTTGAGGAAGGGGGAATGGGAACAGAAAAGATAATAGAATGAATGGGACATAACTTTCCAACGTTCATACATGAATACATGACCAGTGTAACTCCACATTATGTATGACCACAATAATAGGATCCTAATCAGAATAAGTTATAGCCCTACAGTATGACAAAATACACATACTATCATGTATATCTAAAAATAACAAAGAAAGAAATTAAAAAAAAAAAAAACAGAATAACTCCTTGCAAAGTTTATAGCCTCACTAGGAAGAGCCAGCAGAGCGTTTGGATGGGCACAGAGCCTCCAGTCGAGGGCTCTCTGCATTGGAGTGTAGGTATGACATGGCAGCATCCCTGACCGAGATAAATCCTTGAAATGACAGCACGCTTATAATCCCCACACCTGTGCTCCCACTTGTGTGTTATTCAAATGTTGACATTTGAGTGCTCATAATTTCTATGCTGCCTACTTTCATAGTCCCTGTTGACATGTTATTTTGCAGGGCCCCTAATGGGGATTACAGCACAGCGAGTTTACAGTCAGTGAAAGATGATGTGTTTATTAATATTTTTGATGAAGTACTATATGATATCTCAGAGGTAAGTTCTCAGTTTAAAGGAAACCATCTTAACTCTGCTCTTGGCAAACCTTCTACCCTCTACATAAGTCCTAAGCACAATTTCCATCTTCCTTGTGTTTGAAATGTTTGAAACTTGACACATATAATTGGGGAAAAAAAGAGATAATTTTTAAATTATCAGCAGAGTATTTGCTTTGCAAGAAATTTTATTAGTGCTCTGCATGCACTGTCTTATTCAATTCTGAAATAACCCTATGAAGTAGATCATGAAATCTCCAGTTCATTGATGAGAAAACTAAAGTTCCCAGAAACTAAATGGCTTTCCTAGGGTCACTTAATAAAGTGTCTGAGCCCAGAACTTGATTAAGTCTGTATAACCCAGGTCCACAAACTTTCAGCTAAAATCCTGCTGCTCTCTTGCTGTCATATTAATTAAATGAGTGTCTGGAGTTCTTAAACAATTATTACTTCCCATGTGTCCTTTAGGACGACCGTGAAAGGGGAAGTGGAATCCATACCCGTATTGAGAGACACTGGCTGGGATGCGTGAAGATTCCATTTAGCACTATATATTTCCAAGCAAGGGTAAGTACCTAAAGTCAGCGTTCCATGAGAAAAAGGCATAGCTCGAACCATTTTTTCCTGTGAAAATCTCAACACTGAGAGACTATATCTTCAAACCCCCTGGAAAGAAGAAAATCACTGTATGAAGTCATTGATTTGCCTTCAGACTTGCATGGCTTATTAAACTTCTGTGTTCCTCAGAATTTGCAGTTACTGTAGGACTATTCAAATCTGAGAATTTTTTAAACATTTCAACAGAAGTGAAGGTGGGACAAAGTGGAGATTTGTCAAAATGATAAAAATGAAATGGATGGTGCCTAAAAGTAATTTTAAGGAAACAATCAGGACAGTTGAGGACCCATTTAATGAAGTGCGTACATTAATAGTTTTGCGAGTGCACATTATTTAAAACATGAAAATCCATGAGCACAGGCATGCTCCACAAAGGCTCCCTTCTTCAGAGTTAGTCATTTTGCTTAGGGCATCCATTAGGTTGGCAACTCCTGAATGACTTAGTAGCTGTAATTTGGGACAGTTAAAAATTCTGAAATTTCTTTGACATCCCAGTATTAAATCCACAGCAACAGGAGCCCATGAGCCACTGCAATGACCACACAGAACAAATGCTGCCTAGGCCACAGACTCGAGCAAGACCAAGACCCAAACTCTAGTCTGAGAGCTTGGATTGGTTGCAGTCTCAAGCATCAACTGGATTGCAGTTGTCTCTGGGAAAAAGGAGCAGTCTATAGCTCATGCTGCAGTGGTATGCTGGCCCAAAGAATTTAGGGCAAAGGGGAGGGAGAGAAGGGGAGGAGGCATGAGGGTAGAAAAGATGGTGAAATGAGATGGACATCATTACTCTAAGTACATGTATGAAGACACAAATTAAATGACTCTAATTTGTGTACAACCAGAGAAATGAAAAATTGTGCTCCACATGTATACTATGAATTGATATGTAATCTGCTGTCATGTATAACAAATTAGAACAAATGAATGAATGAATTTTTAAAAAGAATAAATTATAACTATTTTTAAGGAAATTATTAATAAAATGATCTTTTACCTAAAAAAAAAAAAGAATTTACATTTTCCTCTTGGAATAGATTTTAAACTAAAAAAGAAAAACAGAAAGAGCACATCATTTTTACAAATCAAACTATCCATAACATTTGGCTTTGCTGAATTTCATATTTGGAAGATATGCAGAAGTAGTTACTCAAAACTCTCCTTGGCCTACCTTGGTGATGTTGAGGTTCTGCTGTGCCCTGGAGCTCACTGACAAGACCTTCAATACCCTGAAGCAGTCTGTTCTCTTTCCCATGCTCTGCCATGGAGATATCCCTTGCACTGTGCCATAATCTGTGTCCTTCCCTGGACTTCCTGTCTTTAGGCCCTGGTTCTTTTCTCTGGAGCTACAAGTCGAATCCTGATTTGGTAACTATCCTGGGGCACAATGCATACCATTATTTATTTGTAACCTTGATTAAGCCTTACCACACCTCTGGCATCACTAGTCCTATTTCAAAGATGAAGAAAGGAAGCAGTTCAGTAACTTACTCAAATCACAAAGCCTACAGCACAGTTGGTATCCACCTTTTAATGACTTCCAACGTGCTAGGATTGGTAGAGGAGAAAGAACTAGTCAATATTTTTGGTTTATATGCTTCATTATATCTTTGGAGATTTGTTTCATTACATTTGTCTTTTAAAATATTTTGTCTGACTCCAAATTCCATGCTTAAGTGTGGCAGAGGTTGCTATGGCATCTAGTGTACAGAGGCCCAAGATGCTGCCAAACACCTGAATGCACAGGACAGCCCTCCAGAACAGTGACCTGGCCCCCAGTGTCAACAGCACCCAGGTTGAAAAACCCTGTCTTAAATCCTTATCTTTGAAATTTTCTTTTTTTAAATTTATTTTTTAGTTTATAGGTGGACACAATATCTTTATTTTATTTTTATGTGGTGCTGAGGATCGAACCCAGTGCCTCACACATGCTAGGTGAGTGCTCTACCTCTGAGCCATAACCCCAGTCCCCACTTTGAATATTTTAAGATAGTACTCATTCCTTCCTGCATCATCTACCTGTTGTACAGAAAAAATGTGCTGTTATTTCATGTGATTGTTTACCTGTCCACCCCCTACTCTATCATCTGATCAGATATAGGCTTTGGTGAGCTCTGTTAGTATAAGGAGAATAATAAATAAGAGCCTATTCAATTCAACCCAAAAAGTTCTATTCAGGATGTTCAAATTTTAAGTTCTTCATTTCTCCTACGATATAAATGTCACTAAAGACTGAAAGAAAAATTGGATTCTCTGCAAACTTAATAATTCTGTAGCATTAGTCTTCAATTAGTCTCGTTGCTGCTTTGACTTTACGAGAGTGAGAAAGTCCTGGCTTTTGAAACACTACATAAGTTAGTTCTTGATAAGTGGCTGATCAATCATTCAGCCCACATTTATTGGGCACCTAATGTGTATACAGAACACTTACACATGTCAGAGAAAGATGATTAAAAAAAAAGAGGGAAAATATTGCAGGGAGTAATTATCTAGAAGAATATGACAAATGTGCACACAACTATAAAATCCAGCAGAAAACCATAATATAACAAATGAAATAAACTATACATAAAGGTGGTAGAGATAACAAAGTATTCATGAAAGAGACAGCACTTCATCTAAACAAGGCTAGAAAGATGTGATGGGCTTCCAATGCCAGTCTAAGTGATTGTTATTTAATAATGAGTTGAGACTTGCCTTTGAACTTCTGTTGGAAAATTGCCAGAATGCTTACCAAGTCATATTTTCTTCACAGATTGATGGAACATTTAAAATAGATATTCCCCCAGTTCTCCTGGGCTACAGTAAGGAGAGAAACATGATTCTCGAGAGAGGCTTTGATTCTGTTCGAAGCTTAAGTGAGGGTTCCTACATCACCCTGTTCATCACCATCGAGCCTCAGCTGGTTCCTGGAGAGTCAGTTCGAGAAAAGGTAACTCTGCTGAGGGTCTAGAACCCATGTCCCCTGCCAGTGAAGCAGGAGAGGAGATTACCAGGTGGAGCTTTATAAACTCTTCACCATACAAACAGATTCTCCTACTGCAGTCTCTGTTTATTATTCTTTCAGTTTGAACAGAATGACAGTAAAAGAACAGATGTGTGGGTTTGCACTTCCACTGAACCAATAATTAGGTCAGTCAGCAGTCTAAACTTTTAGGCAGAGCAAGACAAATGTAAACATGTTCTGCTTTTAGAAGAATTTTTCTCAATGTGAAGAAAATGAAATGTGACAAATGAGAACATCAGATTGCTCTTTCATTTGAATTTGCTGGCAAGCATGCTGAAATAGATTTCCATGTCTGACCTCACATCCCTGGCTGTGGTATCGAGTAGATTCATAGGCTCATAAGGCCAGATGACCTTCAAGGGTCATTACAATTCATTTCATGAAATAAACAAACATCTGCACAAGTACAGTTTTAGATAATTCTAGATAAAAGAATTTCTAGAACATCCATTTGTTAACAACTATTGCCAACCTTCATCATGAGGAAATAGCTTTCCTAATGTAAATGCTTACACAGCATTTACACACACTACCCTCGTTGGATTTGGGAGAAGATATTGGTTGTGACCTCTTATGCATACGTAAACTAATCCAGTAGTAACAACCACCACCAATGTTTGAAGTCCCTTACTCTGTCCTCAGCACTGTCAGAGGCTGGAGACGTGTTCTCTTCTTTCACACTTACAGGTATCTTGGGCATGGGTCTCCAACTTAGAGGTGAGAAAAGGCAGACTCTTCTTCTGCAGGGGCACACAGGTAGCACATGGCAGAGGTGAGACTTAAATGTCTGGCTCCACCTTGTATTCATTCAACACACAGTACTGAGCATCCCCAGAGCTCTAGGCACAGGGTAGATCAGTCAGACAAGCAGGTGGAGATTCCGCCCACATTACATCCAGCATGCCACATGTTGTCCACCTCCAACCTCTGAGTGCGGCGGAACTGCATATTTTGCTGACTCTAGTTTCCCATTGTAATTAAGATTCAGATGAAGATGGAAAAAAAAAGTGAGCATACTTCTGTTTCTTTTCCTGTATTACAATTTGGTTCACAGAGAAAAATACTTTTTATATTCCATTTACAAGGCACTTCTAGGACATGAGGATTATTGGAAATACAAATGTACTGAAATTCAGATTAATTTTATATGCTAAGCTTTATCACTAATGCTCAGGTTCTCAAGAAAACATTAAAATACATGCATTTCAAAATATTTTCAGAAAGGGAAATATATATTCTGAATGTTTGTCTTCATGTATAAACTCAAGAGAAGGATGACGAGTATATTTGCATGGAAGAACGCTCCCAGACAAAAGATGAGTTTGTTATTTCTATGAATTATTAACAAAAGAAAAGGCAGTCGGTTGGGAGCCAGACTGGAGATGAGCTTCCAAAAAGCTACAGTAGTCTGAGACTGGCAGAAATGATGAAAACCTGGAAATGCTCTGTGCTAAGGCTCCTTCTCCAGCCCTCGCCTCCTGCTACAGGACCCTGCCAAGGTTTCCAGGGCTCAGAACAGGTCCTCAAGTTCTGCAGCCTTTCTTCCCTAATGCTGCCTTTAGTGGCATTTCACTGCCCCATTGTGGCTATATGAAGCATTTCTTTTAGATTTCTAAAAAGAGGGTTTATCCTTGGTTGCAGTTTAATAAGGCAGGCATATTGATTGACAGGGCCCTGGTATCCTTAATACCCAGTGACAGAAAACACCACCCCATAGTTCACCTGCAGACTCTTCCCGCCACTAACAGCAAATTCCAGGATTAGCAGATTAGAGTCCCACTATCCACATGGGCAGGTGTCAGACTCCCATATGGAGTCATTCCATATGATTTTTTAAAGGCATTTACGAATGTAAAAGTTTAAAGAATCAGCTCCTGAAACACTTATTTTAAGATTCCTTACTTTATATTGTCTTGGTTAAAAATTAGTTTTTAAAAAATATTTCTATTAATAAAGTTTTCCTCTCATTTCTTTTTTCTTCTTTCTTGCTTATGATAGCTGAGCATGCTTAAGAAGGTATCAAGTGTTTTTTTCTACAGTTCATCAGTTGATAGTTACTAGGTTTAATTAACTGCTATCTCCACCATCCCGGGGAATAGGTGCTGGATCCTGATGCCTATGTGATCCTTTGGCAGTGAATATAGATGTCTGCAGGTCCATGAAGAATGTCCAGTTTGGGGCTGGGGTAACTAAGCAGTAGAGCATGTGCTTAGTGTATGCAAAACTCTGGGTTCAATCCAGCACTCCTAAAAATGTCCTGGACATTTTTATTTCATCCAAGTGAGTCTTAGTTGTCATTGAATTAAAAGGTCACCAATATGAATGTCGCCTGCACACTGGGAGCATGTGTCCAGTTCCATCAAGTCCATGAGCTGCTTCTTACAGAGACAGTGTACCTCTCACAATTGTTTCTGGTCTGTAGGGACTTCCACGTGTGACTGTTAAGGGGCAGGATAAACCCGTTTCATTAATTTAGAGATCAAAGAATGGAGCCAGCTAAGACTCCCCCAAATGTCATGTCCAATGAACTTTGAATTTAACAGTTCTGCCTAAATTTATTTCATAACAAACAACCCAAGCCAGGCACAGTGGTGCATACCTGTAATCCCAGTGGCTCAGGAAGCTGGGGCAGGAGGATTGTGGGTCCTAAGCCAGCCTCAGCAATTTATTGAGGCCCTAAGTAACTCAGGGAGACCCTTCCTCCAAATAAAATACAAAAAAGAGCTGGGGATGTGCTCTGGTTAAGTGCCCCTGGGTTCAATCCCTGGTACAAAAAAAGAAAAAAGAAAAAGAAACGACACAACCCAGATTCTTTTAGATTTAGCTCTTTTCCTTGACACTTACATCACCAACATAGCATACTACTTAAATTACTACTTCATGACATAAAATGGCATCCTGGTGGCCTAAATAACTATTAATGCCATTAATACTTATTAGGTGGTTATCATGTGCATGCTGTTGTATGGAGGAATGCATTCAAACACAGGCCCTGCCCACAATTCACTGCTATAGAGTTAAGATACCGAACATCAAGGGAAAGTGGTAGAAAACGTTCCTGATGCACTTTTATCCACCTGAAAAGCCAGTAATGAGTAAGGAGTCAAGATCTGTATGTTCTTCCTGGACAGTGCAATAGCTGCTTCTCCTAGCTGCTCCCATAGCACCCTGTGCTTGTCCCCATAGAAGCTCTGGGTAAGGAGTTGAGCACCTGGTGGCTTGTTAATGTTCCCCTCCAGGCTAGAAGTTCCTTAAGGGGATTATTTCATACTCACTTATCCAGAATACGGGGACTCTTAAAAGCTCATAAACATTTTTCAAGTAATTGGATGAATAAGTAAATAAACAGGTTTAAAGGAACAGGGATAAATTCAGGTGGGTATCTTTTTTTGCACCATTTTTGTTTCATCAGTTTTCCATCTTTTTGATAGTACGATTATTTCTGGCTTCACAGTTCTACTAGGAATCTGTGACAGACATTTTACATTTGAGATGTTAGATTTATGAGCGTCCCCCCTCTTAAAACTCCATTTCTTGGGCTTATCAATCAGAATTAGTATGCCATAGTTTGTTTTTTATAGAGTATTTTAATATTCCCAATGGTTTCCACATGGCTGCTTTGCCTGTTTACTACTTTCTTTTAATCCTATAGAATGTATATTTTAAGTGTTTAATAAATCAGTCTAATTAATTATAAATATAATTAAATAAAGCTGCAGGGACACCAAGATGTGATGGCTTTATAAAGATTCACTTGTCAAGCTTCCCAAACCACACTAAATAGTTCATGCTGTCGCGTCCACACATGTACCACTTTGTCTCCCATGATCATATGTTAAACCCATGGAGTCTTTCTTTTTGAAGTTTGAGTCTCAGGAAGATGAGAAATTGCTTCAAGCAACAGAGAAGTTTCAAGCTGAATGTGCCTTAAAGTTTCCAAATCGTCAGTGCCTTACAACAGTAATTGATATAAGTGGAAAAACTGTGTTTGTTACCCGGTATCTCAAACCTTTAAATCCTCCTAAGGAGCTCCTTAATGCCTACCCCAGTAATCCACAGGCAACAGCAGTAAGTACTCATTGCCAATTATGATATTATTAACAATGTTTTAAAATTTCAATATATTGCCACTGTACCATATTTCATAGTATTTAAAAGATATTTCCTGGGGCTGGGGTTGTGGCTCAGCAGTAAAGTGCTTGCCTAGCACATGTGAAGCTGAGTTCAATCCTGAGCACCACATATAAATAAATAAATAGATTAAAATAAATAAATAAAATAAAGTTTAAAAAATAATATTGTATTATAAAAAAAATTTCCTATATCAAGATCATTGGTGATGAAAGTAATGATTGAGACTTTTTTATTGCCACAGGGCTTATTTTCTTTAGAAGAGTCTGCAGGTCCCAGGGATGACAATAAATAATCCTTAATTCATTCTTTCAATTAATAATTTGAGTGTTTACTAAGTCCCTGGCATTATAATAGGTGGTGAATATTTAAGATTTGAGAAGGTATTTTGCATTTTTCAAAATGTCTTATGTAAACATGTCTTCACTGTATATTCTCAGTAACTTAGGTTATGACCCACAAGGCCTCTAGCTTTAGAACTCATGTACTTTCTATTATACTAAAATAACTATTTGGTACTATGCTTACAGCTAGAAGCATTGTTGATTAAAATTAAGCAAAAAAAAATTATTTCAACAATTTAAGCATTTTCAGCACTTAGGTCATCACTCCAAAGGACCCACACACTAATATACACATTCCATTTGCTGACTTCAAAGCACCACGTCCATCACAAACTCATGAACCAGAAGCCATATGTTAAACAGGACATTTACATGAGTAACCCATAATGTTTTTGGAGAATGGGCAGCATAGGGAGTGACTGCTGCTAACAGTCATTCACATAAAGATTTAGAAATAAGATTTTTTTTAAAATGTAGATATATTTAAAAAAAAAAAAACTTGTGTTCTACATGTCATTTCTTCAAGTAATTTTTATTGGAAACCATAATAAGGACTTCTATTCTGTCTAGCAGAGTGATGTACAGAATATTTCTCCCAGTAGAGAACATTTACAAGTGATAATACATTAAATGTTTCAAATATTTTAAAAATCATGGCTGAAACAGAAGTAAAGTGAAGGGGGCGGGGGAGCGGTGAGAAATACAGAGACAAGAAACAAGAATGCAAAATTCTACAAGGGCGAGGGCTTGAAATAGTGTCTGCTGTCCTTCCTGACAACTAGAGCCGAGTTTCAGTGAGCGGCAGGCTGTGGGAGATGGGAGACCTAGAGCAGGCTGGAAGCTTAGAGACTCAGGTGGAGATGAGTGAGGGTAATGACCTTAAGGGATAAAGTGGGAAGTCCCTGCCCTGAGAAGGAATCCAGCTGCCTAGCTTTGCCTCTGGATGAAAGACAAATAGGTCCCCCCCCCCTTCATTCCCAGCATCCCTCCCCTGCCAAAAAGAGTCTTTCCGGAGAACTCCTAATCGTTAACCTGTATTTACTCACATGTGGAATTACAGTTTATATTGTCTGTAGGACCCAAAAAACTTCAACCAAAAATTTAGTTGAAAGTATTCACTTTTGGTAACAATCCCAGATCCCCGTCAAAAGCAAATACAAATCCTTCTAGAAGAAAGTCATTTCATCTCAATGAAGAAATAAGTCACCATAAAGAAGGTTAAGAATTAGCATAAACAGAGTTGGGGTTATGGCTCAGTGGTAGAGCACTTGCCTAGCACATTCAAGATTCTGGGTTCGATCCTCAGCACCACATAAAAATGAATAAAATAAAGGTATTGTGTCCAACTACAACTAACTAAATAAATAAATAGTTTTTAAAAAGACTTAGCATAAACAATAAGCCGACGAATCTGGCCACAAAGACTATAGACAGATTTATCAGTACAGGATGTAAAATAAATATTGTTTTTAGTTAGCTTTTTCACTGCTGTGTCTAAAAGACCCACCCAGAACAACTTTAGAGGAGGATAAGTTTGTTTGGGAACTCACAGTTTCAGAGGTCTCAATCCACATACATCCTGCTCCATTCCTAGGAGGAATAAAGGTGAGGCAGAACATCATGGCAGAAGAGTGTAGTGGAGGGAAGCAGCTCATGTGCTGATCAGGAAGCAGAGAGAGACTCCACTCCCCCAAGTGCAAATATATACCCCCAAGCCACGCCCCCAATGCCCACCTCCTCCTGCCACACCACACCTGCCTCCAGTTACCACTCAATTAATCCCATAAGGGATTAATTCACTCATTAATTTAAGGTTCTCACAAGCAGTAATAAAAAATACAATAGTTATAATTAGAAATTAAACAGAGTCAGTGGAACATTAAATACATAGTTAGTGAACTAGAATGCACATGCAAACAAGTTACTTGGAATACACACAGGCATGGGAAGATAGAAAAGAATGCTTAGAGGCAGGGGACATGCAGGAGGAGGTCCAAACTGTGTAAAATGGAGTAAGATGATACTCAAATAGTCTAAGCCAGGAGTTTCCAAGACAATCCTCTAATTCAGGAAGTCCAGTAAATACTAAGCAGGATAAATAAAAAGAAATCAAAATCTAGGCAGAACATAAAGATTAAGATAATCTTAAAAGCAGTTAGAAAACATAGATTATCTACAGAAGAAAAATGATTGGAATAACAGACTTGTTAGTTGCACAATGAGCCAGAAAAGAAGACTCTTGACAAGGCTTACAAAATAGCCTTTTGTCAAACTAGTAGTTGATAGTCAGGGAAACTGTCCTTCACACAAGTGTTGTGAGAATCACAACCAAAAGATTCTTACTAAAGGAATCACAAAACGTATGGTCTGAACATGAAAGGAAAATCCTAAATAGGGCACACAATACTTGGTGAAGAAATGGGAAATTGTGAGTGAATCTACAACATTGACATGTGGTGTGTGTGTGTGTGTGTGACCCTAGGTCCTTGTGCATGCCAGGCAAGGGCTCTCTACCCATGAGCTGCACCCATAGTCCACACACACTATCTTACAAGCCATAATAATAGCAATGTGGGTGAAAAATAGATACAACAAAAATCATGAAAAAAGTGTGAATGTGTCAGGACAGGGCTGATGAGAGTATTTTAATGCCCTTGTTATTCTTCAAAATAAAGGCAAAGATGCTAACTTTAGAATTTCATTTAAATATACATATTGAAATTTCTAGATTAGCCCCTGAATAAATGATAAGGGTGTATTTAACTTCTAAACTAGCAAGAAAGAAAATGGGGTGAAGAGAGTTGGAGAGGAAAAAGAATCAGAAAAAGTATGGAAAGTAAAAATACAGAATAAGATGATAGGAATAATGTATGACAGAAATAAGTACAAGTCAAAAAGAAAAAGAAAAATGTAACCACATTAAAATTGAGAACTTGAGGGGTTGAGGATGCAGCTTAGTGACAGAGTACTTGCCTAGCATGTGGAAAGCCCTGGGTTCAATTCTCAGTGGTGGGGTTGGATTGAGAACTTGAGTTTATCCAAAGACACCATTAAAAAAATGAAAAATCAAGCCACAAATCAGGAGATATTTACAACAAATATACAGAAAGGGACAGACACAGAATAAAAGCCAAAAAAAGTCCTCTTACATATCAGTATAAAAATGTGCAAATTTGGAAATGTGCAAAAATTCAAACAAGTAGAAACATGGATAGGCCAATAAACATGGCATGATAACCTTGCTAAAAATTTTTAAAATATGAATTATAACTACAAGGATGTCCAGATCTTGGTTCTTAAACACCATCCCCTCAGAAGTGAACCAGACTCTTTGGAGAAATGCTGCCTTTAAGACTGGGCTAAGGAAAGTACACCATGACCAGAAAAGTACACCATGACCCGGAAAGTCCTGTTATACCCGAAAGTGAAGAAGTGGAGAGGGAGAAAAAAAAAGACCAGGACACTTCAAAGGGACACAGAAGCCAGTTTCTTCATCTGTGAAAGATAAATAATAGCCATAATCTTCTGCATAGAATGTCTGGCGAGGATTAAGGTAATACAATACCAGGTTCATAATGAGCATCACTGTTTGTGAAATACGAAACTTACTTTAAGAAATGCGATAGGGAGGGGGCTGGGGTTGTGGCTCAGTGGTAAAGCACTTGCCTAGCACATGTGAAGCCCTGGGTTCAATCCTCAGCACCACATAAAAAAAAAAAATGAATAAACAAATAAAGGTATTGTGTCCCAAATACAACTAAAAAAAAAAAAATTGAAAAAAAGAAAAAAGAAATGTGGTAGGGTTTGATGCTTTCTATTTTTTTGGAAACCGTTTTTTAAAGCTGATCTTGTGTCTACAGGAACTGGTAGCTCGATACGTGTCCTTGATTCCTTTCTTGCCCGACACTGTTTCATTTGCCAGTATCTGTGACCTCTGGAGCACGTCTGATGTAAGTTGCTCTCCCTCTCAGGGAGAGGTTTACTAACTTGAGCTAACTTAGCTGAATCTCTCTAAATGGCTTGCAAGTCATCTTCAACTGGAACATTCGTTTGCCATCAAAAATAAAATATATTTGACCATATGAACTAAAATTCTGAAGTATTTCTCTCCCTGGTTCAATTATCCCAAAGTTCCCAAGTTAAAAAAAGAAAGAATAAAAAAATGACACTTCAGATGTCTTAATGCTGAATTGTCCATCTAACATTATTACTTTCATATACTGAAGTATATGAAGACTTAGCCCAGTCTTAAACAAATCAAAATTGCACTCTATATTATAATTGGAAATGGTATATTCATTAATTCATGGACTTCTTAAGGCATGTCATATCATTATTTATTTAGGACAGTCACCTGCGACATACCAGGCCTAAATGTGAGCAAAATCTCCACTTTCATGGAATTTACAATTGATGTGTGGTGCATAAATTTTCAAAGGAATCGTAGGTAGTACAAAACAAACATCACAGATACTCATTCTGTTTCTGAGTCTCATGTTGCACTTTTTGCATTACAGAGTATTATACAGCTTCCTTTGAAGGATAGTACTACATTGAAGAAATCAAGTACACTTTATAGTTTTTGTTCCCCAGTATATTTTGGCAACATGAGCTTTGATAATTTTAGAAATAAAATTCTATAACCTTGAGGGATCTATAAGAAGCTATGTGAAGACTAGAACAGTTCATGTACCCTAGAGGCAGACTGGCCATACCACTGCCTGGGGACTGCTTTATTGATCTGTGCCTCTACTTCCTCCTCTGCAAAAACTTGGAAACAAGAATACTTTCCTTAAAAAGTTAATCTACGATGAAATGAATTCATGCATAAAATATACTTTAAAAAATCAATTATCACATAGTGAACTTTCATTTATATATGAGAACTAAAACTTTGAAATTAGTGTCTTCCCTACCCCACCCCAATCACACTCTGTGTTAATTCTTGAAATCCACATTGAAAGCATCAGTGTTAAAGAAAACGTCATGTTCACCAGAAGTGTTTTTGCTGTTTTAAAGATTATTAACACAGGATCAACATTTTGGGAAAGATTTTAAAAACAAGTCTCATGCTTTAAGAAACTAATTTCAACTATGACTTACTAAAATCTGCATGGCCAATCCAGAATGAAGCAGTCAGTCAATACAACATTTTTTTTTTCTTTTTTGTCAGCAATTTCTTGATCTCCTGGCAGGAGATGAGGAAGAGCATGCAGTGTTGCTATGTAATTACTTTCTGTTCCTGGGTAAGAAGGCCTGGCTGGTGATGGGCAATGCTATTCCTGAGGTAAGACACTTAGGCTGGCTTCAGCGAAGAGTGTATTTGTCTAACCCACTTAAATGTTAAGGTCATGGCTAGAACTTGTTTTCATAATAATTCTCTCAGTTTCTCAGAAAGTAGCCCAGAGATACCTAACTACCATTGGTAACATATGAAATGGTTTAACAAGGTACTAGCGACCCTACAAAGTACTTCTAATTGTTTTTTTTTTTTTTTAAAGCAAGCCCAGAACTTTTACCATCCAAAGTCCTCATTTAACAGTCCTTTTAGTATAAGCTTTCCCTGTCCATATTCCTGAGCATTCTGATTCCTTTAGGAATCGCATGTTCTGCACCCTAAGGAGGGAAAAGGATTCAAAGCAGTGTGGTGAGGCGAGAAATCTCTCCTTTCATGCCCACTGCTTCTATGAGATGTATGCTAACTTGGCAGGCAATGGGGCAAGCCAGATAACCCAGGAGCAGAGAAAAGAATGTTGACAGCTATATCATGATGTTAGCATTGCTATTTTTATGAAATTGCAGACATAGTGACTATCTGAATTTCAGCCACAGAAAATATCCCCCAAATTTGGGCAATGATGGGTAATTGTGGATCCAAGGATAGAAATTTCACATGGGTTGAAGCAGATTACCCAAAGAATATTTCAAAAAGAGGCCATAGAGGTCAGGTACAAGGACGCTCTAGGAATCCCTGAGAATTAGATAGCAAGAGTTGCTGGCTAGCTCAAGGGAAAGAAGAGTAAACTCAGAAGCATAAGACCTGTGTTCAAGGTTCCATGTCTACACCTCATTAGCCAAGTGACCCTAAGCAAGTCACTTCACAACTTGAAGGCTATTATAAATAAGCATATTGTAAAGTGAAATCATGCATAAGCAATAAATAAATAAATCATTGTAATAAAAGAATCTACCAATACACAAGTATTGTGGGCAAAAAGTACAAGTCCCTCTTCAGGCTCCAACCCCAAGCCCACTCTCCTCCAAGTATCGTCACTTTAACAGTTTGGTAGGTATCATTTTACGCCAGTAAGCTTTCCATCACGGTGACAAAATAGCTGAGATAATCAACTTATAAGGGGGAAAATGTATTCTGGCTCATGATTTTAGAGGTTTCGCTCCTTGTTGGGCCTGTGATGAGGCAGGACATTATGATAGGGAGTGAGTGGTGGAGCAGAGCTACTCACCTCGTGGTGGCCAGAAGCAAAGAGAGAGTGCTTTGGTGATAAACCCCCTCCCTCCAAAGCCACAGATGAAGGATCCATTCATAAGATCAAAGCCCTCAGGATCCCATCATCTTCCAAGGCCCCACCTCTGAACACTGCTGCACTGGGGACCAAACTTTAAGTATGTGAGCTTTTGGAGGACAGTAAAGATTTAAACTATAAGACCTTTCAAATCTTCTATGCATGTACCTAATTACAAATATGAATCAAATACCTTACTTTATTCAAAATAGTATTCAAACATAATCAGCTTTCTTGATGCCTGGCATCAAGAAAAATGGCAATTTTACTGACTCTAACAAGAAATGCCAATGACTGCTTATTTCCACTAATGATAGTTCATTCGTCAACCAATTGTAAAATATTCTGGTTGGGTGACTATTGTCTTTATTTGGTCACTATACTAATATCAGACACAAAAAATTTCCCCAAAAAGTTGATTTCATTTTTAAAGTCAGTACAACTCAGAACTTCAAATTAATGTTTTCCATTCACCATGGGATTTTAAAAATTAGAGGCTCAACTAAAATAATGAAACATCTATGCAAATTACTATTGACTTTACTTACATCATTAATTGGAAACTGTTTTTAATGGATATTTCCCTTCAGGGTCCAACTGCCTATGTGCTAACTTGGGAACAAAATCATTATTTAATATGGAATCCTTGCAGTGGACATTTTTATGGACAATTTGATACGTTCTGTCCTCTGAAAAGTGTGGGCTGTTTAATTGGTCCTGATAATGTGAGTAATGCCATTTCCTTTTAAACGTGGTTGGTTGATTGTTGATTTCTTTTCTTAAAATTGATCAATTGATTTAAATATCCTATATATCCAAAAACATTATATAAATACACACACACACACACACACACACACACACACACCTGAAAAAATGTGGTGGCAAGAACAGTGGCAAAAGTAGTCATCTAAACGGTCCTAAATAAAACTTTTCACCTCACCTGCAGAGAACCAGAATGAAATTTTAAAATATGGGATTTAGATTTAGAGAACCTGAGTTTCTGCCCTGGTTCTATCTCCAGTTTTCTGTTCTAAAATAGCATGTACAATGCCTAACCCATAGTTCTTTAAAAACTAAATAAAGATAACTTATCTCCTAAGAAGAATGGATTTCTTTCTCTCCCTCCCTTTCTTCTTTCTTTGCAGTACAGGGGATTTAACCTAGGGTCTCACACAGGCTAGGCCAGTGCTCCACCACTGAGCTATACCCCAACTCCCTTTTTCTTTTTTAAAGGGAGATGCCCAGGTACTACTATAGAAATGATTCTGTCATGGGCAGGGTGGGTGATTTTATTATGAAGGATACTGTGTAAAGCAGTGTTTACAAATATGAGTTAAGGGGTCAGACTGCCCGAGTTGAAACTCTTTATCATTTACTAGTTGTGTGAGCTTGGGGAATTTCTTAATCTCTCACAAACTGTGTCTTCATTGATAAAACAGAGGTGATAGTGGGGTCATTGCTTCTAAATAGAAAGTGACAATAAAGTGGTTGTGGGAAGTATATGAGATAACTGATGTGGAACACCTGTCACATACTAACAATGCACCTATTGTTGGTTGATTGTGTTTATACTCATCATGTACTCACTGCTCTCTGAACTTTGTGTATGTCAGTAAAAAGTGTGCAGATATCTCCAATACATGTGTTTTTATTTATAAAGTATATATATATTTACATGTGTCTCAATATTTTATATTACACAAAAAGCACTTTAAAAATAAACATAAAAAAATAGAAGATCTAATATTTTCTTCCCATTCTCTGGAGTGTGTACCCTACTTTGAAGAAAACTTGGTTTACTTTTAAGGCTACAGCTAAATCAGAGGTAATATATGCCAAGCGTCCATCAAAGTACCTGCCTTTCATGGTGTCCAGCAAATGGCTACTCCTATTAATTTTATTTCACATTATTACAAATGTGAAAATAGTACTGTGGAGCACTATGTTTATGTTAATTATTACTTTTAATCAAAGTCTTTGTCATAATCATAAGTGATCTGTTAAATTCCTTCTAAGTTTGGGGTATCAAAGTTATTAATAATCAAACAGGGTCAATAGGCATTGAAAAATCCTTTGAAGAACTTTTTTTTTTCTTTCAAAACTACTGTTAGCTCTCAAGACCACTACTGTATGGTTGCCCAATTCTCCTAAAGGCAGTGACAGGGGCTCATGATGTGCACCCCAGTGGCAGCTGTCCTAACCCTGCTCTAAGCCTGACTGTTCCCAGTGGAGGACACATTGTGGTTGCAATGGCCTGGCACTCTCAAACCTCACCTGCTCTCTACCCCACCACACAACCTCTTTGGATGATAGTCCTTTCTCTCCTTCACTCCTTTTCTAAGAATTAAGCTTCTCCCCTTTCCACCATTCCTACTCCAAGACCTGGCTCTCCCAATTGACTCAACTTCCCTCTAGATGTTTTTGCCTCTCTACCTATCTATTTGCTCCAGAGTCCAACAATTCTAAATTATGCTTTTTCCAACCTGAATGCACTCTGAACTGCTACTGCCTGCCTTTCCTTTCCTTCTAGAATTCTTCAAATACTAGTTATAACTCTTCTTCCCTTTGTCAGTACTCAGACCTTAACCCACCATAATCTAGCTCCTCTTTCCTGACATTACTACAAAAATTAAACTCAACAAGTACCATTGTCTTGCTAATAAATAAATCCAATGGCTTATCCTCATTCCTTTCTTCTCTCCTTTTCCAAATATGTAACACAGCTAATCCCTTCTTCAAAAAAAATCATGTTCCCCTCCTTGGTTTTGTTGATAAAGGACTAATGTTTTTCATTTTTTTTTTTTTTGCAAAAGCTTCCTCCCCCCGCCCACTGGCTTTTTTTCTCCTAAAATAAATAAATAAAAGACCATAAAGATTCCATATTGAGATTTTTCCCAGGAGTACACCTATTATTATTAACTATGATGCTATATATAAAACAATAGGTGTGATCCTGAGAGAAATCTAAATACAAGTATTCTGGGTCCCATGTAAAAGTCCCTCTCAGGTTCCAGCCTCAAGACCACTCTCCTCCCAGGCATAGCCTTTTAATTGCCGCTGCTCTTATCCTCATCTGCTTTTTCCACCTTGCTCACTCCTTGACAGTCACTTTGTTCTCCATCAAACACATCGAGCACATATTGCCTGCCGTTTTCCCCATATAAATGACCACCCTCCCCTTATTAAATATCTTTGTAAATTTTTCCTTTTTTATTTTTGCATTTCTGATTGAAGGTCACTTTTGTAGGGAGAACTTCCCTGTCCACATTAAAAGTTCATGTTCCTGCCTGTTTGTTTCTCCAAAGCCTTCATAGTTATTGCCACATTGATAACAACAAAAACACATTCCCAACCTAAATAGATTCAAACATTTATTCCCATGGGTCTGTGAGTCAGCTGCGAGGGCTGTGTTAATGGAGGGAAGGTGGGCAGCTCGGCTTCTCACTGCAGACCTCTGAGTATCAGGGAACAGCTCTGCTTCATGTGCTTATTCTGGAACTTGGGAAGAGGCACAAATGGGCAAGCAGGAACACACAAAGCCTTTTTTATTTTTACATACTGATAAACATTTATTTGAGTTTCTTTTTCTGAAACCTGCCTGTTTACACACAAAGCCTTTTAAATGTATACTGACACTTCCATTCCAGTCTACTGGTCAAAAGTCAAGGGGCAGGGAAGGCTGTTTTGTCCCTTACAGTGGAAGGATCTTAACAGTAACATGAAAAAGGATATGACAATGGGACTAGGGATCACTCTTCCACCTCACTGTCGTGTGGTACCCCAGATGTTACTTGTTGATTTATTTGCTGTAACATCCCCTTAGACCCATGAGGGTAGAGATCATTCACTACTCTATCTCCCATGACTAAGCAGGTACTGGTTAAATATGTTGAGTGAACATTGAATAAAATTCTTGAATACACTGCATGAACAAACTGACCACTCATGCAATCACTTAATACCATGACTATATGCTAGGAGCTCTGCTAGATGCTAAAGGTACTATAGTGAATAAGGGACACAGCCAATGTCCTCAGGCAATAAGTGTGGTGAGGACATGGATGAATAGATAGGCAATCAGAAACAATGATAAATAATAAAAAGAGCTAACAACTATTGAGCACTTACTGCATACCAGGCATTGTTGTAAGAGGTGCAGATGAATTAACTTATTGAAACCTCTCAACCTTCTGAGATTATTACTATTTTTATCCCACTTTTATGGAGGAGTAAACTGTGACACACAGAAGTTACATAAACCATCCAAGGTCACACAGTTGTAAATGTTGCAAGCAAAATTCCAACACAAGTGATCTTGCTCCCCAACCAGTATGCTACACTGCCTCAACATGACAAGTGTCATCTCAGAAACTATGAGTGGCATAGAAACAAAGAAGTGGCCAAACAACTCAATTAGGAGGCTTTCCAGAAAGAGCACTGTCAGGAAAGTCTAGTCTGTGTTCTAAAAGTGTTCACGTTTCTTACCATCAGGAACTACCTTATTTCACCAGACCTATAATCAACAACTTCAGATATTAAAAAAAAAAAAAGTGAAAAATGGCCAATGATAACTGTGAAGCCCTGATTGTAAAATGGGTACAATTTTTAAATCACAAAATGACAAAAGGGGCAGCCTGTGGAACACCTGGTGTCTCTGCTGCCCCTCTATAATCATACACACATACATGCATGGGTGTGAACATATGTATCTGCTAACCTATATGCTCATGTAATTGTCTTTTTTTAGATTTGGTTTAATATTCAACAATATGATTCTCCACTAAGGATAAATTTTGATGTCACCAAGCCCAAGCTGTGGAAATCTTTTTTTTCAAGAAGCCTTCCATATCCTGGCCTTTCCAGTGTTCAGGTATTATTCTTTTATTAAGACTTATGAGGCTAGGTCTGTAGCTCAGTGGCAGAGTGCTTGCCTAACTTGTGGGAGGCACTGGGTTCAATCCTTAGCACCACAGAAAAACAAATAAATAACTGCATTCTGTCCATCTACAACTACCAAAAAAACAGACTTATGGACAAGAGATTAAGGGATATGAAATCATTATACCAAGATAACTAGGTTCTTCTTGACCCTCAATTTTATTCCTAGGTATTTAGAACAGAATTTGCTTTACAGACTATTTGAGCCAAATTCACACTAAGAAACACACTTTTACATATATGAGACAACTAGTAAATACATTTTAGACACGTGTAAGAAAAAGTCATGATATAAAAAGCCCCACGACACAAAGCACCACAAATTATATTCGACTTCATTTTTTTAAGTACTGGTCTCAATTTACTAGATTGATTTCACAACTATGCCAATGAAACGTGAAGTTAAATTGCAGGTCCAGTCTACTAAAAGGCTCATTTACTCAAGAGAGTGTTGGCCTGTAAGTGGTTAGCATGAGCATTGTTCACTAAAACTTTTGTTTCATTTGATAGCTAGATATGTTATACATTACTAGGTTTGTGAGATAAAACATAAGTATTTTTACTGTGGCACAAATCTTTGGAAAAAATTTTAAAAATTTTGCCCTAGAGAAATCCTCCCATAAGTCAGAAAAGTGAAATATGAGATTTTTCACAGCAACAGGGTTTAAAATAGTTTAAGAACTAGAATGATAAAAGAGAAAAATTATAGTACATTATAGAATATTTTGTAGTAATTAAATCAATCAACATTAATGAATCTTATTAAGCACTCTAAATATGTTTGCCATTATCCCTCATACACTGAAAGAAAAAGCAATATTCATAAATTATTAAAGTTCAGAAAACATGCAAAACAACATAATATGTTGATTAGGAGTACTTGTGTCTACAGTTAAATCACAAACACATACTTTTAATTTGCCCATTTCATTTATTACAATGTAAGTACCATTAAGACAGATTTTTATTCATGGCTATATCCCTGTTTTCCCATGACCTGGGAAAGTGCCTGGCAACAGTAGGTACTCAGTATCTGTTGAATGCAGGAATGTTAAAAGACAAATGCAGGTCAGTTACTTCTGTTATGAGAAAGAATAGAATGAAATTAAGAAGGAACTTCAGAGCACTTTAATTACTAAGGTGGATCATAAGCCCATTGGCATCCCTTATACTATTCTCTATATCCAGTAAGACATTCATATCTGAAATTTCATTATTAAAAAAAATAAAGTTGTAAATTTAGAAAAGGAAAGTACACCTATTAAACTTAGTGTAGGTGATTTCTCCCATTTCTGAACTCTCTTATAGCCTGAAGAGCTGATTTATCAACGCACCGACAAAGCAGCAGCAGCTGAGCTCCAAGACAGGTAACATAATGTTCCTAAATTCACATGTAATCTGCCACTAGAAGTGTAATACCAAACTTTAACAACTCTCAGCCTGGATCAATATGAAATAATTAGGGCAATTAAACTTTAATTCATGTTTACAGATACCAAGTATAGACATGATCTTTAAATCCCTGGCTCAAAATCAGGTTTTAGCATCAGCATTGTGACACAGAAGTGAATACCAGTAACACATAGTTCTCCAAAGACCTTACCTCAGGTTAGGGCTTACTATCATGTTATTATGGGTCCTGTTGAGACATATCATAATCCTCAGCTTAAATATGCTTCTTTGTCCAATTAGTGGCTTGTGGAACTTCAGCTAGTTTATGACCCTAATCCACGGAGAAGGTCAGTAAGAGCTTATAAGCGTCTCTATAATTCCATTCACCTTGTAAAATAGAATGTATTCTCCCAGTTTTATAAATGCAGAAACCAAAGTTCAGAGTAGCCCACGTATTCATTAAGTGTTAAAGGGGGTCAGAGGTTTCTGTGTGCCATTTCCATTAGATACAAGTAATGTGAAGAGCATGTTAAGTTACACAAGATTAAATGAGACTCCTTTTAAAACATTATTACTAGAAAATAATAATTTACTCCCAGTTTCTCTATAAAACCTTATTTGGGATCCCTATCTAGAACCACTAATCTCCTACCTGCTTCTTCTAATAGCTTCATTATACTGCTGATTAGTCCCAATATCAAAGTGCTGGGGGCTGGGGTTGTACCTCAGTAGTAGAGCACTATCCTAGCATGTGCGAGGTGCTGGGTTCAATTCTCAGCACCATATATTAATTAATTAATTAATTAATTAAAATAAATAAAGGTCCATTGACAACTATAAAAATAGTTACACAAAAAAATCAAAGTGCTTAGTAATTTATCCATACCTGAACTCAGACCAAACTGAACCCCAAAACAAAATCTGTTCAGTGCCAAAAAAAAAAAAGTTATTCTAGGACTCCTGAGCAATGGGAAGTAGCTAGAACTCCAAGTCTGCATTTGGTTAGAAGATGTACGGGAGGCCTTAAAACTCAGCCTTGTTTCAATTTGAACCTAAGCTCTCATCTTACTTCAAAAACATCCCCCCCATGAATAGATGACACTATCCCCTACTTCACAGGGTTATTGCTGGGATTCCATAAAAATGTATAAAAAGCACTTACCACCATACCTGGTAAATAATGGTTCAATAAATGGTAGCCATTTTCCTTCATTCTGTTTAAGCATCTTATGGATTCAATATATACATTAAAAATGTCTGCACTTTATGTGTGTGTATGTGTGTATGGCTTACTATCATGTTATTATGGTTTATATATTATATATAATATATAGTTATTAGATATTATGTTGTTATATTGTTATAATATGTATTATACATAACATATTGTTTTATATATATACACACACGCACGCATATACTCTCATACATATATCAAATGGGGTGAAGGTATAGCTCAGTGGTAGAACACTTTGTCTAGCATGTGCAAGGTCCTGAGTTTGGTCCACAGCACCTCCAATAAAATAAAGTTGCAAACATAATAAAAATTTAGTTGCAATAATGCTTGTACTTTGAGGCAGTTTTAAGGCGATTTCAAAAAAAATCTATCATCATGAATAACAGTTACTGCGGATAAAATCAATATGATAATCAATATGAGGCATTAACATTAACAGCCTTACAAATATTTGAAGTTTTAAACATAAGCTCCCTTATGTCTGAGTCTAATTTATCTGCTGTATAAACCAATACAATTAATTAGTCATTTGAACTCAACACATTCTGCCTGAGAATGTGTTCTTGGTCCTGAGTTTTACTCAGTGACTAATCCACTTTGGCCTTCACACTGTTTATCCAACAAAGTTATCTTAGTTATGTAACTGCCTTACAGGTTTTTTATCCAGCTATAGATAATGAACACATGGCATTATCAATAGGCAGTAAAGAGGAAGATATACTGTCTATAAGAACTTAGCAGAGAAAAATAATCAGTGTAAAACCATGTATTGTATTTAGATAGCTCCCATTTAGCTATTTTCAAGCATCTGTTGCAGCCCTTAGGATATAATATGCTTTCTATTTATAGGTCCATTTCCCAGCCCAACAATACATACATCCTGTATGGGCAAGGATCTCCTGTGTTAAACTTTAAATCCCAGGGATTAGCCCACAAGTTATAAACTACATCTAGTGAACACCACCACATACAAAAAGTTACATAATCACACACATTACATTAAAAAAAAAAGTCACCAAAAAATAAAATTTATTTTTTATAAACAGGATTGAAAAAATACTAAAAGAAAAAATCATGGACTGGAGGCCACGCCATCTTACGAGGTGGAATAGGTACTGTACCTCCACACTGCGCCACTTCTTGCCTTTGTTAGAAAGAAGTCAAGGAGAAGATGTAGAAGATGACCACAGAGCAGAACTACTGAAACAGTTAGGAGACTACAGGGTAAGCACAAATGGCTTGTCAACTTACCCCGTGGATTCCCAATTTCATATCAGAAATTAACCCAATAACGGGTTTATAAAATCAAAATAGCTATATTGCTTCTCCAAGTACATATATAAAGTAGCATAGACTAAAATATGTAATTTAAAAGTTTTAAACCTCAGTAATTAAATAAGTAACAAAATGCCTCTGTAGTATTACAAGACCATATTTTTTGTAACAGGGATGTATGAAAAATACTTATGAAATACATCATGAATATTGAATAAAATGAAAACATCTGGCTAAATATTATATTCAAATGTACATAAAGGTGAAAATAAATACTCTAGATCAGTTTTATAAAGGACATGGTTTTACACTGATTACTTTTCCCTGCTAAGTTCTTATTAGCAGATAATATGTGGGTCATGATGTCATTTGGACAGTTTTTCTGTTCAGCTATATGTTAACAATATAGAAAACAGGGAGGGAGTACTTAATACCTGTTGTTGTTTATAGTATAGTATAGTATTATTATTCCTCTTTACTGCCAATTTATTGCCTATCTATAGCTGGATAACAAAACCTGTAAGGCAGTTACAAAACTAAGATAACTTTGTTGGGTAAACAGTGTGAAGGTCAAAGTTGATTAGTCACTGAGTAAAATTCAGGACTAAGGACAGGTTCTCAGGTAGAATGTGTTATTTGAACTTAACAAAATCTAAACAGGGTCAAACTGAAAATTTACTGGCTTAATTAAGTTAAACTTAACAGGTGTGAGGTCACACACCTGAAAATACCTGTACATGCTGTTCAGGGTGAGAGCATCTCTGTACCACTATTTCTAGCACGTTTCCCAAGGCTCACTTTCATCTCATGCCCATTCCCCTAGATTAATCTTTGGGATGAGACTGAAGTGCACTGACTAACCTAGGTGTGAGGAATTGCATGGATTACTATGCAAACTAGGAACAATTACCAAGAGGAAAAGGAATGGGCAAGAATGGGTGACTAACAGGTATCTTATACACTAATATACTATAAACAACAACAGGTATTAAGCACTCCCTCCCTGTTTTCTGTATTGTTAACATACAGCTGAACAGAAAAACTGTCCAAATGACATCATGACCCACAAGACTTACTATATTAAGAAATACATGGGGGGAAACACTGAAATCTTCAAACATCACTAACTACAAATGTTCTTGTTTTTCTTTTCTATCTCAGTTCTCGGGATTTCCCCTTCATATGCCCTATTCTGAAGTGAAGCCTTTAATTGAAGCTGTGTATAGCACTGGAGTACATAATATAGATGTTCCTAATGTTGAGTTTGCTTTAGCTGTATATATCCACCCATATCCCAAAAATGTTTTGTCTGTTTGGATCTACGTTGCCTCCCTTATACGCAACAGGTAATTTTTTCATTGAGAATTCTGCATCATGTAAAACTTATAATTATCATATGAGAACATTTTTCATTATATTGATCATACCAGAGGAATAAAATATTATTTTCAAATAATGAAATAAACTTATTATCTTTTTCACACTGTGTAAAAATAAGCGTTTTTACTAGTAGTCTATTTTATCTCTACCACTGTGACCTTAAATTCAAATGAGATTACCCACAGGAGGGTACACTATGGTCTCATCCTGTACTTTTTGTACTTGCTTATCTTCTGTTTGGAAAATGCTTCTCCTTTGTCTGTCCAACAGCATGTCAACCATATTTTTAAGACCCAGAAAAACAATACTTCACCACTTTTCTGGGGGAAGAAGTAACAACTATACACTATCAGTACTATCAGTATTTTTTAATGTTAAATACTCCATGTTACCCTATAGAAGTACTGAGCAGGAACACACATGTACACATTCACACATTTATACTCACTGAAACAAGACAGTACTGGGGGTAGGAGTAATATAAATATTCATAAAAGAGGTAGTTATTTAAAATAAAAATACACTGGGGTTTAATGGTAGAGCACTTGCTTTAGCATGAGCAAGGTCCAGGATTGGATACCCAGCATCTCAAAACAAAGAACAAAACCCTCAGATATTGCTGTAGACTTGTGTGCACCCTGCTGCAATTCATGTTAGGAACCCTAATCCATAAGGGAAGGGTATTTGGAATGAAGCTTCTAGGCTTCACTGGGCATGAGGGCAGAGCCTTTATGATGACTTTAGTGCTCTTTTTTTTGAGAAGAGATGGGAAAGGGCTTGCTCTCTATCCTCTTTTTCTTCTTCTCTCTGCCATGTGAAGATACAAAAAGATGACTTTCTACAATAAAAAAATTGTCCACAACAGACATAGTATCTGCTTGGCCTCACAGATCTTGGAGGATCCCAGCCTCCAGAACTAAGAAATAAATGTATGTTGTGTGAGCCACCCAGTCCATAGTTTTCTGTTATACCAGCCCACACGAAGGCAAACACATTCACATAAAATTAATCCATTAAAAGAACTTAATGTTGCTGGAAACAAAATAGAAATATGTAAAGCAGGATCCTTGACAACAGCACTTTCAGGGCCACATAACCATTTGTTATAGAAGCTGTAAGACATTATCAGTATCACTGGCCTCCACCTACCAGATGCCAGTTGGAGCCCTTCCCTCAGCCAAGTAATAAAAAAAAAAAAAAAATCCTGAAATGGCCTCTACATCCTCTGACACAAATGGCCTCCAGTTGAGAACTATTTATAAGCTCTCACTTTTAAAAAAATAAATAAGTCCATAAAGACAGAGGGGACAAGGTTAAGGAACAACTTTCAACTTGGCTTTTTCAGTGATCCTCTATCAAGCTATACTGTAATTGTATGTTGACATAGCTTTGCTATCTCTAATATGAATTCTTCAGGGGACAGTTCCATGACTGACTATAACAGCTAACAATAAAACAATACAGAGACAGAATGGCATACCAGTAAAGAGCAGAAAGTATGGATAAACCCTAGTTCTGCCATTTGTTAGCTGGGTTCCATGGGCAGGTTAGTTTACTTTCTCCATATGTAAGATGGGAATAATCACATTATCCACTCCACAGCATGTGTAAAGACTGCACAGAGAGCACTTAGCACGCTGCCGGGCATTAAGCACCTTCTAACTGTCAGGTGCCACAAGGCCCTTCACATAACTATTGCATTTTCTTCTGAGATCACAAAATCTAAGACAAGTTTGAACCAAGTGTACAGTGTTTCACCAAACATGAAATATCCACTTCAGTTAATAATGAAAAACAGGATAACGTATAAAAATTAAATGCAGATTCAACTATGGCCCCATGCAACTGTGTGGGGAAGAAGTGGTAGAAAGAGTTAGATTTGATCAGAGTATGCTGACATATTGAAACCAGTTTGGCTCAAGATAACCAAAATGGTTTGCTACCATCAGGCAGCATAAAACAAAGCAAAAATGAAGCATTTGAATTACTTAGAATCCCTGGGAAACTAGCAGCTCAAAGTTAATTAATTTATCAAAGATAACATTTAAGCCAAGTTCTGAAACATCATTTAACCATGATTTTTCCCCATAAAGATTATCAAAAAATTTCCCTCAAAAATATTGTTGTCTGATTACACAAGAGATAAACCCGAGCCCTTCCTTGACGACTCAGAAGAATCCTTGCAGATATTTCTCAGTTTGTCTTCTCAAAATAGTCCCTGATGCCAACTTTTCAAATAAACGTTATTAATACTCAGGGAAATAAAAATACAGTAACTACAAAACCATCAACCTTACAAAATAAAAATTTCCTTTGTGTTTCCTTCAAGTGTTAGTTGAATTAAAAAGCACCTGTAAATTCTTATTATACTCAACAAAATATTTTTTTCTTCATCTTTAGACAGCACAAAGAGTTGGGTTTTTTTTTTTTGGTTTCTTTTCTGAGTGTAAAGTGAAATCTGCCTTTCTGTAGTGTGTATTTGTCCTACTCCCAACAAAAAATGCCAAAGGCCACAAAGATCCTGACTATGATTACTTCTTTTCTTCTTCCCAGTTTTACTTAAAAAAAAAAAAAAAAAAAGTGGCATGGCACTCTTCTTCATGACATAAAATTAAACAAGGATGACATAAATGGACCTAATATGTGCCTTTCTGAATGGTAGGTCTCACTTTCACAATCTTTTTACAAAAAGCAATTAAGATAAAAATATAGATTCAAATTTTGACTACTGAACGACTCATTTCAAAAAGAAAATTCAAGTCAATAATACTGAGTCTATAAAATTGTCAGGATCATGAAACACAAAAGACAAAATATTTAATACTATATTTAATACTATTTTATACTAACATTAGCCCGGATTGAGATCTAAAATAAAATCACAACACAAAAGATATTACTTGGTAAAATCCTCAAAGTAGATTTTATTTATACATTTCTTTAAACGATTGTGGAATTTTTAAAAATCCCTCCCAAATTTGACAATATACGGGCAGCAGTGGGAACCAGGGGTCTTGGAAGAAAGCAAATACAAATAGACTGGTGCTCTTCTAGCTCACTGAGCTAACACCAAAAAGCCAATTTATTCTACAACCTTAAAGAATCTCCTATGTGGGTATGTTTGAATTGGCCCTCTGATAATTGTTCAAATAAACAAAAATGTTACAGAAGAGAGATTCATTTCCAAAAAGTGTGGTCTTTGAAAATAAAATTTCAGAAATGTGTATCTGAAAAGATCTGCAGAGCTTAGTACAGTGTTTCTATGAAGCGATAACCCCAATGACTTTAAAAACTCAAAATAACCTAAAAAATACTTTAAATGGCATAGCATTAGTGACATTCTTTTCAAAGCATTCCATTTAAAAGAAATCAAATAAGACTGCTCTCACCCTTATGAAAAAACCTAACCCCTTTCTAAAACAAAAACGTATTTTGCAAGAGAAACACTGTACAATTCACGGGTAAATTAAGATTTCTGAAGTTGTGATAAACGGGGCCAAAACAAGACACAATCAAAAGGGATGGTTAACACAAGAAATGTGCTATAAGTAAAGTGCATGAAAGGAAGCCTGCTCAGCTAAATGAAGTAGACAAAGGTCAGAAGTCAAGGGTCATTCGCCAGAGCGGCAGCAGGCTCGAAAACCACACTGCAAGTTCTGGCATCCACTGGCGGTGTCAGCATGAGGACCTGTATGAAAACAGAGAAATGTGAAAGGAGGAATTTCTTAGAGATCATATAATAGTTTTTCTTATGAAGTAGCTATTAGAAGTTTGTTCTCCTAGCAGTACACTGATATCACAGAAGTAAATCTTATAAAGAAAAATCTTATTCAGAAAAAAATTGCCAATAGCAGCTTGACTTTTCTTTCATGGTCCAAAAGGCAAATTGGGGAAGGTAAAGAAATAATTCTTTGGCAACAATCTTACAAAATAAAAACCCAAGAAGAAAAAGAGACGATCTCTAGAAATAAAACTACCAGGCTTATTTAAAGACATATTCTTATACTCTGAATATCTTCCTAGAAACGTAATTAAGGCAAAAACAATCTCATCTTTATGTAAAAAGTCAGCTAAAGAATCCAGTATTGAGCAATGAGTATCATGTTCCAAGTTTAAAACAAAATATACTAGAGAGACATAGACTTAATATGTTTTTCATATTTTTATTTAACATTTGTAGCAAGAAAAAAAATCATGTTAGGATTAGATTAAATTATTTTCCAAAATTTGAGTAAATAATGAGTAAACAGACACCTAAGACATAATAAAAAACTGTGATTCACTTACAAAGAAGAGTAATAAAATATTTGTGGATAATTATCCCAGTCACACTATGCTACACAGATACTAGATAAAAGATCCATTAAGGAACACAGCTGAGAATTAGAAAATAACAAAAAAGTTTCACAGCACATATTCAAATGTAAAGCACTCTGTATAAATGACAGGTTTCATAAAGGCAGGCAAATGTGGAAGAGTTATTTCAACTATATTGAAGTCTTTCAGGATGTCTGCACGATGAACAAAAAACAATTAATTAGTTCTTTATGTAGCCATTGTGACAACCAAAATATTTATAATGATACTATAAAGATCAAAAAATGAAAAAAGTACATGAAATATAACTTTACATTGGAACATAGCAAATGGATTGTAAGTGAAAAATTATAAAATGCTGGAGTGATACCTAGCTTAACTTAGAAATGTATTCTTTAAATTTTATTTATTTTAGTTGTTGATGGACCTTTATTTTTTATTTATATGCAGTGCTGAGAATCAAGTCCAGTGCCTCACATACTCGAGGCAAGCACTCTACCACTGAGCTACAACCTCAGCCCCTAGAAATGTATTTTAAATTTGTACTGTTTTGGGTTTTTTTTTAGTAGATTTCAACAAGACTACTATGCTAATACTACTTTAATAAAGTAATTCCTTGCAACTGAACATATATAACTTCTCCTTCCATTCCAAAGAGGGGATACACAAAAGAAAAGGGATATATAGTCACTAAAGTGTAATGTTCACACATTTCACTATGGAATAAGTTTCAAAATGTATCTTTAAGAAATGGTGAACTTTTACACATCTGTGTAGGATAGCAACAGCTTATGACTTCACTTATTTTTAAATATTTATACTTAATTTTAATATTGACATGATGTCTAGGATTAGTTTCAAATTAACAGGGGAAGCACATATGGGAATAAGTAATGGTACAGATGAAAAAAGGCTGGCCACGGTTTTATAACTGCTGAAGCTAACGGTACATTTAGAATCATTATATTACTCTGTTTATATGTTTTAAATTATTCCACAGTTACTTTAAGTATAAAATTAGATCACGACAAGTCATTTTTATTTCTTCAAAATAAAAATCTTCACTTTTGAAAGTTAAATGTGTCAAATATTTAAAATTTACAAAGCATTTTTGTTAATATTATTTTCTCGGAAAATAAGGTACATTGTGAAGCCATCTTAACCACAAAGTCAAGATAATTTTTTTTTAGTACACATTAGTATTTACTAGAAATGCCCCAGTAAGGAATGTTATAGTTTGAAACTCTTCACTCACTGTCAGTCTTTGGCCAGTTTTCCCTTTGAATATGTTTCAGCTTTACCTACCATGCATCACCCAGACCCCCATATTTCTTTGTCTTTGCTCAACCTTTCTATGGTTATAGCTTTGCCTACCAACCATCTAGTACCTTTCTCCAAGATCTAAGCCCTGCCTCACTTACCATCTCCCTGTCTTGATACTTAGTCTGTACACAAATTTTTAATTGCTGGTTTTTGCCAAATTATATCTGACTATGATTTTATCAGTATATAATTCTATCCTCAGCTTTTAAGGGAGAAATATGAGACAATAAGACTCAATTTTCCAAGCTAAAACACCCAAAAATTCTTCAAAATGTCTACATTTTTAAAAGAGACTGGCTCTTTCTATGTTGATCAGGTTGGCCCCAAACTCCTCAGCTCAAGAAAGCCTCCAACCTCAGCGTCCCAAACCGGTAGGACTATAGGTATTGTCGGCTACACTTATCTATGTGCCCCCCCCCTTTTTTTAATGGCAGAAAGTTAAAGAAGGAAATTTCATACTGAATCCAACAGTGGAAAAATCAGAAACAATGGCTGAAAGCAAAGTTTCAAGGAAAAAATGTAAACAGGAGCCTCCATGGGGCAATGGGACCAAGAAAACTATTCTCCTAGAGACTCATGCCTATCCAGACACTAGAGAGCGGTACCACCCTACCCCAAAGATACAAGGGCCTAGCATCCTCAGTTTCCACCCTGTCTACCTGGGTCACTCCGCCCTCAAAGTCTAAGGCATGGTGGGGGGAAAAGGAAGAATAATGTAAACATAAAAATCTGTGCCCTGGATTAAGTGAAATGCCAACACAATTGTGATGTCAGCTCATCACAAAACAAAATTCTTGCTGACAATGATATAAAATGCACCAATTCCTTACTATATGTACTAGAATATAGTTCAGTGAAATTCTAAATGATAAAGAGAGGAAATTAATATACTGGTGTTTTCAAATGTAAAAGTAGTCTCTATCTTGGGAATCTTATAGGTACATAATCACTAACATGTTAAATGCCTCATAATTACAAAAGTATCATAAGGTCATTAACAGAGCAGTTATTGATATCTGATCCTAATGATCCATGAAAGTAATAGTATTTTCCAAAGCATTTTACTGTGAAGATCAAAGTAAAAGTGAAGACACCTCTGTTTAAAACCTAGTCTCAAACTGTAGAAGACAGGGAAGAATAGCAATGCAACTGTGAGCAAGGTTAATATAACAAGCATCACAGAAGGCCTGCTGAGAAAAGAAAACACATGGACAACAGAAAAAGTAAGGCAGCATCAAAAAGAAATATAACTAGGATACACTGAATTGCCAAGTACCTCAGGTAGACAGCTAACTATACTTGAGAGATACTAACAATTCTAATGAGAGTTCCCTTTAAATATCTGACTCATCCAGGGCAAATTTCCAACCTCTTTGTAGGAGAAAATCCAAATGGTTATAATATATAGGGCTAAACTACATAAAGAATAACATTATTTAATGATTATGTATCAAGTAAAATTTAAAATGTGTGGCAAAGAATAACTTTTGGAAGAAAACATTTTAAATATTAGATGAAGGTAGCTATTATTTCCCAAAGTTTTTACTACAGAATGGATTTATCTTTCCTAGGTTTTAAGTACTATAACTTATGCTATACATCTGCACTTACCTTCACTTACCTTTAATTCCTCTTTAACTTAAATTAGAAATGTAAAAAAGCAAATCATCTGAAACTGTATCACCTCCAAAACTATGAGCTAATCTATCTTAATTCATAAACTATACATACATTGAAATATGAATCAGTATAAGTCTATTTGCTATCATTTTTCAAATGTTCTTCAGAGTTCTAAATTATGCCATTCCAATTAACACTTCTTAAAAGATAAAGAATTTTGTAGGTGTTATGGCTAAGAATCTTTTAAATTCAAACCAATTAACAGATTTAAAAGCCATGAAGAATCACTGGAAGAACTGAAATTTGCATCTTATAGCAGTACTTTTAATTTTGGTAGAGTAGTTATTGCTTGAATATCTGATAACGATCTTCAAAATTTGCTAGTGCTAGTGCTTAGGAAACAGACCATTCTGCTTTAATTATCACTTACTGATATGAATAATGTTCATCAATATTCTTTTAGCTACTTACAGATTTTAACTAAATACAATTTTGGTTAAAAGTTACTTTCAAATATTTAAAATATGATCTGTCACCTAAATGTTTTCGTGTTATTCTATAACACTATATCTTAAAACACACTGGCTGCTTTCAGAAATAGTAAATAAAAAGCTCCCCTCCTGCATTTACTAAAATAATTAGTGTATAAGCTGAGCTGTTTTAAAAGACACTGTGTGTCAAGACATCTTGCAAAATGAATACAATTCCAATACTTTCTAGTCACCCTGTGAGCTAGATTTCCATTTCTCTCAAGTCATGCTTTAACAAGTCATAAAAGAAAATTTAAATCTGAACAATTCAAGCACTACCATTACCTTTCTTATCTTCCAAAGTCAATCATTTGTTGAAAAAATTACCAACTATTTATAAAATTTTTTTCACTGAACAGAAAGAATATAGCAGCTACTTTGGAACACTATAGTAGTTATATATTCAAAATAAATTAAGATAAAAAGAATATTGACACAGTACAGTAGACTTTAAGCATTAAATACATCCTATCATTTAAATTATTTCAAGAAGTTTAAAAAGGCATAAACACAAAAAGGCAGATAATAAAAATTAACGAAACCTAATACTTCACAACTCCAAACATTTATATAGCCAAAAATAAATGTAACAAATAAGGTTGTGAGATTTATTCCCAACCCCTGAATAAAGTGTTTTTCTTTTTTTTTTAATTTTTATTGTTGGTTGTTCAAAACATTACATAGTTCTTGACATATCATATTTCACACTTTGATTCAAGTGGGTTATGAACTCCCATTTTTACCACGGATACAGATTGCAGAATCACATCGGTTACACATCCACTGATTTACATATGCCATACTAGTGTCTGTTGTATTCTGCTGCCTTTCCTATCCTCCACTAACCCGCTCCCCTCCCATCCCCTCCCATCTTCTCTCTCTACCCCATCTACTGTACTTCATTTCTCCCCCTTGTTAAAGTGTTTTTCTTACAAGAAATAACTGCTTACTGATTATTTTGATAATATGCCCTACAAGTAGAAAGTACATTGAAGCTTCAATAACATAACTTAGTTTATATTTAAAAAAAAAAAAATCCCTTCTCAACCCCTTTTTGTCTACAAGGGTAACTGCTTCGTCACATCAACATACTCTGCTTTTATAGGCTTAGCAACCTGCAACAAAAATAACATCATTTTCACTGCTTCTTGATTGTATACTAAAGCAAGAGAGCAAAGATATGCTCCAACTTAATGCTAAATATCAAGAACTCCATATCCTGCAAAACAATGTGATTCCAGGAATAGAAGAACTAAAATTCCCATCTCTTATATATAAGAAAAAAGTAATTTCTGAGAAATAGCAACTTGTTAACTCCTCTACTTTGTCACTACTCTCTCTAGTTTTCCTGGCTCCTGTCAATTGTTCTGTGTGACAAAAACTCAGTTGATCTTCCTGATCTATTACAATGAACTGGGTTCTCAAAGGCAACAGTATGTGGTATAAAAAGATAGATTAATAGCAGAATCTGAGTGATCTAAATTTTCTTCCAGTTATAAACATAGGAGGTTCACTTGTTTATTAATAATTGAAGGGCAGCTTTTTATGCTTCTGGGAAATTAGCCTCTACCAAGGATGTATCAGTGCCAAAATGGCACTGGGTATACATTAAACAGGCCCACTATAGGGTAGGATAGGCTTCAAACAAACAAATTATGAAATATTTATCTGATGACATTTAAAAGTAGGTTCAGGAATCAATTTCCAAAATACTATGAAAACTTCAGTCATATCTAAAGCATCTCAGCATTTTCTTCACCCCATATACTATGCCCCTGTCAATCTTCACTGAAATTTACCTGGAACCAGACCCCGAATTCCTAAAAAGTTGATATTGCTAAGGCCCTCCTTAATATACTAGACTAAATAAATCTGTCTTACAAGAAAAATGAGTGTATCATCAGTGAATCTTAAAAGATCAGTGTAAGTTTTAGATACACTAAGAAATCAGTGTTTCTAAAACATCAATACCTCTAAATTGTTAGTGAAAGCTACAATACCAGAAGAATTTTCAAATTTTTATAAGAATTTTAGTATTTCCACAATAACTTATCATTTGTAAATAATTAATCTATTATATGCATCAAAAGCCTAGCAGAATAGATACTTGAAACATCTATCTCACAAGAAAAACTTACCTTTCTAGAAGTTAATTAATGAAAATCTGTGATTGTTTAAAATGTTATCAAATTTAAAGGACTAAATCTGAAAGTAAAACAATTTGAGTAATTAGGAATCTACAAATAGAAACCATAAAATAGAAACCATAAAAAGTATTAGAATGGCTAGAATTTTAAAAAATCAATTCCTTCAAAATTATCTCATTGTTAAAATGCATTACCGTTAATGTTGTCACAGTAGTAAAAGTATTCATCATTTAGAGAAGGACATGCTGAGACCAAATCCTGAAGGCCTGCACCAGTTACAGTAAGACAGCCAGAGAGATTAAGGTGCTCCAAGTAAGGCAGCCCTCCTCCCAGAGTCAAAACCCTATAAAGGAAATGGTTCGACAATTAGATCCGTTAAAATGCTTATGCTCCTGGTCCACTGAACCACTAGTTCAGCAAACCTTTCAACTTGGGAACAAGAAAATTTAAGAATTTCTGTAAAAACTTGATAACTAACCTAATCATCAGGTAGGAACACATTTAGCTCAGAAAAACTCTATAGGTTTTTCCTAAAGAAATTCAATTAAAGAATCTATGAAACTTTTCTTTATAAGAACATTGCATCAGCTCTTATAGGAAGGAAGTACTGAACCCTGGGACTGTAATGTTCCTTTTACCAGATTGCCTAAGAAAGTAAAAAGTATCAAAAAACAATTTTTTTTTCTGAAGATCACTGAAGTTTTAAACCTAATGACCATATTACAGTTCCTCAAAAAATTACATTTAGCATATAACCTGGTGTTTCTCTTCTAGGTACTTACCCAATATAAAAACATGACTATTCACAGCAGCATTATCCATATAGCCAAAAATTTTAAATGATTCAAAAGACCATTAATTAATACATAGATATACAAAATGTGGCATATCCATACATTAAATGTTATGTAGCCCAAAGTACTGACACATGTTATGAGATGCATAGACCTTGAAAACATGATGCTAAGTGAAAAAAGCAAACACAAAATAATACACATTATATGATTCCATTGATATTATCATTCCAAAATAAATCCACAAAAAAAAAGCCCATGGCTTCTTTTGCCATGGGCTGAGAGCAAGGGAGAATGGGAGTGACTGCTAATAAGTACTAGGTTTCTTTCTGGGATACTAAAAGTACCTAGTATTCAGTACTTCATAAAAAACTAAAACCCACTAAATTTTATACTTTTAAAAAGGGGTTAATTTTAAGGCATATGAATTACATATCAATTAAAAAGTCTACTAGCATAACGTACAGTAATATAAACATTCATATAAATAGAATAAAATGAAAAAGTACTAAAACAAGAGTGATAAAGCCAAAACATATATTAAGAACAAAACTAAGGGGCTGGGGTTGTGGCTCAGTGGTAGAGTGCTTGCCTAGCACCTACAAAACACTGGGTTTGATCCTCAGCACCATATAAAAATAAATAAATAAAATAAAGGCACACATATATATATAAAAAGGAACAAAACTAAGAACATCAGTATTCCGTATAATAATTATTGAACAATATTACAACAGGAAAAATTGAAAAATGTGGAAAAAGGAAAGAGAAAATTAAGAAACTAACAATACAATGAATTTAGTAAAAAATAACAACAACATTATGCAGGTGTAGAGAAATTAGGAAGTATATAAACACCTGAGATTGAGAAGAGTACATTTTAGAATCAAGTGCATACTGAACATATGAGAATTTTGCCTTAGGAAGTATCTAAGAGTACTGAGAGTTCTGTGAATGCACATTTAAAAGAGGAAATCAATATTACATTTTGGCTTTAAAGAACTTTTTTGTTTTCACATCATAAATTGCTACCATCTCTATAGACTAAGTTAACAGCAGCAGCAGTTCAGAAACTCCATGGTTTGACAGGACCACAGTATTAGAAATAATAAGACAATACAGGGTTTAATGTTTAATAATTTTTCTTTCTTTCTTTCTTTCTTTCTTTTTTTTTTTTTTTTTTTTGGTTCTGAGAATTCAACACTGGGGGTTCCATCCTTAGTACTTTCTATTTACTTTTTTTTTTTTTTTTTTTTTTGAATTCTGATACAGTGTCTCACCAAGTTGCTGAGGCTGGCCTTGAACTTGTGATCCTCCTGCCTCCTAAGTCACTGGGATTACAGGCATTGCCACTGCACCTGGGTTTGTTCCTCACCACCACTACCCAAAGTGGAACAGTTCATAAAATTAAAATATTCAATTCAAAAAATGGCATAAAAGCTTTCAAGAGGTTTCTCAATGCAAGACAAACTGCATGGGGTATAAAATTTCATATTACAAATATACTTGAGTAAGGGATTTGTGTAGCCACTGGCTTTACTGACCTTAGTAAGAAATCAAACCAGTAAAAAAGTAAACAGCAATTATAATATCATATGATGAATGCTCGCCTGGGAATATGTACAAGGGCCTTGGGAGATCAGAAAAGGTTTCCCAAAAGTGACATAAACTGTGATAAAAATGTAATAAATGAACAGAAATCAATAATGAGATGTTACACAGCAAATACAGCTAAACATAAACTTTATGAACTTAATGAAGTCATTACCTTTAAGAAACTCAGTGAGATACAAGAGAAAACAGGGACAATTCAATGAAATCAGGAAAAGCAATTTATTATCTAATAAGAAATTTAACAGAGACAGATATTATAAAAAAAAAAAAGAAAAAGAAAAACCAACAAACAAATCTTGGAATTAAAGAACTCAATGAATGAAATAAAAACAAAAGAGAGCTTCAACTGCAGAATAGATCAAGCAAAAGAAACAATTGAATTTAAAGAAAGGTGTTTTGAAATTACCTAGTAAGGAGGGGTGGCAATGAAAAACAGTGATGACAACCTATGAGACTTATGGTACACCATAAAGTCATTAAGTGAGCAAATAATCACATTATGACAGTTACAAAAAGAAGAGAGACAAAAGAGACAAAGGTACAGAAAGTTTATTTAATGAAATAATTACTTAAAATGTCCAAATCTTAGAAAACATATGAATATCCAGCTGCATGAAGCTCAAAAATGTCTAGATATTTAATTGAAATAAGTGCTGTACATGGCACGGTTTAATTAAACTGTCAAAAGTAAAAGACAAAGAATTTTAAAAGCAGTAAGAAGAAAAGTCAAGCCACATGTAAGGAAATCCTCGTTATGCTATCAGCAGTTCTCTGTAGAAACTTGGTAGGCCAGGAGATAATGAGATGAGATGAGGGGAGATGAGATGAAATGAGGGGAGGGGAGGGGAGGGAGGGGAGGGAGGGGAGGGAGGGGAAGGGAGGGGAGGGGAGGGGAGGGGAGGGAGGGGAGGGGAGGGAGGGGAGGGAGGAAGGAAGGAAGACATATGTAGGAAGTAAATTTGGGGCTGGAGTTGTAGATCAGTGGTAGAGCACTTTGCCTAACTCATGTGAGGCACTGGGTTCAATCTTCAGCATCACATAAAATAAATAAAAGTACTGTGTCCACATACAACTAAAAATATTTTTTTAAAAGTAAAATGTGACATCAAAAATATAAATTGTGAGGCAGAAGGTAAAAGTCTAGAGTTCACGTATACAACTAAAGTTGTTAAAATGATCTATCAGAACTGTAAGGTGTTTTATGCAAGCCTTATGGTAAACACAGAGCAACCAACTATAACATACATAAACAGTCAAGAGAAAGGAATCAAAACAGCACTACAGAAAATCTCCAAATTACAAAGATAAATAATAAGAATTTTTAAAAAATTAACAAAATGGCAATAATGACTTCTTATCTATCCATAATAACAATGGATATAAATGGATCAAGTTCTCCAATTAAAGACAAAGTAGATAAATGAATTGAAAAAGACCAAACTATAGGCTGCCTAAAAGAGATTACCACTAGGCTTAAGGAGAACATGGGCTGAAAATGAAAGTATGAAAGAAGAAATTCCATATAAATGATAACCAAAAGAAAGCAAGGGTGGCTACATTTAATTAGCTACAATAGAGTTCTAGCTAAGGAGATAAAAAAGGTTATTATTTAATGATAAAAGAACTCAAGAGGACAAAACAACTGTAACATATATATGTACCCAATATTGGAGCACTCAATTATACAAAGCAAATAGTAGTGGACATGAAGGACAAAACAGTAATATAATAATAGTAAAAGACTTCCAATACCTATTTTAAACAACAGATGAATAAGCCAGACAAAAAATTAATAAGGAAAGACTAGAATCGAACTTTACTTTAGACAAAATTTGTCTGATATTTAAAGACCTCTCCATTTGAAAGCTTCAGTGTACACATTCTTCTCTAACACACATGGAATACTTTTGTGGATAGACCAGACCATATGGTAGGCAACAAAACAAGTCTTTAACAAAAGACAAAAGACAACAAAAACACAACATACCAAAACTTGTGGGATACAGCAAAAGCAGTAGTAAAAGGAAAATTCAGTGCAAGAAATGCTACATTAAAAATAGAAATAGGCTAAAGAAATAGTCTAACATTACATCTTAAGGCACTAAAAAAAAGAACAAACTAAGTCCAAAGTTAAAAGAAAGAAGGAAATAATAAAAACCAGGACACACATAAATCAAACAGAGAAACAAAGTTCACAGAAAACAAAATTCACAGAACCAAGAGTTGGATTTTTGAAAAAATAAAATCAGCAAACCCTTCGCTATTTCAAAGAAAGAGACTTGAATATATATAATAGAAAATGAGTGTTTCATTTCCTCAGAAACGAAAAGGATTCTAACAGACTATTTTGAATAATTATGTACCAACAAATTCAATAACCTAGAGCAAGTTGATAAAGACCTAGAAAAATGAAACCTGCCAAAGATGAACTGATAAGAATTAGAAGGCCTGGATAGATAGTAATAAAAAGATTGATGTAGTAATTAAAACACCCCCATGGGCTGGGGTTGTGGCTCAGTGGTAGAGTGCTCACCTACCATAAGTGAGGCACTGGGTTCAATCCTCAGCACCACATAAAAGTAAAATAAAGATATTGTGTCCACCTCTAACTAAAAGATAAGTGTTTAAAAAAAAAAACACCCTCAACAAAGAAAATCCCAGGAACAGATAGACAGTTTTACAGTTGCATTGGCTATATTAGTTAGTTGCATTCTATTAAACTTTCAAACACCAATACTTTCTAAACTCTTCAAAAAAAAAAAAAAAAAAGACACATCAAAGGCAGAGCTGAAGCAGGTACCTGCTAACCTATTTTACAAAGCCAGCACTGCCTGATACTTAAACCAAAGATATCACAAGAAAAGTAAACTACAAGTGAATGTCTCTAAATGAACATAGACAGAAACAGCACATCAAATTTAAACAGTGATCAAGTGAGATTTATCCCTGGCATGCAAGGCTAGTTTAAAGTAAGTAAATCAATAATGTGATGCATCACATTAACAGAATAAAGGACATAAACTACACGATGGTACCAACTGACACTGAAAAGCACTCAATGAAGTTCTA